>NC_052070.1:75135761-75437416 GCF_015852505.1 Tachyglossus aculeatus
GAAGGTCCCTACCCAACAACGGGTTATTCTAAAGTGTATCTAGTATTCTGTTGTTGCTTGATGTATGGAAAATAGCAACAGTCATCTAAAGGAAGAAAATGGTTCTTCTCTCAGTATTCATTTGAGCATTTAAGCAGGGCCCTATCAATAGCGCAGCACTTGGAATGTTCAGAAGGCTGCCATTGGATGGTGATGCGAGTCTTGCTTGAAAACCGATCCCATCATAGCTAATGATGCACTTCATCTTGAAGGTGGCATCTAGGTCCAGCTTTCTTGATAGATAATCCATGAAATGATATTGAAAGTATCATAGAAGAGGAATTGAATAGCTCTTTACTAGAATGTGGATGCAGAAGATGGTTTCTGAAGGATAGGTTTGAGGACAGAATAAATCATTAAGGCAGCAACTGATTCCTCAGAGGAATAATAGGAGAAGGCAAAAATCTAATAAGTGTGTTTCTTGGAGATATGGGATCATTTTGCTTCCCTTACTACCCTTCTTTCCCATCCTTCCATCTGAAATTTGACTGTAGATTTGTCAGAAACTAAGTATGCATGTGTTTGGGTAAGACTAGGCTGAATCAGAATGTTTGTTCCCCTTTTTGGAATAGTCTTATTTTCTGAAATGCAGACTTTTCATTTCAAGTTTCGAAATCCATACAGATGGGTGTTTGATTCTTGCTTTTTTTTACATGAATTTGTGTTTATTTCCATCTTTCTAGGCATTACACTGATAGCTGTGGATGAGGCCCACTGTGTTTCAGAATGGGGGCATGATTTTAGAAATTCATTCAGGACTCTGGGCTCCTTAAAGACAACACTCCCTTCGGTAAGCTTACCTTTATGTAATAGACTCCAAGGGATATCCTGTTTGACGCAAATAACCTTTAAAATCCACAGTCTTAATCTTATGGATTACTTTGACTACTGCATTCACCTCCTCCCTGCCTCCTGTGTCTCCCCACTCCAGTCCATACTTCACTCTATTGCACGGATCATTTTTCTAGAAAAAGTTTCATCTGTGCCTCCTCACTCCTCAGGAACCTCCAGTGGTTACCTGATCACCTTTGCATCAAATAGAAACTCCGTACCATTGGCTATAAAGCACTCAGCTTTCCCTATCGTACCTCAGTGAGCTCTGACTACAGCCCAGCCCATATACTTCAGTCCTCTATATCTGGCAAACTCACTGTGCCCCGTTCTCGAATATTTTGCCACCGACACCTTTCCCACGTCCTCCCTCTAGCCTGGAACTTCCTCCCCCTCCATATATGCGTGACCACCACTCTCTCCACCGTCAAAGCCTTATTAAAGTCACATCTCCTTCAAGAAGTGGTGCCCCATTAAGCCCTCTTTTCCCCTGGCTCCCTCTCCCTTCTGTGTCATCTATGCACATGAATCTGTGACCTTTAAACATTTGATAATTTCTTCACCCTCAGCTGCACAACAATTATGAACATAACTGTTAATTATCTTTCATAAATTATTCATTTATATTCTTGTCTGCCTCTCCTTCTAGACTGTAAGCTCTTGGTGGGCAGGAAATGGGCCTACCAGCTCTGCTGTATTTTACTCTCCCAAGTACTTAGCACAGTGCTTATTTGATTATGGATGGCTTTGATCTTACAGATAGCTAGAAGCAAAGAGATTTGTGGGGGTTGTTTTTGTATTTGGGTAGGAAAGAGTAAGATGGAGAAATGAAAGACTTCATCTAATGCTACTACCCCTCTTGGGACCGCCACCAGGTAGGTGGAAAGCTATTTCAAAGTGGGACTGCCAGAATCCATTGCAATCCAGGCATATTCCTGGTTATGACCACTCCAGACTACATCCACCTCAAGGTTGTGATCTGCACTGTTCCTTTCCTGACCACAATATTTGTAAGCTTGGCCATGATTTAATATCCAGTCACTACAGGTAGATCAAACCCGCACAGCACCCGTCCCACCCTCCCCTGTTGTCAGGGTCTTTCTTTGCCCTTCTTTCTGCATCCTGAACCCCATCCCCCCACTCCCTCCCAGTTACAGTTAATTGCTATGGTTCCAGCCACCGCTACCCCTGGTTTTCCCTTCCCGCTGGTAGCCCTTCCCCTCCATCTTGGTCAAGGCGATGGCAGAGTGGGGTGGCCATAGGCCCCTTCCTAAATCTCTGTTGCCTGCCCTCCCCCAGTCCAATCTTGGCCCCTGAGATTTTGGCTGGGGTGAGGAGGAACAGAGGCTACAGAGAAGCACCTTGGCCTAGTGGCAAGTGCACGGGCTTGGGAGTCGGAGGACATGGGTTCTAATCCTGGCTCTGCCATATGTCTGCTGTGTGACCTTGGGCAAGTCACTTAACTTCTCTATGCCTCAGTTACCTCATCTGTAAAATGGAGATTAAGACTGTGAGTCCCATGTGGGACAACCTGATTACCTTGTATCTACCCCAGTGCTTTGAACAGTGCTTGGCACATAATAAGTGCTTAATAAATACCATTATTATTGTTATAGTTGGAGAGTTTTGGGGAGCCATGAGGCCTGTGACTGCAGTGGCAGTGGTCTCTGTGGTTAACATAAAAACGAAGAAGGGGACTAGGAAGTCAGGGAGGAGGTGGAAGAGTAAGTGCAGTGGTGGAGAGGAAAGACTTGAAAGCCATTGAATGGGGGATGATGGCACGAGTGGCGCAAAAGGAATTGATGGATGGGGGAATTTGCAGAGCAGTTTCTACTTACTGGTAGTATTCATTCATCACATTGGGAGTTGGTTTTAGAATTGATCCTAACTTATTGCATGCACATCTGGGGCAAAAAAATACCCCATGATCAGGTTTGCTTCCTTGAAAATGTGGCTGTATCAATAAGGTACACCCATATGACTATTTCCACTAATTTCAGCCCAATTTACTTATGAGGGGTATAAGGCTAGCCCTTGTTTCAAGCTTGAAATGTTAAGTCTTATTTTAAATGTCAATTGTTTTGTAATTTTTTTACTTTAGGATTTATTTTCACCATATTTTTCAGTCAGACATTCATTTAATGGCATTTATTGAGTGCTTACTTTGTTTAGAGCACTGTACTAAGGCTTTGGAGAGTATAGTGCAATGCAGTTGGTATAAAAGATCCCTGCCCACAAGGAGTCTACAGACTATAGGGTGAGAAACTGACATTTAAATATATTACAGATGAGTATATACATATGTGCTTTGGGGTTGGGGGAGGGATGAATATCCAATGATTAACAGGAACAGACCCAAATCCATAGGTGACACAGAAGGGAGGGCTAAGATAGGGAAGTGAGAGTAGTCAGGGAAGGTTTCTAGGAAAAGGTGGTGTGATTTTAGTGGGACTGAATCTTTTTTATAAAGAATAACAATGAAATGTTTGAATGTTAATATTATAAATCTCCTCTTCGGGAATTCTCATCTATACTTGGAACAAAACCTGGTATAAAATAAGTAGTACCCCCGATGGTGATGATTATGATTAATACTAAAAAAAGTGGATAGTGAAATAATGCAAAGAGAAGCCATTATCTTTTCAGCATTCTGTATTCAGTAATTAAACATTTTGAAGAACTGAAAATTCATTCCCTTTACTGGCTGCAATTTAGAAGATGATTTTTTAAATCAAATCAATTATATTAATTGCGCACTTACCATGTGCAGAGCACTGTAATAATAATAATAATAATTTTGGTATTTGTTAAGCGCTTACTATGTGCAAAGCACTGTTCTAAGCGCTGGGGAGGATACAAGGTGATAAGGTTGTCTCATGTGGGACTCACAATCTTAATTCCCATTTTACAGATGAGGTAACTGAGGCACAGAGAAGTTAAGTGACTTGCCCAAAGTCACACAGCTGACAAGCGACAGAGCCAGTATTTGAACCCATGATCTCTGACTCCTAAGCCCTTGCTCTTTCCACTGAGCCATGCTGCTTCACTGTACTAACCTTTGGAGAGTCGGATATAACAGGATTGGCAGGCACATTCTCTACCCACAACGAGCTTACAGTCTAGAGGAGGAGATTACAGACATGTACATAATTGCTGTGGGGCTGAAGAAGGGGTGAATAAAGGGAGCAAATCCAATGGAGGGGTGACACAGAAGGGAGTGGGAGAAGAGAAAATGAGGGCCTACTTGGGGAAGGCCTCTTGAAGGACATGTGCCTTCAGTATAAGGCTTTGAAGGTGGGGAGAGTGATCATCTGGTAGATATGAAGAGGGAGGGCGTTCGAAGACAGACGCAAGGACGTAGTTGAGAGGTTGGTGGTGAGATAGGTGAGATCAAGGTACAGTAAGTGGGTTGGCATTAGAGGAGAGAAGTGTGCGGGCTGGATTGTAGTAGAAGCAGCATGGCTCAGTGGAAAGAGCCCAGGCTTTGGAGTCAGAGGTCATGGGTTCAAATCCCGGCTCCGCCACTTGTCAGCTGTGTGACTTTGGGGAAGTCGCTTAACTTCTCTGGGCCTCAGTTACCTCATCTGAAAAATGGGGATGAAGACTGTGAGCCCCCCGTGGGACAACCTGATCACCTTGTAACCCCCCCAGCGCTTAGAACAGTGCTTTGCACATAGTAAGTGCTTAATAAATGCTATTATTATTATTATTATTTTAGTAGGAAGGCAGCAAGGTAAGGTAGAAGGAGGCAAGGTGATTGAGTACTTACGGCCGATGGTAAGGAATTTCTGTTCCATGTGGAGGTGGGTGGGCAACCAGTGAAGGTTCTTGAGAAGTAGAGAAACATGGTCTGAATGTTTTTGTAGAAAAATGAATTGGGCAGCAGAGTTAAGTATGGACTGGAGTTGGGAGAGACAGGAGGCAGGGAGGTCGGCAAGAAGGCTGATGCAGTAATCAAGGCAGAATGGGATAAGTGCTTGGATTAACTTGGTCGTAGTGTGGACGAATCTTATAGATTCCTAACCAATAACCAGGAAATGTATATTGTTAAGGTAAACTCTTACCAAGCTCGATATCAAGTACTGAATTAGGTATAAAATAATCAGTGGTATTTATTGAGTATTTTATTGTATGCAGAGCATGTACTAAACATTTGGGAGAGTACAGTAGAGTTAGTAGACCAATCCCTACACACAAGGAGCTTACAGTCTGGAGTCAGATCTACAGTCAGATCAAACATTCTGTGTCCCACATAGGGCTCACAAACTAAAAGATAGGGAGATCAAAAGAAGGAGAGCTAATATTTTATCCTGATTTTACGGATGAAGAAACTTAAGCGAAGAGGAGGTGTGACCTTTCCCAAAGTCACAAAGCAGTCACAAAGCAGGTCCGTGACAGAGTCACCGGTAGACCTGACACCTAGTCCTATACTCCTGCCACTAGGTCAGAATCAGGCATCATGGATTTCCAATGGAAGCAGATATAAAAATTATAATCCTTCCCATTTTAGATGTGCATTCTGTCCTTTTTTGTGTACAGGATACATAGGAGCTGAGAAATGGCTTATGCTTTTATCCTAGGGATTTACTGTAGGTTCTGAAATACCAAAATACACATCACTTCCCTCCCATAATCCTCCATCAATGTCCTGTTGATCCTTGTCTAAAGCAGAATTGCAAACCATCAGATTTAAAGGTGTCTATCCATTGGCTCCTTCCTGCTTAGTCTTTCTATTTCTGCTAGTCCCTGACCCAGCTCACGTTCCCCAGTCTTTTCAAGGTAATATCTTAGCCAGCCCTCATACCTAACTCTCCCCATCTTTGCCCCACTCATGAGGAGGAATGATGGGGTCAGCCCTTCTTTAATGCCCTCCCTCCTCCCCTTTGCAGGGCCGTAGGACACAACTGTGTAACACTGTCTCCTTCCCCTGCCAACTCCCGGTGCGATCCCTCAACAGTTTGGCACTTGGCATTACCTTTTGTGTGAGTGTGTTTGTATATGAGGAGAGTATACATATATATGCATTTTTTTTGGGTGGTGGGGTCTATGCACAAACATAAATGTGGCATAGTGGATAGGGCACAGGCAAGGGAGTCAGAAGGTCATGGGTTCTAATCCTGGCTCTGCCACTTGTTTATTGTGTGACCTTGGGCAAGTCAATTCACTTCTCAGACTCAATTACCTCATCTGTAAAATGGGGATTGAGACCATGAGCCCCAGTTGGGACAGGGACTGTGTCCAACCCAAATAGCTAGTACCCACCCCAGCGCTTAGAACAGTGCCTGGCATATAGTAAGCATTTAACAAATACCATCATCATCATCATATATATTTGATCTTTTGTTTGCTTGCCTCATTCCAAAAAATTGTAGGCTCCTTGAGGTCAGGAATCATCTGTAAATTTCCTAAGCAGCTCTTACAGTTAGTTCCCCTATAAAATGGGAGTCTCATTCTTGACAAATCTTACATTCCAGTACAAACACAGGCCTTATAACCTGGGTGGTGCATGTCCACAAATCAATTTTTCCCAGCATTATATTTTATCTAGGAAGATGCACTTTTTAGGAAAACCATCCCCTAACAGTAATCTATGTAAAATATCTAATGGAAACACATGGTATGAAAAAACTGAGGGTTCAGTGCTTTGCATACAGCAGGCCCCCAAAACAAACTATTGATGTTACTCTGATAATGTATAAGGAAGAATGTACTGAATTGAAGGATTTTCAGCCACAGTGGTGGGTTTCTCTGAGGGATTTTATAGGATCTCCTTCCTTTGGAAAGCTTTAAAAATAAAATAATTTACTTGTCTGCTGTTAAATGGTGAAGAGTGCCGCCTGGTGGCTATTGAGCTGAGTTTTTTTCTACTTTCTTTGTGCCTTATTTTTAGTTTATTTCAGGGTCTCTGTATTTCCCATATTTTCACTATCTTCTGACATTTTCTCCATGGCCCATACGCTTTCCAGAGGAATCATGAAATGCCAGAGTTAAGGTCATTCCTATGAAATAATCACTCATAATGTTTATTGTGCATTTAGAGCTAGGTGCGTGTGTGTGTGTATATGTGTGCGGGTGCATGCGTGTATGTGTGCACGTGCACATACACTCAATAAATATAATAAGCAAATTTATAATATATGAATATACAAGGCTAAGGCATAACTATATACGGAGACGCAAACCTTTGTGAAACATCTTCAGTGTCTTGAAGGAAACTGCTACGTAAGTGCAGAATTATAATTATGTTTTGTAGAGATCAAATTACTGTTTTGAAAACCTTCAATTTAAGTCAGGGCTTGTTTTTCTATTCTGTTATTATCAGGAATACTGCCACCTGCTAATTAAGGGTCTCACATACTGCAAAATTTTTCTAAAACAATTTGTGTAGGCATAGGATTCTTAGAAAAATAATAAATACATCTACTTTGTTATCTCCCCTGTGACACTTTAGTGTGCTAATTCAGCTGGAGGTTCAGTTAAAACAGATTAAAGTCATTTCTGAAGTAGCTTGAAAATTGATGCGTGAATGTAAGAAATAATGACAAACCAAACCTAAGAGCTTGTTATTTATAGTTTGCTCAGGCATGCATTGATACACATGATGTTGGTGGGTTTTTTGTTTTATTTAATGGTATTTGTAAAGTGCTTACTGTGATCCAGGTACTCTGTTAGGCGCTGGGGAGATTCAAGCTGATTAGGTTGGACACTAATCCAACCTGATTAGGTTGGAACTCTCCTCCCTCCTCTCAAGTGCTACTCTGGCCACCTGTGCTTCTGACCCCCTTCCCTCTCATCTTATGAAATCTCTCGCTCCATCCCTTCTCCCCTCCTTAACTTCCATCTTCAACCGCTCACTCTCCACTGGTTCCTTCCCCTCTGCCTTCAAACATGCCCATGTCTCTCCCATCCTAAAAAAACCCTCTCTTGACCCCACCTCACCTTCTAGTTATCGTCCCATATCCCTCCTACCATTCCTTTCCAAACTCCTTGAACGAGTTGTCTACACGCGCTGCCTAGAATTCCTCAACAGCAACTCTCTCCTCGACCCCCTCCAGTCTGGCTTCCGTCCCCTTCATTCCACAGAAACTGCCCTCTCAAAGGTCACCAATGACCTCCTGCTTGCCAAATCCAACGGCTCATATTCTGTCCTAATCCTCCTCGACCTCTCAGCTGCCTTTGACACTGTGGACCACCCCCTTCTCCTCAACACGCTATCTGACCTTGGCTTCACAGACTCCGTCCTCTCCTGGTTCTCCTCTTATCTCTCCGGTCGTTCTTTCTCAGTCTCTTTTGCAGGCTCCTCCTCCCCCTCCCATCCTCTTACTGTGGGGGTTCCCCAAGGTTCAGTGCTTGGTCCCCTTCTGTTCTCAATCTACACTCACTCCCTTGACCTCATTCGCTCCCACGGCTTCAACTATCATCTCTACGCTGATGACACCCAGATCTACATCTCTGCCCCTGCTCTCTCCCCCTCCCTCCAGGCTCGCATCTCCTCCTGCCTTCAGGACATCTCCATCTGGATGTCCGCCCGCCACCTAAAGCTCAACATGTCGAAGACTGAGCTCCTTGTCTTCCCTCCCAAACCTTGTCCTCTCCCTGACTTTCCCATCTCTGTTGACGGCACTACCATCCTTCCCGTCTCACAAGCCCGCAACCTTGGTGTCATCCTCGACTCCGCTCTCTCATTCACCCCTCACATCCGAGCCGTCACCAAAACCTGCCGGTCTCAGCTCCGCAACATTGCCAAGATCCGCCCTTTCCTCTCCATCCAAACTGCTACCCTGCTCATTCAAGCTCTCATCCTATCCCGTCTGGACTACTGCACCAGCCTTCTCTCTGATCTCCCATCCTCGTGTCTCTCTCCACTTCAATCCATACTTCATGCTGCTGCCCGGATTATCTTTGTCCAGAAATGCTCTGGGCATATTACTCCCCTCCTCAAAAATCTCCAGTGGCTACCAATCAGTCTGCGCATCAGGCAGAAACTCCTCACCCTGGGCTTCAAGGCTCTCCATCACCTCGCCCCCTCCTACCTCACCTCCCTTCTCTCCTTCTACTGCCCAGCCCGCAACCTCCGCTCCTCCGCCGCTAATCTCCTCACTGTACCTCGTTCTCGCCTGTCCCGCCGTCGACCCCCGGCCCACGTCATCCCCCGGGCCTGGAATGCCCTCCCTCTGCCCCTCCGCCAAGCTAGCTCTCTTCCTCCCTTCAAGGCCCTGCTGAGAGCTCACCTCCTCCAGGAGGCCTTCCCAGACTGAGCCCCTTCCTTCCTCTCCCCCTCGTCCCCCTCTCCATCCCCCCATCTTACCTCCTTCCCTTCCCCACAGCACCTGTATATATGTATATATGGTTGTACATATTTATTACTCTATTTATTTATTTATTTATTTATTTTACTTGTACATTTCTATCCTATTTATCTTATTTTGTTGGTATGTTTGGTTCTGTTCTCTGTCTCCCCCTTTTAGACTGTGAGCCCACTGTTGGGTAGGGACTGTCTCTATGTGTTGCCAATTTGTACTTCCCAAGCGCTTAGTACAGTGCTCTGCACATAGTAAGCGCTCAATAAATACGATTGATTGATTGATTGATTGGACACAGTCCATGTCCCATGTGAGGCACACAGTCTTAATCCCCATTTTACAGATGAGGTTACTGAGGCACAGCGAAGTTAAGTGACTCATCCAAAGTCACAGAGCAGACGTGCTGGGGCCAGGATTAGAATCTAAGTGCTCAGACTCCAGGCCGTACTATTTCTACTAGGCTGCTTCCCTTTAAATACCGTCTTTTCTTATTTGACTTGACAGTAGAGCATATTCTATTTAGGATGTCTAGTTTTTCCTATTGGATAGTAATCTTGCTTTCATTTTTACAGGATGTTTTAATTTCCTATTAAATGTATGGATTTTTAAAAATTCCAGTATTAAAGATGTTCTTGTAATAAAATTGGGACCAGGGTAGCCAAAAGTATGATAGGATATAAGAAATGGCATTCCTTGGTTAATAATAATAATAATGGTACTTGCTAAATGCTTACTTTGTGCTAACCACTGTTCTAATTGCTGGGGTAGATACAAGGTAGGCAGGTTGGACACAGTCCCTGTCCCACATAGGGCTCACACTCTTAATCCCCATTTTACAGATGAGGTAACTGATGCCCAGAGAAGTGAAGTGACTTGTCCAAAGTCACACAGCTGACTTTTGATGGAGCTGGGATTAGAACCCAGGCTGAGCCCCCTCCTTCCTCTCCCCCTCATCCCCGTCTCCATCCCCCCCGCCTTACCTCCTTCCCTTCCCCACAGCACCTGTATATATGTTTGTAAGTATTTATTACTCTATTTATTTTACTTGTACACATTTATTCTATTTATTTTATTCTGTTACTATGTTTTGTTTTGTTCTCTGTCTCCCCCTTCTAGACTGTGAGCCCACTGTTGGGTAGGGACCGTCTCTATATGTTGCCAAATTGTACTTCCCAAGCTCTTAGTACAGTGCTCTGCACACAGTAAGCGCTCAATAAATACGATTGATTGAATGAATGAATGAATGAACCCATGACCTAGCAGTTAGAGTAGCAGTCTATCCCATCCCTAGTTCTGTGTCCGATAATGGCATGGGGTATATGGGTGATGAGTGGTGCTTGTCTTACATAATGAACATGCATGGAAACAGTTATGGTTGTACCATCTAACATCTCTTAAATTCTCCTCTACATTCATAATGCATTAATTTAGTCACTAATTCATGGATTGCTGCTCTATGTATTTAGCCCAATCACACCTATTTATCCAGATGTTTTTCAGGATAATCTGGTGAATATATCTATGGTATTTATTGGGTGCTTACTCTGTGTAAAGCACTGTGCTAATGTAGTGAGTTGAGATTGAGTCAACTGGGTATAGTTCGATTTTAGATCACATCATCTAGAAGCAGCATGGCCTAGTGGAAAGAGCATGGGCAGGGGAGTCGGAGGACCCGGGTTCTAATCCTGGCACCGACACATGTCTGCTCTGAGACTTTGGATGAGTCACTTAACTTCTCTGTGCCTCAGTCACCTCATCTGTAAAATGGGGATTAAGACTGTGTCCAAACTGATTATCTTGTATCTACCTCAGCACTTCATACAGGGCCTGAATCACATTGGCACTTTACAGATACCATTAAACAAAGTAAATGTGTGCAGAATGGTGTTTTAGAAAATGACCCAAGCAGTAGAGTGAAGTGAGGACTATAAGGGGAAAGACTGGAGCCAGGGCGGTCTGTGAGGAGGCTTATGCAATAAGAGATCTTGGATGCCTGTGGGGGAGGAAAAACCAAACTGGACTTTCGGCCTGCTCAGCAAAGGCCTGAAACTCAGGTGGGAGCCTGCGAAAACTTTTCCATTTCCTTGGAGATCAGCGCTTGTCTACTCTTTCCTCAGTCAATCAGTCAATCGTATTTAGTGAGCGCTTACTGTGTGTAGAGTACTGTACTAAGCACTTGGGAGAGTACAATGTAACAGAGGTGGTAGACATGTTCCCTGCTGTCCTCCTTTCTTCCCAGTACTGACATCAGCAGGAACAGACCCTTTTTGGGGTCCTTCAATGGTACCAGCCCTGACCCAACCCTCTAGGGATTCATTCAAACCCACTGACTTCAGAACCAAAGTGTGTAAGAAAGACTTGATTACTCCTTCCATTGAGTTCCATACTCATAATTGGGGCAGGCCCAGGGAGGTAGCTGGTTGTTTTTAATCAATCAATCAGTGTTATTTATTGAGCATGTACTGTGTGCACAGCACTGCACTAATGCTTGGGAGAGTACAGTACAACAGAATTGGTAGGCATGTTCCCTGCGCACAACAAGCATACAGTCAGCTTATCCTTGTGTAATTGGTAATAGGTTGAGCTCCCATTGGGTACATGGCACTATGTTAAGTGTCTGGGAAAGCACAATTAAGCATTTGGGAAAGCACAGCAGAATCACAAGGCATGTTCCTTGTCTGCACGGAGCTTACACTCTTAACAGACCTAACAGTATTTACAAGCATGATTTATCCTTATATTTGCTGACCCAAAATGACAGTCAAATTCATATCAATTTGTTTTTGTTTCTGTTCTTTGCAAAAGGTGGTACACACAATAGGAACGGCTGCTGACCAGAAACCAATAAGGTTTAAACGTTATCTCTTAAAGTTTGAGATATTTCTTTTAGAATAAAAAGTGTGGATAAGTTGATCTATAGTTGTGTGACATACTGCGCAGTTTGTCGTGTTTCTCTCCTTATAGAAATATCACAGAAATGTCTATAAATTGATTAGCTTATTCACATATTTTTTCCATGTGCCCTTTATCAGGTTCCTGTTATTGCTCTGACCGCCACAGCAAGTTCTTCAGTCAGAGACGACATTATGCATTGCCTGAAGCTGAAGAATCCTCAAGTTACCTGTACTGGTTTTGATCGACCTAACCTATACTTAGAAGTTGGACGGAAAACAGGAAATGTCCTTCAAGATCTAAAGCAGTTCCTTGTTAAAAAGACTGGGTGAGGATTTAATATTTTGTTAAATTTAGTTACCACATTATTCCGTTTAGATGTTTTCTACTTATTTTATCTCAGATATTTTCTGGTTAGGTGATGTAGCCAAAATTATATTAAAATGGCCTCCTAGGTTCCTAAATAGTCTGGTTCAGAAAGTAGTCTGTCATTATATGACTGGGGGTTATTTACATCAAAATCATGCTTGAGTAATTGTGATAATTTCTATTGTTAAACTTCCATCCATTTTGAAAGAAAATGTTTCTTAACTTTAACACATTTTTTACATATAAAACTCAGACATTGAAATTTAAACTTTTCTTGGAGTTCTGTCATCATGTAAATGTATGGCACATAAAATCAAGAATAAATTTTTATAGCCATTTTAAATTTCCCTCTCTAATTCATTTGTTAAAATGAGAATATTTAGGCTGAGTCCATGAATCTCAGATGATGCAGAATTTAAGCCTTTTCACTTTACAACTGTTCTTCATTTTCCTTAGGGGTTGGATATTAGCTGTTAAAAGTGCCCTGAGCTATAGGTTCAGGCCCCATTTTTGCATCCACTTGGCAGTGTGCTGTACCGTTGCCTGCCTGCTCTTTCACTGCACTCCAGGCCCCAGTGGGATTACAACTGGCAAGGCCTGGCATGATCAGGTGTGAGGAGTACCGCTAAAGCCCAGTATCACCATAATCTATTCCTTTGCACAGGTTCTCAGCCTTGTAGTCTAAGACCGAGGCTTGCCCTTCATTTTCTGTGGGAGACTACTTAAACTGTCAGCTCCAAGCAGAACAGGGACTGTGTCCAACCTAATTAACTTGTATCTATCCCAGCACTTAGAACAGTGTTTGACTCATCCCAAGTTACACAGCAGGCAAGTTACAAGCAGGCACAGTTTGTCCTGTTTCTGTCCTTATAGAAATATAACAGAAATGTCTATAAACTGATTAGCTTATTTATTTATTTTTTCCATATGCCCTTTGTCAGGTTCCTGTTATTGCTCTGACTGCCACTGCAAGCTCTTCAGGTGGATAAGAATTAGAACTCAAGTCTCCTGACTCCCAGGCCTGTGGGCTTTTCGCTAGCTCATGCTGCTGCTTCCACATATACATGTCACTACTATCATTTAAGCCATAGCAAACACCTTTACATCAGTAAGCAATCTTTATGAAAAACAGCTCATTTTCTGATTTCATCCCATTCTACAGTTTAGCCCTCAAAGGGTGCCAATTCTGCATCCCTTATTGAGTGAATCAGTCAATCAATCAGTCATAGTTTTGAGGGCTTGCTGTGTCCAGAGAAGCAGCGTGTCTTAGTGGAAAGAGCCCGGGCTTGGGAGTCAGAGGTCATGGGTTCTAATCCCAGCTCCACCACTTGTCAGCTGTGTGATCTTGGGCAAGACACTTCACTTCTCTGTGCCTGTTACCTCATCTGTAAAGTGGGGATGAAGACTGTGAGCCCCACGTGGGACAACCTGATTACCTTGTATCTACCCCAGCACTTAGAACAGTGCTTGGCACATAGTAAGCGCTTAACAAATACCAACATTATTATTATTATTATTATTATTATTGATATGGGAGAGTACAATACAGTGGAATTGGAAGATGTGATCCCTGTCCACAAGGAGCTACAGTCTACTGGGGGAGACAGATGTTAAAAAAAATTACAGAGAGGAAAAGTAGCAGAATAAAAGATTATATGCTTCAGTGCTGTGGGGCTGGGAGGGTGGGGTGAGTATCAGTGTGCTTTAAGGGTTTCAGACCCAAGTGCGTAGGTGACTCTGAAGAGAAAGTGAATAAGGTGGGGAAATGAGAAGTTAGTCAGGGAAGTCATCTTGGAAAGGGCATGGTTTTAGTAGTGCTTTGAAGATCTGGAGAGTGGTGGGCTGTCCAATACGAAGGGAGAAGGAATTCCAGGCAGGAATGGGGACGTGATCAGGAAAGATGAGATCAAGGTACAATAAGTAAGATGATGTTAGAGAAGTGAATGTGCAGGCTGAGATATAGTGGGAGATAAGCAAGGTTAAGTAGAAGGGGGAGAGTTGATTGTGGGCTTTAAAGCCATAAGCTAAGCCATTTCTGTTTGATCTGGAGACGAATGGGCAACCACTTGAGGTTTGCTCCTCCTAGGCAGGTAATGTATCTATAGACTTAATTAAATTTATACTGTGATCTCCCAAGCACTTAGTACAGTGCTGTGCACGCAGTAAGGGCGCAGTAAATATGATTGATTGATTGGGAAGTGTGTGGAGAACTGTTTTTCGGAAAAATGATCCGGGAAGCAGAATGAAGTATGGCCAAGAGCGGGGAATGCCCTGCACATAATAAGCACTCATTAATTATGATCTATTGATTGGGGGACAGGGAAAAGGCTGATGCAGCAGTCAAAATAGGATGTGACAAGTGCCTGAATAATGTTTTTTCATAATTGTCCAAACATTTTTTACATTGGTCGAAGCAAACTATTTTGTCACTGAAGTTTTGATTCAGAATTATGACAAGTCGTGTCTACCAACTTCTTTGTATTGTACTTCCCAAGTGCTCAGTAGAGTTTTCTGCACAGTGAGCACTCAATAAATACCATTGATGATGATGATGATAAAATGCGAAAATAATGTTTTTAATAATGGTAGCCTGAAAAATGTTCTTTCATAGCTATCCAAATATTTTTTTACATTGACTGAAGCAAACTATTTTGTTTATTAAGGTTTTGAATCAAACTATGAACTAGTTCCTCTTGAGTCTAAGCTCACTGTGGGTAGGGAAAGTTTCTACCAATTCTGTTGTATTTTCCCAAGTGCTTAGTACAGTGCTCTGCACACAGTAAACACTCAATGAATATGATTGATTGATATGGGATCTGGCCAATATAAAATGACCTTTCCATTGCTGTATTTTGAAGAAAAGACGAGAGGAAGGCAAGTCTCTTATAGGCTGGAGTTCTTTGAAGGTTTAACTAAGCAAGTATGTAGATAGGAACCACTGAGCATGTGTATATAGATTTTTAGAAGGACATCAGCACGGGTCACATAAAAAGTAGTTTTTTTAAATAATGGAATTGTGGGATTGGAGGGCAGGTTCTGTCAAGGATGGAACAATTAAAAGGTAAAAAGAAGAAGGCTGTTAATCCTGCTGAGTAGAGAAATGTAAATCTTTATTAATGTAAAAGTGAAAAATAACCGAGGTCTTCCAGGGCTCAATGCTGGTACTGGTTTTATTAAATGGTCCTAATTAATATGGAGTAAGTTGTATGCAGTGAACTCTCCAAAGTTTGTAGATGAAAACTAAACATTTTGGGTAATGAAATGTGCAAATAAGAATTTCCTATAAGAAGATCTCATAAAGCTCTGTGAAAAGGCCAAAAAGTGGGAGATGAGTTTCAATTTAAGTAGTGTAAGGCATATGGGAAAAATTTATTGAACTACACTTATACACTGAGCTATGAACCATCAATTTTAATATATCTTGAGGTCATTGTCAGCTGCTCCCCTAAATCATCGGCCCATTCTTTGAGCAAAAGCCTTAAAAAGACAAAATTTTAGGTATAACCATGAAGAAATAGAAAATTTTATGAAACTTTGTAAAGGTGTGGAATGTTGTAGACAGTTGTGGCTACCACATTGTAGGAAGGACTTAAAAAATACAAAGAAGGGCAATTAAAATGATGAGGGACTGGAGTAGCTTTAGATGGAGAATTGTATTATCTAACAGCCTGCAGCTCTCTTCATCTTCAAAGCCCTTCAAATTGTATCTCCAATTGGCCTTCCTGGATCAAGTTCTAGTACCCCTATCTTACTATCTTCCCACTGCCGTATCAGCAGTTCCATGTCAACTAAATCCCTAAGTACACACAACCTCCAAGCCATAGCACTAAGCAGCATGGCTTAGTGGAAAGAGCATGGACTTGGGAGTCAGAAGTTGTTGGTTCTAATCCTGGCTCTGCCACTTGTCAGCTGTGTGATTTTGGGCAACTCACTTAACTTCTCTGTGCCTCAGTTACCTCATCTGTAAAATGGGGATTAAGACTGTGAGCCCCACATGGGCCATCTGATTACCTTGTAATAATAATAATGATGGCATTTGTTAAGCACTTACTGTATGCGAAGCACTGTTCTAAGCTCTGGGGGAGACACAAGGTAGTTAGTTAACCTTGTATCCTCCCAGCACTTAGAACAGTGCTTCACACATAGTAAGTGCTTAACAAATGCCATTATTATTATTAGTATTATTATTATTGTTATTGTTACAAGGTAATCAGGTTGTCCCATGTGGGGTGCACAGTCATAACAAAGCACTTTATTATTATCATTATTATAAAACTCTCATATTGTCTATTACTTCCTACTCTCTGTAATTTACTTTAGTGACTGTCTCACCTGCTAAATTGTAAAATACTTGAGGGCAAGGATCCTGCCTGCTAATTACAATACTTGTTAAGTGCTTACTTTGTGCCAAGCACTGTTCTAAGCACTGGAATAGATACAAGTAAATCAGGTAGGACACAGTCCCTATCCAATATAGGGCTCACACTCTTATCCCCATTTTACAGATGAGGTAACTGAGGCAGAGATATTAAGATACTTACCCAAGGGCACACAGCAGATGTGCAGGAGCGAGGATTAGAACCCAGGTCCTTCTGACTCCCAGGTCTGTGCTCCATCCACTAAGCCACGCTGATTCTCCTAATTCTACTGTACTCTTCCAAGCACATAATATAAAGATCTGTACACACTAGACACTCAGTAAATGCTACTGCTTGACTGATAGGAAATTGGGGACATTTTTCCCACAATATATCTGTGGATCTAACACAGTAGTATCAGAAGAAGCGGTTTTGCACATGCACCTGGTATTGGCTAAAGCTTGAGATCTATAATGCTAGTGTTCTGTGATGCAACATTCTCCATGAATCTAACTTATGCATTATAGGACTGCTGTATTTTAGGTGGAGTTTTGTATTCTAATGGAATACTGATTCTTTTGATGTTTTTGATTTCGTCTTCTTTAGGTCAGCCTCAGAATTTGAAGGTCCTACCATTATCTACTGTCCTTCCAGAAAGATAACAGAACAAGTAACTGTTGAATTGAAGAAACTGAATGTATCCTGTGGTACATACCATGCAGGCATGGGGATTAACTCACGAAGAGAAACCCATTATAAATTCATGAGAGATGAAATTCAGGTAGGAGAATATAGTGCATTTACATGGTCTCATAGGGGAAATGAACTGGCTATTTCTTGCAGTGGGGAATGCAGTCACCTCTGGATTGATAACTATATTATCATTTAGCTCTTTAGAGTACTAAATTATGGCAAGAATTATTACAAAGTACCTTTGTAATAATTAATGTCTCCCAAGAGATCTTTGAAGTAGATTAGAGCAGTTCTACGTCTTTCACAGGCAAGTACTCCTAGGCATTAGGTGGCTGCTATTTTTACCAAGGGTTAAGGAGCATATTTGTGACTTTTATAAAGTAGAGCCTCAGCCCACCTTTAAAGGAATCCCATCTCCCCAAAATATTGGGGAGAAGCTGAAGCTCATTCTAGCAAGCGTAATGGAGAGGCCAGTTGTGAGGTAAAAAGAGGCTGTGCCAGGAGATGAACTGGAAGAAATTGAGGGGAACCCAAGAATTGGTGGGTGGGAGTGTCCTCTGGATTCTTTTCTTTCTATTGAGAATCTTTTTCCCTCAATTTCACCCATTTTACTTGGGATGTTCTCAGTGGCCAAAATTAGAGCAGGACAGGAAACATTTATGTCTGTTGTCCAATGCTTAATTCTACAAAGGAATGTTATCTTTTTTCTTATTATCTGAAAATTACTACTTAGACAATTTGGAGTCCTGGTGGATGAAGGAGAGACTACTGCATATATGCATAGATCCATGTGAAGCAGCATGGCTTAGTGGAAAGATCATGGGCCCGGGAGTCAGAGGTTGTAATAATAATAATAATATTGGTACTTGTTAAGTGTCTTCTATGTGCCAAACATAGTTCTAAGCGCTGGGGTAGATACATATTAATCAGGTTGGACACAGTCACTGTCCCACATGGGTTCACACTCTTAATCCCAATTTTATAGATGAGGTAACTGAGGCCCAGAGAAGTGAAGTGACTTGCCCAAGGTCACACAGCACTCACTCCCTTGGTGAACTCATTCGCTCCCACGGCTTCAACTATCATCTCTACACTGATGACACCCAAATCTACGTCTCTGCCCCTGCTCTCTCTCCCTCCCTACAGGCTCGGGTCTCCTCCTGCCTTCAGGACATCTCCATCTGGATGTCTGCCAGCCATTTAACACTCAATATGTCCAAGACTGAACTCCTTATCTTCCCTCCCAAATTCTGTTCTCTCCCTGACTTTCCCATCACTGTAGACAGTACTACAGTGAACTTTCTTGTTCACCCCTCACATCCAATCCATCACCAAAACCTGCCGGTCTCACCTCCGCAACATCGCCAAGATCTACCCTTTCCTCTCCATCCAAACTGCTACCCTGCTGGTTCAATATCTCATCCTATCCAGACTGGATTACAGCATCAGCCTCCTCTCTGATTGCCCATCCTCCTGTCTCTCCCCACTTCAGTCTATACTTTACGCTACTGCCCGGATCATCTTTGTGCAGAAACTCTCTGGGCATGCTATTCCCCTCCTCCAAAATCTCCAGTGGCTACCAGTCAACCTATGCATCAGGCAAAAACTCCTCATTCGTGGCTTCAAGGCTCTCCATCACCTCGCCCCCTCCTACCTCACCTCCCTTCTTTCCTTCTACAGTCCAGCCCGCACCCCCCGCTCCTCTGCCACTAACCTCCTCACTGTGCCTCGCTCTTGCCTGTCCCACCATCAACCCCCGGCCCACGTCCTCCCCCTGGCCTGGAATGCCCTCCCTCTGCACATCCGCCAAGCTATCTCTCTTCCTTCCTTCAAAGCCGTACTGAGAGCTCACCTCCTCCAGGAGGCCTTTCCAGACTGAGCCCCCTCCTTCCCCTCCCCCTCCCCATCCCCTCACCCTACCTCTTCCCCCTCCCCACAGCACCTGTATATATGTTTGTACAGATTTATTACTCTATTTATTTTACTTGTACATATTTACTATTCTATTTATTTTTTTATTGATGTGCATTTAGCTTTACTTCTGTTTATTCTGATGACCTGACACCTGTCCACATGTTTTGTTTTGTTGTCTGTCTCCCCCTTCTAGACTGTGATCCCGTTGTTGGGTAGGGACCGTCTCTATATGTTGCCAACTTGTACTTCCCAAGCACTTAGTACAGTGCTCTGCACACAGTAAGCACTTAATAAATACGATTGAATGAATGAATGAATGAATGAATGAATGAAGTAGCGGAGCCGGGATTAGAATCAGGTCCTTCTGACTCCCAGGCCCATGCTGTGTTCACTAAGCCAAGCTGCTAATCCTGGCTCCAGCACTGGCCTGCTGTGTGACCCTGTGCAAGTAACTTAACTTCTCTATGCCTCAGTTTCCTCATCTGCAAAATGGGGGTTGAATGCTTGTTCTCCCTTACCCTTATACTGGGAGTCCCATGTGGGATAGGGACTGTCTTGTATCTACCCCAGCGCTTGGCAGTAGTAAGCACGTAAAACATGCCTTTATTATCATCATAATCAAAAATGAAAATAGAGATCAAAATGCAGAGCTCATTATGGGTGGAGTCACAGATTGCTAGGCCAATCCATATATATTTTTGTGGGAGGGGAGTGACTCACAGCCACTGGCCATTTGGGCCCAATCTGCATAAGGTTTTTCTGAAAAAGGACAGATTTTCTGTAACCACATATTCACATATTCCACATATTCATATACCTGTCAGAAGAACAGGTATGGATTCCCCATTTTGCAGACAAGGGAGCTGAAGCACAGGGAAGTTAAGTGACTTGTCCATGATCACACAACTGTATGTGGTGGAGCGGGAATTAAAACCCAGTTCCTTCTACTCCCGGCCCATGCTGTATGGTCACTTCTCCTCCAAGTGGCCTTCCCTAACTAGGATCCCATTTCCTCATCTCTCACTCCCTTTCGCATCACCCTTGCACTTGGATTTGCAACCTTTCTTCACCACACATACAGCCCCACAGCACTTACGTACATATCTGTAATTTATTTATATTAATATCTGTTTTCCCCTCTAGACTGTGGGCTTGTTGTGGTCAGGGAACATATCTACCAACTCTGTTGTACTGTCCCACGCGCTTAGTACCATGCTCTGCATACTCAATAAATACCATGGCTTGATTGATTGATTGTTTGAATGATAATAGGAGTTAGGGGGTTTTGCATTGCCCAACAAGAAGGCACTTTTCTAAGAGGATAGAGATCAATCACAACCCCCAAGCAAGTCTTCTGTCACTTCACTCCCCCCGACACTCCCTCTGTTTAAAAAAAGAAAGGCAGATTCGTTTAAATTAAACATGCTAGTTAAGTTTTTCTGTTTATTCTTAGTGTATTGTGGCCACTGTTGCCTTTGGAATGGGCATTAATAAAGCTGATATCCGCAAGGTCATTCATTATGGTGCACCTAAAGAAATGGAATCCTACTACCAAGAGATTGGCCGGGCTGGCCGGGACGGACTTCCTAGTTCTTGCCATACACTGTGGGCTCCAGGAGACATGAGCTTAAACAGGTATTTGATGAAAGTTTATATTTGTATGTAAATTCAGGCTAAGAAGTGGGTTTGGACAAAGGTGGATGCAAGTTACCTTGTGGTTTTTTTTTTTTTTTTTTACATAAACAGTATTCACTTGGAAATTTGTGGCATGTCCTGCAACTTAAACTCAACAGGTACTATGTTTATGGTAGTAATAGCCTTCACAGTAAGCGCGTACATGCATATCTATACTTACCCTCCCGGTGAACTCATTTGCTCCTATGGCTTCAACTGTCATCGCTATGCAGGTGATTCCCCAAGCTACCTCTCCAGCTTGTCCTCTCTCCCTTTCTCTGGTGTGGCATTTCATCCTGCCCTCAGGGAATTGCTGTTTGGATGTACATCCACCAACTGAAGCTTACTATGTCTCAACTGAACTCCTTATCTTCCCACCCAATCCCTGTCCTCTCCCAGACTTTCCCATTATTATAGACATAATCACCATTCTCCTTGTCTCACAGGCCCATTATCTTGGTGTTATCCACGACTCATCTATCTCATTCAACCTGCATTGTCTGTCACCAAATTCTGTCAGGTCTACCTTCTCAACATCTTTAGAACCCTCCCCTTCCTCTCCAACCAAACTGCTGGCACACCGATCCAAGCATTTATCATGTTCTACCTTGACTACTGCAACAGACTCCTCATTGACCTCCCTGCCTCCTCTCTCCAATCCATACTTCACTCTTCTGCACAGATTATTTTTCTAAAAAAAGCTGCTTAGTCTATATCTCCCTTCTCCTCAAAAACCTATGGTTACCCATTCATCCCTACATCAAACAGAAACTCCCTACTGTCCTCTTTAAAGTACGCAATCTGGTCTCCCCTTCCTACTTTGCATTACTGGTCTTTTGCTACAACCCAGTCTGCACACTTCATTTCTCCAACACCAACCTTTTCACTGTACCTTGATATAATTTTTCTCATTTTTTCTCATTGCTGACCCTTTGCCCATGTCCTCCCTCTTTCTTGGAGCTCCTTCCCCCTTCATATCTGACTGACCATCTCTCTCCCATTATCTCCAAAACCCTAGTAAAATCACTTTTCCACCAGGAGTCCTTCCCTGTCTAAACTCTCACTTCCCCATCATAGGCCTGCCTTCTGTGTCACCTCTGCACTTGGGTCTGTTCCCCTTAAGGACATTGATATCTACAATTCCTCCATCCATAAAACACTTAGGTATACATCCATTTGTGATGTATTTTAATGTCTGTCTCCCTTTCTAGGTTGTAAGCTCCTTGTGAGCAGGCATTGTCTATAGAGAAGCACCGTGGCTTAGAGGAAAGAGCACAGTCTTGGGATTCAGAGGACATGGGTTCTAATCCTGGCTCCGCCACTTGTCTGCTATGTGACCTTGGGCAAGCTACTTAACTTTTCCGTGCCTCAGTTACCTCATCTGGAAAATGGGGATTAAAACTGTGAGCCCCACGTTGGACAACCTGATTACCCTGTATCTATCCCAGCACTTAGAACAGTACTTGGCACATAGTAAGTGCCTAACAAATACCATAATAATAATAATAATAATAATAATAATAATAATAATAAAATAACTACTCTTTTATCAGTCTAATCAATGGATGGTATTTGTTGCTCACTTTTGTGTGCAGAGCACTGTACTAAGTGCTTGGGAGAATACAGTTCAACAGAGTTGGTAGAAATGTTCCCTACCTATAAGGAGCTTATGGTCTAGAGTAGGAGACAGACATTAAAATAAATTTCAGATATGTATATAAATGCTGTGGGACTGAGAATGGAGTGAATATCCAGTGGTCAAAGGATAGAAGTCTAAGGGTAAGGGAGATGCAGAAGGGAGAGGTAGCAGAAATGAGGGCTTAGTTGGGGAAGTTCTCTTGGAGTTGTGATTTTAATAGGCCTTGAGATAGGTAAAGAGGTGGTGTGTTGGATATGAAGGGGGAGGGAGTTCTAGGCCAGATGGAGGACCTGGACAAGAAGTAGAGGTGAAACTGGTGAGATCAAGGAACAGTGAGTATATCGACGTTAGAGGAGTTGTACTAGGAACTGAGTGAAGTAAGATAGGGGGACAGATGATGGAGTGCTTTAAAGCCAATTGTAAGGAGTTTCTGTTTCATGCAGAGATGGATGGGCATCCACTGGAGGTCTTCAGGAGTCCTGAACATTTTTTAGAAAAATTACCTGGGCAGTAAGGACTGAGTGGGCAGAGGGAGGGGGCAGGGAGGTCAGCACAGAGGTTGATGCAGTAGTGAAGGAGGGCTATGATAAGAGCTTAGATCAGTGAAATAGCAGTTTGAATGGAGAGGAAGGACATATTTCAGTGATGTGAATGTAGAACCAACAGGATTTGATGACAGATTGAATATGCGGATTGTATGAGAGAGACTAGTTGAGGATAATACCAAAGTTACAGGCCTGTAAGATAGGGCGAATGGTGATTGCTGTCTAAGGTGATGGGAAAGTCCAGGGGTGAAGAGGGGTTGGGTGGGACATGTTACGTTTACGGTGCTGGCAGGACATCAAAGTAGATACATCCTGAAAGGAGGAGGAAATGTGAGGCTGCAAAGGAGATCGATTAGGTCTGGAGATGTAGATTTGGATCTCATCCATGTAAAAATTGTAGTTGAAGCCATGCAAGTGAATGAATTATCTGAAGGAATGGGTGTATACAGAGAATAGAAAGGGACCCAGAACTTAGCCTTAGAGGACTTCCACAGAGTGTGGGAGGCAGAGGAGGAGCCCACGAAAGAGACTGAAAACCAGAGACGTAGAACCAGAAGAGGAAAGTTTCAGTGAAGCCAAGATGAGATATCGTTTCTCGGAGGCTGTGGTCCACAAAACTGAGAGGTCGAGGAGGATTAGGATAGAGTAGAGATCATTGGATTTGGCAATTAGGTCATTGATGACCCTAGAGAAGGCAGTTTCTGTGAAGTGAAGCGGGCAGAAGCCAGATTGGAGGGGGTCAGGGAGAGAATTGGTGGAGAGGAAAATGGAGGCAGTGGGTACAGACAGTTTGCTACAAGAGTTTGGAGAGGAATGGTAGGAGAGAGATGTGGCCAAAATGGAGGGAGTTGTGGGGCTAAGGGAAGGATTTTTTAGGATGAGGTTACAGGAGCATGTTTGAAAGCAGTGGGGAAGGAGCCATTGGAAAGTGAACAGTTGAAGATGGAATGGCCATGGAAGGAAGAAGGGTGGAGGCAAATACTTGGGTAAGGCATGAAGGGATGGGGTCAGAAACTCAGATGTATGAAGTATTTTAGTGATGTATTTTGTATTGTACTCTCCCAAGCTCTTAGTATGGTGCTCTACACACTGTAAGGTCTCAATCAGTCAGCCGTATTTATTGAGCGCTTACTCTGTGCAGAACACTGTACTAAGCTCTTGGGAGAGTACAATACAACAATAAAGACATATTCCCTGCCCACAACGAACTGTAAATGCTCTGATTGATTGTATGTAAAATGCGCACTTTTTGTTAAGATTTTCAAGCTAGTTTTTTTGGGGTTGATGAGATTCGGAAGTGTATTTAACGTTTTGTAATTTGATTCATCCTTATGTTCATTTGAATTGGCAGGCATCTTCTAAATGAGATAAAGAATGATGCATTTCGCCTGTACAAATTGAAGATGATGGCAAAGATTGAGAAATATCTTCACTCAAGTATGTGTAGGCGAAAGTAAGTATTGTACATTTTTAATGAATTAGCGAGAAATTAGTCGTTCCCCCTTAGTCACAATTTTGCTGTACAATTATGTCTATTATTGTCAACATAGAAAAAGCTTTAGAATTTGATCAGATTTTTCGTACATTTGGAATTGGTCATGGTAAACTTTCCTGCATCTGAATCAAAGTCAAATAATGAGTTCCCAGATGAATCAATTAATGATGATTTTCAACTCATTATTTTCTACAATGAATTTTAACATGTAAATTCTTGTTCTTTTTATTCAATTCCCAATGTTCTCTTGGGTAGAATCATCTTGTCTCACTTTGAAGACAAACAACTCCGAAAGGCCTCCTCAGGTATCATGGGAACTGAAAAATGCTGTGATAACTGCAGGTCCAGGTAAATGTTTCTCCCTGAGGATTGGAGGATTTAAAAGTACTCCCTTTTTACACTCTGGGAAAATATTAAAAAAAACAAACCCAAAAAACAAATGTTATTGAGATTATCAATAGTTTGAATTTATTTAATTAAAATACTGTGGCTTTATAGTATACTCAACTTTTAGAAGTTTACCTTTATACCTTTAAGGGTATCTCTTTTTCTTTTAGGTAATTAGTGCTCTAATGCTCAAATCAGTGAGTATCCAAGGCCCAATGTATATAGACCAAAAAATTCAAAAAATGATCACCGTTTCATGTCCATAAGGACAGAAGTGTTCCTGTCTATGTTTTAAAGTTATCTGTATTGAAGGAAGCACTTGAAATGGTGAAATCCATCCATAGTATAAATTTTAATTAATAGACTTTTATTATATCAGGTATATTTACTTTGACAAAGTTTCATATGCACATATGTATTGGTGGGTACAGAGAAATAGATCTCTGAGTCTACCACAGGTGAAAGAGTATTTTCCAAAACTTTCATGACTACAAGCTCACATTTCATTCATTCACTCATTCATTCAGTTGTATTTATTGAGCGCTTACTGTGTGCAGAGCACTGTATTAAGCACTTGGGAAGTACAAGTTGGCAACATATAGAGACGGTCCCTACCCAACAGTTGGCTCACAGTCTAGAAGGGGGAGACAGACAACAAAACAAAACATATTAACAAAATAAAATAAATAGAATAGTAAATATGTACAAGTAAAATAGAGTAATAAATTTGTATAAACATATATACAGGTGTTGTGGGGAGGGGAAGGAGGTAAGGCCAGGGGGATGGGGAGGGGGAGTAGGGAGAGAGGAAGGAGGGGGCTCAGTCTGGAAAGGCCTCCTGGAGGAGGTGAGCTCTCAGTAGGGCTTTGAAAGGAGGAAGAGAGCTAGCTTGGCAGATGTGCGGAGGGAGGGCATTCCAGGCCAGGGGGAGGATGTGGGCCGGGGGTCGACGGCGGGACAGGCAAGAACGAGGCACAATGAGGAGGTTAACAGCAGAGGAGCGGAGGGTGCGAGTTGGGCTGTAGAAGGAAAGAAGGGAGGTGAGGTAGGTGGGGACGAGTTGATGGAAAGCCTTGAAGCCGAGAGTGAGGAGTTTTTGCCTGATGCGTAGGTTGATTGGTAGCCACTGGAGATTTTTGAGGAGGGGAGTAATATGCCCAGAGCATTTCTGCACAAAGATGATCCGGGCAGTAGCGTGAAGTATAGATTGAAGTGGGGGAGACAGGAGGATGGGAGATCAGAGAGGAGGCTGATGCAGTAATCCAGTCAGGATAGGATGAGAGATTGAACCAGCATGGTAGCAGTTTGGATGGACAGGAAAGGGCGGATCTTGGCAATGTTGCGGCAGTGAGACCGGCAGGTTTTGGTGACCGATTGGGTGTGAGGGGTGAACGAGAGAGCAGAGTTGAGGATGACATCAAGGTTGCGGGCTTGTGAGACGGGAAGGATGGTAGTGCTGTCAACAGTGATGGGAAAGTCAGGGAGAGGGCAGGGTTTGTTAGCAAGAGTAGAGATGGGCCACTGAATGTCAGCAATACAGAACTGAAGTACCAGAAAATGTCAGTCTGGGGAAAGTAGATATTTTTTTCTTCTTTTATTATATTTGTTTAGTGCTTACTGTGTACCAGGCACTGTACTAAGAGATGGGGTAGGTACAAGCTAATTAAATTGGACACAGTCCATGTCCCACATGGGACTCACAGAATTAATCCCCATTTTACAGATGAAGTAACGGAGGAACTGAGAAGTTATGTGATTTTCCCAAGATCACACAGCGGACAAAAGTTAGAGCTGGAATTAGAATCCAGGTTCTTCGGACTCTCAAGTCTGTGCTCTATCCACTAGGCCAAACTGCTTCTCTAAGATACTTCACTTTTTTTTTTTCCTCTGTGGTATTCATTAAGTACATACAATGTGCCAGACACTATATGAAGCACTTGCGTAGATACAAGCTAATCAGTTTAGACACAGTCCATGTCCTATATCGGGCTTACATTCTTAGTCCCTATTTTGCTGATGAAGCAACTGAGGCACAGAGAAGTTAAGTGATTTGCCCAAGGTCACATAGCAGACAAGTGGCAGAGCCTGAATTAGAACCCAGGTCCTTCTGACTCTCAGGCTCTTGCTCTGTCTTCTCTGTATTGGTCAGGCCCTTATTGGAGTGCTTTGTCTCATTTGGTCACCCAACTTTATGCAGAATATTGAGAAACTGGAGGAGATCCAGAGAAGAAGACTAAAAATAATACAAAGGTTGGAAATGAAGTCCTCTGAGGGAAGGTTAAAGGAGTAAGAGATTGTTAGCCTATAGAAGGCAGATGGACTTTGAAGTGTTTGAAAGTTCTTGTGGAGAGAATACTGATTGCTCTGTATATTCACTGAGGACCAAAGAAGAGGCAAAGTACCTTAAACTGAAACAGAAAGACTTTAGTTGCATTAAAGGAATAACTTTGCCAGTCAAGAAATATTGGAATAGACTTCAGAAAAACATTTAGTCAGGGACTCCACCTGTGAAGATATTTAAGACAAGGATAAATAACAATCTGTCCTACCTGATTTAGTCATATTCTTACCTGGAGACAGGGGGATCTTTCAGATGATCTAGGAGTCCGTGATGATTTAAGTGAAAGGAATCCATTTATTACTGTCTCTACTCGCTAGATAATGAAATTAGATTAACAAAAAGCATGAATCCATCATTTAAAAACTGTTTGTTACCAATATACCTCTTTCCATTTGAAATGTATACTTGGTTGTTAATCCTGGTCTGCACCTCATTCTTTCTGTTTAGATCAAGTTATTATGCTATTGATGGCCCAGAAGATACTTTACAAGACTTTGGGCCACAGGCATTTCAGTTTCTATCTGCAGTGAAAGTCTTAGGAGAAAAGTTTGGAATTGGACTTCCAGTTCTGTTTCTTCGAGGTTCTGTAAGTGTGATAAAATTCCCAACACATTTTTGCACCTTCTGAGTTTCTCTCTTTGTTCTCTTTTTGCTGCCTTTCATTCCCAATGAAAGCTCTGGGTTGTAATGAGTCCTGTGCCAGAGACAAAAGTTTTGAGTTATGAGCTCAGTGAAAAATAAATTTTGATAGGTATGATGACCGTTGACAAACTGAAAGTTGTATATATTCTCTTCTCCAGGTTCAGAGTCATGTTTGGACACTTAGCCAAGTTACCTAGTAATCTGTTAAACAGTAGTCGAGTAAGTCTATTAAACTGGCCTTCCTTGGGATAATTAGGGGAAGTTAACTTCGATATCAAGGGACAGGAGAAATTGATGCTCAACTGTTAATTTGATACTCAGAAAGTGAAATGTGAACAAAATTTTGAATATGATGAGCATTTTTTATTGACATAGGACATTGGTAATAGTTTACCACAATAAAAGTGAGTTTTCTCTCTAGTATAGTGAGTCTGATGATCTTTTTTAAACTAGTAGTGTCATTCCTATCAGAACTAATCCACTCACTTTAATTTTGCTTATACTACAGTAGAAAAATGCACATAGGACTTTTAAAATTCCAGTATTCTCTGAAAATATGCACATCAGAAGAAATGTTTGTGAAAGTATATTTAAAATTTTAGACTTTGTATATAAAACGTTTTCTTTTCAACAGGTACTTATTGAACAATAGAATATTTTTTGTAATTTTTCAGTTTGGTAATTACTGTTCATCATTTTAGAATGCAAGTTGTTTAAAATTTTAGATTTTTAAGTTGAAAATTATAAAAAATGAATTATGTGATATTGCCAAAAAAGTGCATTCATAGTGGAGTATTACTGTTTGCCTTATCAAGTATGTGAGATCCTCAATTTAAAACCTCGGGTTTTTTTAACACTTGGAAACAAAGAGTTTGAATACATTAACAAGCCTATTAAATGTTCCACCTGACCCTCTCTCCCAAAAATTTATTTGTCCCAGTTGGATTTATAGTTTAAAAAAAATTATGGTTTTAATTTGGTGTAACCCAGCCCTGCCCTTTGGCAACAAACAAGTAGAAGTGGGCTCTGAGACAGACTTCAGGTAGGACACAAGAGAGATCAGATTTCACCTATTATTTGAAAACTGAGCCAGATCGCTCTGCTGAACAAGTCCTTCTGGGAATCTTCAAATTAAGAAGTTGTCGTAGGTGAAATTTTATACCACCCTTGCTATACAAAGAAGATGTAGAACTTTATAAAGTGTCACTTTAATAAATGTAAGGATTATTCTTTACAGTAAAAAAAGAAAAGCAAACTTTCTTTCCATCTTAATTATTATTGAATTTCTCCACATATTTGTAATATTTGTTTTTAAGATTGTCTCCATCAATCTTTCATTAAAGGAAAACTTTATTTTAATATAAAAGGCAATAACCATCTGTTTGGAAGCATAGCTATTTTTTAGCATGATCTTTGAACTAGGGTTGCACCTGACACTTTTTGACATTTTTGCTTACTTAAAATGAATTTACTTTAAAGCAAGAGTCAGTGGATCCCACAAACTTTTGTAGTGTATCTTAAGAGTAGTGCCGTTTATGAATTGGTAACTACTGTGAATTGATCATTCGTAATCTTTCATTAGTTCTTTCAGGGTTCCATTGTGCACAGTGGAGCAGTAATTTATGACATCGTGTTTTTGAACCCTAAGAGAGTTAATCTGACATATTCATGCTAACTTGCATATACTGAGTAGTTTACTCAGATAGGGGGCTTTGATTGATTATTTTAGTTGTCAGAGGAGCAATTAAATAGAAACCGTGTTGGTTTGTAAGCTGAACCGTTGTTTCTTAGAGACTTAGGGGCCAGTGTTGTTTTTAGCACCTTTATATACATAAAGCGTATATTCATTCATTCATTCAATTGTATTTATTGAGCGCTTACTGTGTGCAGAGCACTGTACTAAGCGCTTGGGAAGCACAAGTTGGCAACATATAGAGACAGTCCCTACTCTACAGTGGGCTCAAAGTCTAGAAGATGAGAAGCATATAGCATAAAGCATGTATGAGAAGCAGCATGGCTCAGTGGAAAGGGCATGGGCTTTGGAGTCAGAGGTCATGGGTTCAAATCCCTGCTCCGCAAATTGTCAGCTGTGTGACTTTGGGCAAGTCACTTCACTTCTCTGTGCCTCAGTTCCCTCATTTGTAAAATGGGGATTAAGACTGTGAGCCCCACGTTGGACAATCTGATCACTTTGTATCCCCCCAGCGCTTAGAACAGTGTTTTGCACATAGTAAATGCTTAACAAATACCATTATTATTATTATTATAAAGCCAATATATAAATAGAATCAATTTAAAAAATCACTCCTTAAAAAGTAAAAAATGGAGAATATTTTTTCTCCTTCTGAAGACTTTATTTTCATTTTCACATAAAGATTCTATAAGAGCATCTACCCAAGAGCAAATGAACTTTAGATGAAAGAACCTATTAGAGAAGCACTGTGGCCTAAGTAGTTAGAGCAACGGGCCTGGGAGTCAGAAGGACCTGGGTTCTATTCTTGGCTCCACCACGTTGCTTTGTGACCTTGGGCAAGTCACTTAATTTCTCTGTGCCTCAGTTACCTCATCTGTAAAATCAATTATCAACCAATCAGTGGTATATATTGAGCACTTACTGTGTGCAGAGCACTCTACTAAACACTTAGGAGAGTACAGTGCAATGGGATTAGCAGACATGTTCTCTGCCCGTAACAAGTTTACAATCTAGAGGGGATTAAGATCGGCCTGATGTGGGATAGGGATTGTGTCCAACCTGATTAGTTTGTATTGTATCTACCCCAGCACTTAGTACTAGCATGTAGTAAGCATTTAACAAATACCAGAAAAAAAATCCAACTTTGAGAGAGAATTGGAGAAGCAGCATGACCTAGTGAAAATAGCACTGGCTTAGAAGTCAGAGGACCTAGGTTCTAATTCCAGCTATGTGACATTGAGTGAGTCACCTAACTTCTCTCTGCCTCAGTTTCCTCATCTGGAAGCAGGGACTTAAAACACATATCTCCCCCCATAGACTAAGCTCAATGGGGGCAGGGAATGTGTCTACCAACTCTGTTATGTTATCATATTGTACTTTCCCAAGCACTTAGAACCCATGACCTTCTGACTCTAAGGCCCGTGCTCTCTCCATTCAGTCAATCATATTTATTGAGCGCTTACTGTGTGCAGAGCACTGTACTAAGCGCTTGGGAAGTCCAAGTTGGCAACATATAGAGACAGTCCCTACCCAGCAGTGGGCTCACAGTCTAGAAGGGGGAGACAGAGAACAAAACCAAACATATCAACAAAATAAAATAAATAGAATAGATGCTGCTCCTACACTGTTTTAAGTGTGGTACTAAGAACTGCTTTTATTTGGGTTTTGAAACTCGAGGAGTATTGTTTAAAGAATGGTGTTGAACAGCCTATGTTTTACTGCATATAAAATTGGTATAAATTGATAAATTGATACTCGGAACTGCCCCCACATATTTAGAGATAAAAAAACTCCTCTCTAGACTGTAAGATCATTATGGGAAAGGAAACTGTCTGCTAATTCTGTTGTATTGAACTCTCCCATGTGCTTAGTACAGTGCTCTGTACTTAATAAGCACTCAATACATACCATTGATTGATTGAAAGTACCATAGTCCTGGTTTCTGCTTTCATTGTGGAAAAAATAAATTGGTCCCTCATCTTTAAAAACAAAAATAAGGGACTTTCTAGTTCCATTTTAATCATTTCTTTGTGGTATTTATTATACAGTTCACCAATTATTTTAGTTGGCCTAAAAGGCCTAAGAATCCTGATGCCAGTCACATGGTATTTTCAAATTTATTTTATTACTGGCATAGCCAAGTTACTGAAAAATTTCAAAGCTATGCCCTTTTTTCCTATTGCTATTGTCTAATCTTTTGTTGAAACTCCAATAAGACAAATTAAGGCCCATTTCTCCATCTTCTCATTTCTTCTACCTTCACACCTGCCTGCAGATGACTGAGTTTTAATGATATGTAATTTTAGGAAGATAAAAACCTGGCTTGTGATGCCACAGAAAATCAATAACTTGAATTAATTAGAAAGAAGAGTGGTTTATATGAGGTTGGATTTCTGTCCCCGACATTCTCACACAAGTGCTTGCCCAGTATTGTTCAACTACTTTTTCATTATTTAAACTGACCTTCATTTGAATAAATAACATCTTTCCAGTGAGTGCCACATGTTAAAAATCATGTTAATAAGAGATGTTTATTTTGACCAGTTATGCTTGTTTCACTTTATGGGCTTGTCCATGTGACTGTGCAAAGTTTTTTATTTGGTATATTTATTCATGATTGCAGAATTCTCAACGTATTCCAGATAAGTTTCGGTGCCACCATCTCTTTGGAGCTGGCAAGGGTCAGCCTAGGAATTGGTGGAAGGCTTTGGGACGACAGCTCATTCTTGAGGGATTCTTGAAAGAAGTTTCTGGACAGAATAGATTTACAGCCATTTGCATTCTGACAAAGAAGGTACAAAGTGGAGGAAAGAGTTTGTCAGAATTTGTTTTTCTTTCCACATTGTATTAAAGGATCTTTTCTGTTTTGTCAGGGTAAAAATTGGCTTGCTGAAGCTCAGAGCATATCATCTCAGAAACTTATGCTTCAGGCTAATGAAGAATTATGCCCAAAGAAGCTTCTTCTCCCGAGGTGCCTTTTTTATATTTTCTTGAGGTTTTAAAAAACATATTTTTAAACAATTTGGAATAATGTTGCTAATTTCCAGTTCATAAAAGGCAGTCTAAATAAAGGTAGACTTCTTGTTTCTATCTCTAGTTTTTTATCTTGTTAGGGGGGTCAGTGGCAGAAAGAAATGCCTTACTGAAGACTTTTGAAATTGGGAGAAGGGGGCTAACTAGCACTGTATCAAAACATCTTCCCCTCAGCACTGGTCCTTAACACTGCTTAGTGGAAAGAGCATGGGCTTGGGAGTCAGAGGTCGTGGGTTCTAATTCCGCCTCTGCCACTTCTCAGCTGTGTGACTTTGGACAAATCACTTAACTTCTCTGTGCCTCAGTTACCTCATCTGTAATATGGGGATGAAGCCTGTGAACCCAGTATGGGACAACTTGATTACCTTGTATCTACCCCAGTGCTTAGAACAGTGCTTGGCACGTAGTAAGCACTTAACAAATACCATCATTATTATTATTTGACCTTGGGCAAGGCACTTAACTTCTCTGCCTCAGTTACCTCATCTGAAAAGTGGGGATTAAGACTGTGAGCTCCACATGGGACAGCCTGATTACCTTGTATCTACCCCAGCTCTTAGAACAGTGCTTGGCACATAGTAAGCGCTTAACAAATACCATAATTATTATTATTATCTTCCCATGGATTAAAGAGGAAGTTTTAAAAGAACACATTTCGGAAACTATGTTCTTCATTCTTTCATATAGAGAGTGGAAAGTGAATAGATTTGTTATCTACCTTTAAGTACCATAGTTTCAGGATGTAAATATCATTGTCAATATCTTCCTTTGTGCTTCTCAGGCCACCCAAGAGTTTTCCTGAAAAGCAGTATGGATTTTTCTGACTGTTAACATTGTCATTCTGCTGAACGACACTCTCCCCTTGTAGCTAAGTGGGCAAAATATACACCTACTACTTATGCAGATTGGAGGAGCGCCTCCTTCTACCCAGTTCCTGAATTCTCTGCTTATCTGACAAACAGTTACTCTCCCCCTGCCTTCAAAGCTCGTTGAATGACACATCTCCTCCAAGAGGCCTTCCCTGACTAAGTCCTCTTTTCTTTTTCTGCCACTCTCTTCTGCCCTTCTGCATCGCCCTGACTGCTCTCTTCATTTTCCACCCCCTCCCAGCCCCACAACACTTATGTGCAAATCCATAATTTATTTATATTAAATTATGTCACCCCCTCTAGACTGTAAGCTCCTTGTAGACAGGGAATTTGTTATATTATTATTTAGTACTGTCACAAGTAATAAGTACAGAGTTCTACACACTGTAAGTACTCAATAAATATGATTGATTGACTGATGACTTGAACCAGGTTTATACCCTATATTAGTAAAGATTCAGTTCAATGCTCCTCCCAGATAGGTCTCTGAAAGGTATGCAGGAGTCATCTTGAAGGGAATGGAGCAATGCAGTAACTGCCGAGAGCCCATTTACCACCTTGTCACCAACATTTGTGCAGGTCTCTGCCTAGAGCACATTGTGTCTCCAACTCTGTTGCATTGTAATCTCCCAAGTACTTAATCCAGTGCTTTGCACATAGTAAAAGCCCTTAGTCAATACCACTGATGATGATACAGACTAGAGGTTTATGTGCTTCCCTGTGTAAACCTGCCCAAAGGTGTCTTTTGTGCATTTATGATAGGCCACTGCTTGGGACACAGGTAGTGATTATCATACACCATGGTAGTGTTGTGAGGATTAACGATCAGTGGTTTCATAGAGCACCAGTCATGGTGATTTGAAATTGCCTTTATATATTTTTGTTTGTGCTTTGACTATTCAAGTTTTCAAAGTAACAACTAGCTTTTCTCCTTCCTCTTTTTAGCAGTGCCTCAACCTCTTCATACAAAGAGCAGTATTTTCCCAGCAAGGGATTAACTAAATTATCGCCAGAGAAGAAGGTCTGATTTAAAAATATTTTTTTTCCTTTTATTTTTCCAGTAGGCTTAGTTTTTCAGCTATTGATCTAGATTTGTAAAATGTATTTAGGTTGGAAATATTGGGAAATATTGACACATCAAACAAATCAATCAATCAGTAATAGTTATTCAGTGTCTACTTTGTTCAGAGCCCTATACTGAGCACCTGGGAGGATACAATAGAATTAGGCACAATTTCTGACCCCAAGCTGTTTACAATCTAGCAGGAGAAACAGATACTGAACTAATTTATAGATAGGAGGATTAAGAAGTGGAAATGTATAGGAGTTAATGCTTGCATTGTAAGGTATTTGAGCACTTTGTGGCTTTGTAAATTTCCTCAGAATTGCTCAAGTGATAGTTGGGAGGATATAACCTGAGGGGAAGAGAAATTATTAAAAGCAGACTTTGGGAAGAGATCAAATTTCAGAAGGGCTCTGTAGCTGGAGACAGCTGTAGTCTGGTAGAATTGAAGGGAGAGGGAATCTCTGACCTGGGGCATAGGTTGGAGGTGGGAGAGATGAGAATGGGGCATAGTGAATAGATTAGATTCCCAGGAGCAAAGAGGATGAGCTGGGATATAATGGGATAACAGAGTGGCTAAGTCAGAGGTGAAGAGCTTGTGGATAAAAGTTAGTACCATATTTTCATGATTAACATACTCCTTCTGGGAAGGGAACGTGTCTTTCAACTCTGTTTTATTATACTCTCCCAAGTGCTTAGTAAGTGCTCAGCACACAGTAAGCACTCAGTCATACAATTGTTTGATTAAGTAACACTAATTCAGAAGTACCACATGAGAGGATAAACTACTTGAATACAATTATTTAATGTTGCAATGATAATTGTAAAAGTTAAATTTCCTTTTAGTGTGAACAAATTGAAATATTTCAAATCTGGTTTTTACAAATTTTTGAGGTTTTGGTTTGGCTTGGTTTGGGATTGCATCTAGAGTTCTCTTTCATTTTATGATTCAGCTAATTAAACGGTGTTGATTTTCTTAATGTTATAAGGGAAGACTATGTCCTTGAATATTTAAATGATTTCATAGTCCTTTAGTTGATTTTTAGTTTACATTTTTGCATATTTTGAGCAGGCAAATTTGCAGAAGATGTATTCTTATCAAACTGCTGAAAAGATTTCTTCCAGAAATAAAAGGTATGCTGTTTAATTTTCTTCTCTACACAAGTTTTGTTTTGTTTTGTTTTTGAGAAGAAAGTGGGAATACTTATAATGCTGATTTGAGAGGTAGGGGATAATAATGCTCCACACGTTGAACATGAAGTCAGCAAGCTAGTGGCTAGAGCACAGGCCTTGGATTCAGAAGACCTGGGTTCTAATCCCCGCTCCTCCACTTGTCTGCTGTGTGATCTTGGGCAAGTCATTTCACTTACTCTGTGTTTCAGTTACCTCAACTGTAAAATGAGGATTAACACTGTGAGCCCCATCTAGGAGGTGAACTGTGTCCAACCTGATTAGCTTAATACAGTGCCTAGTAAATAGTAAGTGATTAACAAATACCATTTAAAAAGTGTTTAAAGTGCAAATTTGATGCAGAAATACATCAAGAATTGGTGGAAAAATTTGAAGGAAGCAGAGATAATTTCCTTATACCCCTCTCTGGCCAGGCTTAGTTCTGTGTCCTACAATTTAAAGGCCTTAGGCAAAGCTTGGAATGATGCCAGAATGGGAAGTAGTGAATAGAGCATATGCCTGGGAGTCAAAAAGCCATGGGTTCTAATCCTGGGTCCACTACTTGTCTGCTGTGTGGCCTTGGGGAGTCACTTCACTTTGGGGAAGTCACTTCACTTTTCTTTGCCTCAGTTACCTCATCTGTAAAATGGGGATTAAGACTGTGAGCCCCATGTGGGACAGGGACTGTGTCCAACCTGACTTGTTGTTTGTGTCCACCCCAGTGCTTAGAAAAGTGCCTGGCACATAGTAAGAGCTTAACAAATAACACAGTTATCATTATTATTATTATCACTAATAATAATAAAATAAGAGAGTCTCATGGATCATGGAACAACAGCAGCAACAACAATGATAGTGGCATTTGTTAAGCACTTATGATGTACTAAAAGCTAGACTAAAAGCTGGGATCGATACAAGATTGTGAGGTTAGAGATGGTCCCAGACCTGCATATGGCTCAGTCTAAATAAGAGGGAAAGTTACAGAAATTAAGAGTATTTTTCCAGAGGAAATAAAGCTGCCAGAACACATACCAGTTTTCAAGGAGATTAGAGATTACATATATTTAATGGAAACTAGCAGGTCTACAACTCCATTGTGGACAGAAACATAGAGCAAGGACTTAGGCCTAGGGCTGTAATTTTAGGTTAGGTATAGAGAGGACTTCCTGACAAGATTCCATGGCCATTCAAAAGGTTGCTACTACCCAATAATAACAATGATAGTAATAAGATTTGTTAAGCACTTACTCTGAGCAAAACACTGTCCTAAACTCTGGGATATACAGGATGGTTTGGACTTGATCCCTATCCACCTAGGACTCACAGTATAGGTTTGAGAGAGAATGGGCATTTGGCTCCCCTTTTGCTGGTGAGGAAATGAAGGCATGGAGAAGTGAAGTGTCATGCCCGGGGTTATGCCTTAGACAGGCAATACAGCGGAGCTTGGAACTTAGATGCCCTGACTCCGCAGGCCTGGGCTCTTTCTATTAGACCCTGCTGCTTCTCATATTTATTTTAATGTCTGCCTTCCCCTTCTAGACTGTAAACTCCTTATGAGCAAGGACTGTCTTTATCATGTGTCTGTGAGGAGCAGCTGTGGCCTAATGGGCCTGGGAGTCAGAGGAACTGGGTCCTAGGCTCGGCTCCGCCACTTACTTTCGGTGTGACCTTGGGTAGGTCACTTAACTTCTCTTTCCTCATTTATAAAATGAGGAGTCAATACCTGTTCTCCTTCCTACCTAGACTTTGAGCCCCATGTGGGACAGGGACCATGTTCAACGTGATTAACATGTTTCTACTCGAGCTTTTAGTACAGTGTTTGACAAATAGGAAGTGCTTAGGAAATGCCATAATTATTACCAAGTCTGTTTTATCACCCTCCCAAATGCTTAATATGGTGCACTTTGCACAGTAAGCACTCAATTAAATTGATTGATGTATAAAACACAGGATTGGTTACCAAGGGAGGGTATATAATCCTTGAAGATCAGAGTTTCTTACAGAAATGAACATAGGAATTTTTTTATGGTATTTGTTAAGTGCTTATTGTGTGTCAGGCACCGTACTAAGCACTGGGATGTAGGTACAAGCTGTTGGGTTGGGCACAGTCCCTGTCCCACATAGGGCTCCCAGTCTTAATCTGCAGTTTATACGTGAAATGTCAGTTACAAAAATTTTTGAAGGCTTCACTGGCTAGTATTTAGAGGTAGTGTTCTAATTTTTTTTCTCCTGATGTTTTGAAGGCAGCCAATTTGGAGAATTTACCCCTAACACACCAGTTTTGATAAATCCATTGCAATATTCTGATACTCTGGGACCTGCCATTTGGATATGATTTTTGAAAATTCAGTGAACTACACATTTTTTCTTACTGTTCATGACATAGGAGACATTGAAATAATAATAATAATGGCATTTATTAAGTGCTTACTATGTGCCAAGCACTGTTCTAAGTGCTGGGGAGGTTACATGGTGACCAGGTTGTCCCACATGGGGCTCACAGTCTTAATCCCCATTTTACAGATGAGGTAACTGAGGCCCAGAGATGTTGTGACTTGCCCAAAGTCACACAGCTGACAAGTACTTCTCAAGCGCATAGTACAGTGCTCTGCACACAGTAAGCACTCAATAAATACGATTGAATGAATGAATGAAAAGTGGCGGAGCTGGGATTTGAACCCATGACCTCTGACTCCAAAGCCCGTGCTCTTTCCACTGAGCGTTCTCATTGAAAGGCATTGACAGGGCACTTGTAGCAGTTTAAAACACTTCTTGAAGTGCTATCCTTTTAAATATTCTTCATTGGAGAAAATTATCCCAATAAATAATGTGCTAAAGTTAACATTTTTTATGTGCTAAAGTTAACATTTTTATATTGATATAATTATCCTGCAATTAATCAGTTTTACAAAATTCAAAGCACAAATTTATTCACTTTAAACTTATTATGAGGACAATGTTATGTTTGTAAATGAGATCTCATATTTTGAAAACCAAAATAGAAAAAAATCACTTCTACAAATTGTATTCAGTATCAGCTTTAAAAAAGTTTTCTTTAATTTAGTTCATATATTTGTCAAGCTTGATTCTTATTTTGTACAAGCTTATTATTGTCCTTTAAAATCCAATTTTAAAACACCTGATCTAAATTTGCCTTCTAGCCCATTCTCAATATTTTTCATCCAAAGCTACTATGATCTTTATTTTTCATAAAAAAGTGGGATTTTGCTTTTCTCTTTTGGTCATTTGCTAAGTGAATTATTTTTGGTTACCCAAGGATTCATAATTATTAAGGAAACAAATCATATTTTGGAAGCAAAACTGAAGAAAGATTAATTATGGGATGAGCTCTTTTGCAATCTAAGAGGTAATGAGGTAAAATTAATTCATTGTAGAATGAATTCATCAAACTGGAAAGTGGTGTTTACACTTTACTGAGCATAAGGAATTCATACTTTCCAAAAGGAAAAGGATTTTGGGGAGCATGTAAATCTTGTATTAGCTCAGACTTTCATTTTAGCCTTGTCAATTCACAGTGAGTGGAGCTGATATGGAGTTTTTTGAATGTCAGGTTGTCATTTCAGTAATGACCATGACTGAATTGTAAAATAAGAACTGTGACCTTGGAAAAATAAAATACTACTTCATTATTTGTTTTTGTACTTATTGATTAGTAACATGGTGCAGCTTCCTCATGAGCCATGTAAATCTTCTAAAACTGCCATTTCGTCCAGTGAACCGGATTATCAGGTATGTTTTCTACAAAAAGTGCATCTTATTTCATTAAAGAATACATTCATACTGTAATTGTATATTCTTGATCCCAAGTTAAAAGAGTTTTCTTCAATTTTCATAATTGGTAGGATCTAATAAACCACCCTAGGTTTCTTTTCTTTTCTCTGCTTTTGAGGGCACATAATTTGACTCCTAAACAGTTAATGTTTTAAAAATGAAGTTGTGGAATTATTTCTTTCTCCTTAGATGATGCTGTATGGCAAATTGTTGGCTGCTAGACAAAAATATGCTAATGAAAAGGATATCCCCCCAGCAATATTGGCAACCAATAAAGTCCTGGTGGACATGGCTAAAATGAGGTAACGTGTTAGGATTGCAAATATTATTAAAGACAAAAATAAGTGAAATCACATTAAACTAGAATGCATTTTAACTCTTTCTACACCAAGTAACATGTTAAGAACCAGGCCAGATTCCTTTTGGAGGTCCAATCAAGCTTGCCTTTCAGTGGTATTATCTGACCCATTGCCAATCCAGATCTGCAGTGTGATGAACTGTGAACTTTAATATTTTAAATTAGGTATCTTATAAAATCATAACTTTATCATCAGATTACAGTGTTTTCTCACACAATTGCCTCCACTGCATAATTTCCCCACTCTGATTTTTGAGGAGAAAAAAGATTATTTTTTGCAGTACATAATTGTAAATTATGATAGTGGCCCTCGACCGGGTAGGAAGAGGAGCAGGATCAGAATGCGATAGTGCTTGGAGACAGGCTTGCACTAGAGGAAGGGAGGTTCTTCAGTGAGAAGTGTAAATTCCAGCCTAGAAAGAGAAGGGAAGAGTGGTTAATTCACAGAATGCCCACTTACCTCCATCAGCCTCCTTGCTAACCTCCCTGTCTCCAGCCTCTCCCCTCTCCAGTTCGTATTTCACTCCACTATCGTGATCATTTTTCTAAAAACACTGTTCTCTGCAAGTCTCCCCATTCCTCCAAAACCTGTTGGGGAAAGAGAAGGGACTGAGTACTTCAATGCGTAGTGAGTGAAGGCTTTAATGAATCGGTGTTAAGAGGGCAGTGGGGAGGAAAATAGGTTAAGGGTGAGAAATTAAATCAGATATGGCTTCTTGGTGGTGATATGATTTTAATAGGGCTTTGAAATGGGGAGGGTAGTGGTCTGCAAGATGTCAAGTGGTAAGGAGTTCCAGGCAGAGGAGGGGTGTGAACAAGATGTTAACCATCAGAGAGATGAGGGTGGAGTGGGTTGGTGTTAGAGGAATGTAGCATGTGGGTTGGGTTTTAGTGGGAGAAGGCCAAGGCATGAAGGGTGAGAGAGAGACCTGAATGAGAGCCTGGAACTTGAAGGTCAGTTTATGCTTGATATGGAGAGGAGTTGGGAGCCAATGGAGGATTTTGAGGGGTGAGAAATGTGCACAAAATGATGTTTCAGAAAAATGATATGGGGACCAGGATGAAGTCTGGGCCTGAAAAGAGAGGCTGGAAGCAGAGGCAGTAGTAGTTGAGTCAGGATATCACAAATGCCATCACAGTGAGATGGCAGTTCGGATGGAGAGGTGCGATGAAAGAACTGTTGGGATTTGGTGACTGATTGAAATATAGGTTGAAAGAGAGAGAGGAGACAAGAGTAGTGCCATTTTTATGGCGTTTGTTAAGCTCTTACTATGTGCCAGACACTGTACTAAGTGCTGGGATAGATTAAAGTTGATCATGTTGGACACAGTGTCTGTCCCAGATGGGGCTCACAATTTTAATCTCCATTTTACAGATGAAGTAACTGAGGCCCCGAGAAGTGAAATGCCTTGCCTAGGGTCACACAGCAGACAAGTTGTGAAGCCAGGAGAGAAGCAGCATGGCTTAGTGGAAAAAGCCGGGCTTGGGAGTCAGTGGTCATGGGTTCTAATCCCGGCTCTGCCACTTGTCAGCTGTGTGACTTTCGGCAAGTCATGTAACTTCTCTGTGCCTCAGTTATCTCATCTGTGAAATTGGGATTAAGACTATGAACCCCACGTGGGACAACCTGATTACCTTGTATCTGCCCCAGTGCTTAGAGCAGTGCTTGGCACATAGTAAGCGCTTAACAAATGCCATCATTATTAATTATTATTATTAACCCAGGTCCTTCTGACTCCCAGGCCTGTGCTCTATCCACTAGGCCATGCTGCTTCTCTAAAAGGCTACTGTCCTCTATACTGTAAGGTCACTGTGGGCAGGGAATGTGTCTGTCAGTTTTGTATTGGTCTCCCCCAAGTGCTTGGTACAGTGCTCTGCTCACAGTAAGCACTGAACAAATACTATTGATTGATTGGTATCCAACAGACTACCATTCTCCCCATTTTCAAACCCCTACTAAAATCATATGTCCCCAGTAAACTTTCCTTGACTGACCTCTAATTTCCCCAAGTGCCATAGTTGCAGACTGGAGAGAGGGTGGATGGTGGTATTGTCAACGGTCATGGAAAAGCTTAGGGTTTGAGAGGGACGATTAGGAGGGAAGATAGTACAATTTTGGACATGTTGAACTTGAAGTGCCTGCAGTGCATCCATGTAGAGATTTCCTGGAGGGAAGAGGAAATGTGACATCACAAAAGAGGAGAGAGGTTGGGTTAGTAAGGCAGATTTGGGAGTTATCCACAAATCGATGATAGTTGAAATCATGGAAATGGATGAGTTCCCAAGTGAGTGGGAATAAATGGAGACTAGAAGGGGACCCAGAACTCAGTTTTCAGGGATTCTGAGTTAATCAGTGGGAGGCAGAGGAAGAGGTGGCAAAATGGTTCCCAAGAAAGGAACATCCAGAAAGTTAGAAGACAGTGTACGAGAGACCAGAGTTAGAATGTTAATAATAACGATGGTATTTTCTAAGCACTGGGGTAGATACAAAGTCATCAGGTTGTCCCATGTGGGGCTCACAGTTTAATCCCCATTTTACAGATGAGGTAACTGAAGCACAGAGAAGTCAAATGACTTGCCCAAGGTCACACAGCAGACAAAGGGTGGAGTCGGGATTAGAACCTACGTCCTGCTACTGGTACACTAGTTCTTATTCAATGCATTTGAAGCCTTATAGAACCATTTTATTGGTTTCTCTCTCTTTCTCCAACAGACCTACTTCTGTTCAAAACTTGATCACGATTGATGGTGTGTCTGAAGCCAAGTCCACAATGCTAGCCCCACTTTTGGAAGTCGTCAAAATATTTTGTCAAACAAATAATCTTCAGGTAAGATGCAGTGGAAATATTTTTGAGAATCTATTCTTTTTCCATTTCAAGACTTGAGGTGTTGCATCATAACCTATATTCTCCTATCCATGGAAAACTTACAACTCCTCAGGGTCTATTAACTTTTTGTCACCTGCATGTATTTTATTCTGAGGTGAGATATGCGGGCAAAATGGATGGCAGAAAGATTCCCAAATAGTTTCTATAAGATGGCTAAAACAGGGCAATCGAAAGAAATGTTTTTACAAGCAGTAAAAGATACCAAAAAGGCAGGCATCACAGCTGAAAGCAGGGGAACATCTGCAGGATATAGAACAGATTTGTGCATTGCAGTAGAAAAAGGAGTGGCTCTTTTTTTAAAAAAAAAACAAACCTTGAGACATTAGCAGAAACAAAAACAACACAACAGAATGCGGTCAGCACTGTTAAGCATATACCTTTGTTGTCTTATGTTTGTTTAATGTTTAGCACCTGATGCTCATGAATGAGAAATCTCTCATTTCTCATTCACTCCAAAGCTTGAGCTTGAAAAAACCCCCCTCCCTACTTGATAGCAGTGAACCATGCTGGTCTTTCCTAGGCAAAGAGACTCCATGTAAACTGGAACTGGAAAGCTGTTTATCTGCAGTCCCAAAACAAAAAGGAACATTAGGATTTTATGTGGCAATAAAAATAACCCATCAGCATATAAGAACAGCTCTGATAGCGCATGAACTCTCCAGATATAGCACTAAGTGAGCGTAGACTACCTACTGATGGGAGGCTGACGGAGGTAGGTGAAAGGTACATGTTATTTTGGAGGGGCCTTACCTCTTCGGATCGATGCCTATTAGGGGTTAGATTTGCAGTGATAGTCAGTAATATCAGGCCTCCTAGAAGAATGTGATGGTCGCTGACACTTTGTATGCCCCTGAAACAAAAGCACTTTGCAACCATCAGAAGCAGTTATGACCCCACAATGATGAACTGCAATAAAGATGAAGAATGCTTCTATAAAAATCTAAATAAACCCATTGCAGGTATATGAATATCAAATAAATCAATTTTAATGGGTAATTTCAATGCCAGGGTTAGAAATAATGCCCACAAATGGAGGGAAATCATTGGACCACTTATAAGATTAGAACTTGAAGTGAACTATTTCACTTGTTTCTGTACATTTCTCTGACACATTTGAGTGGTCATAAGCATCTTAAGGGAAGCTCCCTTTGTACTTCCCCCCTCCCTACTCCACATAACTTTTGAACATATCTGTAATTTATATATTTATAGTAATGTCTGTCTCCCCAACCCTAGACTGTAAGCTTGTTATAGGCAGGGAATGTGTCTGTTATTGTACTGTACTCTCTCAAGTGCTTTAGTACAGTGTTCTGCACAAAGTCAGCACTCAACAAATACGATTGAATGACAACTAATTTGCACTGCTTAAAATCAGTTTCCAGTAAACAGTAAATTTTAAATAGTTCTAATTGGTTTCCTTTGCTATACTAACAGGTTTATCACAAATCCTGCCATTGAGTAAAACTGATTCCTAGGAAAACTGTATGACAATATTGCCAATTCACACCAATAATATACCTATGTTCCCCTATTCTTTCATTGCCTTCTATCCAAACTACATAGTGAAAACTCTGTTATAGCAGAAATGACTGGTAGTTGAATGATACTTAAATTATATTTCTTTCTAATTCAAACATGAAGTGGGCATCTATCAGTGGTTAGTCATGCAGCCAATCACTGCATCAGTGGCAGTGCTTAACAGAGAAGGAGTCAAATCAATCCGTGGTAATTGAGTGCTTACTGTGTGTAGAGCACTGTACTAAGTGCTTGGGAGAGTACAGTGCAATAGAGTTGTTGGTAGACATGATCCCTGCCCCCAAATGGCTTACAGTCTACGGGTGGGGTGGCAGACATTGAATCAGTAATTCTTACAGACATTAAATTGCAGATGGGGAAATGGTAGAGGGTAGGATAATCAATAATAAAGGAATTAGTAGCCAATAAATTACAACGAAGACTAATGTTAGGAAGACTTGCTATGAAGAGCCTGGAAAAAGTCATGAAATGTGGTGTTGTAACAATTGCCACAGAAGTACAAATTATCAACTCTGTGATGTTTCCAGTGACAATGAATGGATCCGAAAACTGGGCAGTGAAAAAACAGGATAGAATGAGCATCAATTCTTTTGAATTGTGGTGTTGGAGAAGGCTTTTGTGAAAACCATATACTTCCCGAAAATCAAATAAATGGATTTTGGAGCATATTAAACCAAAATGGTCTTTGGAAGGCCAAATGACTTGAGTTAGATTAGCATATTTTGGATACATAATCAGGAGGATCAATTCTCTGGAGAAGACACTAATACTAGGAAAAGTCGAGGGACAATGTGGAAGAGGCAGACCAGCAGCTAGATGGATAGAGACCATAACAAAGAGAACGGAAGAACTATTATAGGCTGCTGATTATGGCAGAAGACAGGACGTTCTGGAGAAAGTATATCTATGGGGTCAGTATGAATCAGAAACAACTCGATGGCATGTAATAATAAGGGATATGTACGTAAGTGCTGTTGGGATGGAAATGGGACTACTGTTAAGTGCTTAAGAGGGTGGAGTGAGTATTAAGTGCTTAATGAGTTAGCTTCAGTTGCAGAGGTGATACAGAAAGAGTGAGTAAGGGCAATGAGGGCTTAGTCAGGGAAGGACTCTTTTTGGAGGTGTGGAAAGAGCCTGGGCCTGGGACCCAGAGAACCTAGGTTTTAATCCCAGTTCCACCTCTTTTCTGCTGTGTGACCTTGGGCAAGTCAAGTAACTTCAGTGCCTCAGTTCCCTCATATGCAAAATGAGGCTTCAAAACCTGTTATCCCTTCTACTTGGACTGTGAGCCCCATGTGTGACCTAATTATCTAGTTTCTACCGTAGCGCTTGGTACAATGCTTGGCACATAGTAAATGCTTAACAAATGCCACTGTTATCATTATTATGTGACTTTTAGGAGGAATTTGAAGATGGGGAGAGTCGTAATCTGTCAGATATAAAGAGGAAAAGAGTCCCAGGTCTGAGGGAAGGCGCGGGCGAGGGATCAGCAGCTAGAAAGACAAGATTGAGGTAAAGTGAATAGGTTGGTAGTAGAGGAGCAGAGCACGTGGGCTAGGTTTTGTAGACAATCAGTGAGGTAAGGAAGGAGATGCTGGGCCAACCTCTGAAGATTCTCGAGGACTGGGGAGATAAGGCCAAATGTTTTAGAAAAGTGATTCGGTCAGCAGAGTAAAGTAAGGACTGAAATAATAATAATAATAATGGCATTTATTAAGTGCTTACTATGTGCAAAGCACTGTTCTAAGCGCTGGAGAGGTTACAAGATGATCAGGTTGTCCCACGGCGGGGGGGCTCACAGTCTTCATCCCCATTTTACAGAGGACGTAACTGAGGCTCAGAGAAGTTAAGTGACTTGCCCATAGTCACACAGCTAATTGGCGGAGCCGGGATTTGAACCCATGACCTCTGACTCCAAAGCCCATGCTCTTTCCCACTGCGTCACGCTGCTTCTCTAGGAAGTAGGAAGAAACAAGGAGGTCAGTGAGGAGGCTCATGTTGTATTCAAGATGGGATGTGATAAGTGCTTGGATAAGCATGGTTGCAGTTTGGATGGAGAATAAAGAAATGTTGTGAAGGTAATAATAGTGATGGTATTTGATAAGTGCTTACTATGTGCCAAATACTATTCTAAACACTGGGTGAGGTATAAGGTAATCAGGTTGTCCCACGTGGGGCTCAGTCTTAATCCCCATTTTACAGATGGGGGTAACTGAGGCACAGAGAAGATAAGTGACTTGCCCAAAGTCATACAGCTGACAAGTGGCTGAGCCAGGATTAGAACTCACAACCTCTGACTTCCTAGCACGTGGTCTTTCCACCGAGCCACACTGAACTGTTCGATTTGGTGACAGATTGAATATGCGGGTTGAATGAGAGAAATGAGTGGGGGATAGTGCTAAGGCTGATTCAATTCTCAGGGAAGACGATGAAGTGGGGCAGAGGGCTAAACATTCCCAGGGAAGTACTCCCTAGCGTGATGCATCAGAATATAGAAACTGAGTGTTAATTACTGGGGTTAGAAATCCTAGTCAGACAGTTTGGGGAATTGAAGCCTTCTTAGTGGATGGATAAATGAGTAAATTTTAATGTTTATTATGTTTAGAGCTTTGATTATTTACCAGTTTTGCTCAGTTTGAGGTTTGCCTAAACATTTAACATAGCATTTAGTAAAAGGAGAACATGAAGGACATTTGGGAGTTTTTTCTTGAGAAATATTTATTGGTTAATTTTATATAAGATTGGCTGGTCTTGGCATATTTTCAGAAATCACATTAAATCTTAGACTGATGATGTTTCCTAACAGCTATTTCTCCCAAAGTATCTAAATAAAAATTCTCATTCTGCCTTTTTTCTTTAGTTTACCTTTGTATTCTTGTGAAACTGAACTTTCAAGCAATAAAAATGTAATTGACATAACCATGTAGAAATAAAAAATAGTCTATTAAATTATTTGTAATTAAAATGAAAAATTTGAAGAGTAGAGGACATGACTATTGCATATTGTTAAAAGAATATGGGAATTCAGAAGTGTTATATCATTTGATAAAATATTTTTTAGTACAACAAAGTATCTTTAAATGATAGAAACAAAAGTCACAGTTTCAGCAACCTTGCGAATTGTAAAGAGAAGCAGAAAACCATTTCTCTTTGACCCTTATGAGAAAATTCCACAGAGTGAAATGTGCACTGCAGTCTTGGTAGAACAGTCACAAGAATTAATTAACATGATAGAAAAAAGGATTTCAGGAAAAATTTGATTTTGGTAGATGAAATATACCATATCTGAAGTAGATTGCTTGTAAAAGTATGTTTGTATGTAATAAATTAATTGGAGTTTGTGTAGCCTTTTAGAAATGTTACTTTATTTTATTTTCATACTGCCCCTATGAAATAGAAAAGGATAGCTATTAGAGCACAGGCCTGGAAATCAGAAGGTCCTGGGTTCTAATCTCAGCTCTGCCACCCATCTGCTGTGTGACCTTGGGCAAGTCACTTCATTTCTCTCTGCCTCAGATACCTCATCTGTAAAAAGGGATTAAGACCGAGAGCCACAAGTGGGACAAAGACTGTGTCCAACCTGATTAGCTTGTATCTACCCTGGCATTTAGTACATAGTACTGGAACATTAGTAAGTGATTAATAAATACCATGAAAAAACAATAAAGGGTCACATCTCCTCCAAGACTCCAAGGAGGGATCCTCTGATTAAACCCTCTTCTACACAACTCCCTCTCCCTTCTGCAGCATCTATACAGTGGGATCCATACTGATTGGACATTTGGTATTCACTCCATCCTCAGCCCCTAGCACATAGGTACACATATGTGATTTATTTTAATGTCTGTTTTCCCTTCTAGATGTAAACTTGTGGGCAGGGAACATACCTACCAACTCCATCGTATTGTACTCTCCAAGTGCTTAGTAGTACTTTGCACACTGGCAGTGCTCAATAATTGATTGATGGAGTGATTGTACCCTTTTTACAGCAGGGGAAACAGTTACATATCACTCAATAAATACCATTGATGATGATGATGATGATATTCAAAGCCAAACTAATCGTGGTTATGGAGCTAGAATGTAGTTTCTAGACTTGTGGAACATCATCTATGGTGCTCCTACCACTTCAGCAGAGGTGGGGTAGAAAATGAAAAGAGCAGAGATCCTGGGATGGAAGTACCTTGGGGTCATTCAATCAATCAGTCGAATTTCTTGAGTGCTTACTGTGTGCAGAGTGCTGTACTAAGCTCTTGAGAGAGTACAACACAGCAATAGAGAAGCAGCGTAGCTCAGTGGAAAGAGCACGGGCTTGGGAGTCAGAGGTCATGGGTTCTAATTCCGGCCCCACCACATGTCTGATGTGTGACCTTGGGTAAGTCACTTAACTTCTCTGAGCCTCAGTTACCTCATCTGTAAAATGGGGATGAAGACTGTGAGCCCCACGTGGGACAACTTGATCACCTTGTATCTCCCCCAGCGTTTAGAACAGTGCTTTGCACATAGTAAGTGCTTAACAAATGCCATCATTATAACAATGGAACACACACATTCCCTGCCCACAATGAATTTACAGTCTAGAGGATTGGTAGCAAGCACTGAGGAGAAACAGAAAATACGCTTGAAGAATGGTGTGTTCTGTCACCCACCTGCACAACTCCTGGGACCCTCCTTTATGCTGCTGCTGTTTCAACTACTCCTAAAGAGGGAGTGACATTCATGTTGTCATTGTCATTCTGTGATGTCAGTATTAAAAGGGTGTTTTTGTTATTTTGCTAAAAACATAGTTGTGCTTTAGCTTATGTTAAAAATGTTTTTCCACACCTCAGAATTGCATAATTTTTTTCATATTTAGCTCCAATTATAGGAGAAAGTTGGGAAATATTTATGTCTGCTTTCCAGAGATTTTATTTGGGCAAACCTTTTGCTTCACTTTGTAGACGGACTTATTTTTGAGCTCAAGACCGAAAGAAGAAGAGACAAAACTTTTACAGAAGAAAGAAGTATATAGCTCCCTTTCTCCATCAGAGGCCATCACCTACTCTTGGTTCCAAGACAAAAGCATGTCTATAGTAAGTGTTTCTGGGTGTGAGAGGAAAGTTACCTATTACACTTGGTATAGATATTTTGGGTATGGCTTTTATTTAAGAATTAAGATTCTATTTTTCTATGGTGTCAAAAGCCCTACTGCAAGATTTGATTCTATATTAACACAAAGAAGACTTTTGTTTTCACCAGTTATTTGACTCATCTCTCATTTTCTGCATGTTATTTGTCAGCAATTACTTTAGGTTTGATTGTCTTCTAAATTCTAGGCAAGGGGGAAAAACAAATGCATATTTTTCACTATAAAGTTATTATGAGTGCATTATACAAAGCCGAGGTTTATTAACAGCCCTTAATGTCAAGATCAAATGTCTTGACGTAAATGGAAAATGTTTTAATTTTCTTTGAAAATGTCCTCTTCTCTATCCCTTTGTCATTTTGGCATACATCTCCAAGTCCTTTGAGTTTATTTGTTCACTAAAAAGTAATAATGCATTGTTCCTTTTTTCTTTTTATTAGTAAGTGTATATGTGAAGTTTGAAATTAATGGCCAGTTAATGGCTATGGGTAGAGATGCATCTAAGGAGGCTCAATTTGATTCTTATTCTGCCCCTGTTCCTTTCCCATTTAAGTTGACTTGTCAACAAACCGGTTAATCTGCGGGTCTTTTTGCCTTTCTCCACCTCTTTGACGACTGGCCGAAAGTATTCTAACTTCTTGTCCCTTTTATGGAAGAATGCAGATTGACAAGAACCACCGGATGCACTTTGTAAAAGTTTTTGTAGTAATAATAATAATTGCAGTGTTTGTTAAGCACTTAATATGTGCCAAGCAGCTAAGTACTGGCTAAATACAATTAGGTCACACACAATTTCTGTCCCATATGGAAATTCCAGTTTCAGGGGAAGGGAGAACAGGTATTTAATCCCTATGTTAAAGATAAGGAAACTGAGGCATAGAGAAGTCAAATGACTTGCCTGAGGTCACACAGCAGGCCAGTGGCAGAATTGGAATTAGAATCCAGGTCTCCTGGCTCCCAGGCCTAGGTTTTATCCATGAGGGCTTGCTGCTTCTCTAATTATTCCATCCAATAGTCATTCAAATTAAGTATATCTACATAGTTTTTTAAAATGGAAATCTTCAGGAGTGAAATTGTTGCACAGATTTTGAAGTTGAACGTAGAATAGTCTGGAGTTTTGAGTTGCATATCTATCAACACCAACTGTGAGTAGCTGATACTCTTGTTTATATGGCTAGACACATTTAGTAGCATGATGTACCAATATGAAGATTAAGATGGGACACTACCCAAATGTATTTTTGCAGAATAGGGGACTTTGGAAATAGACTTTCATTTACAGGTGTACTTTATGCACTAAACTGTGGTTTAATATATAGTTAAGCAGAAAAATACATTGGAGCTAAATTTGAGGAAGGCGGGTTGCTAGAGTTGCCCTTTGCTTATGTTTTTGTTAGGCGTTTGATTGGTGATATGATGGTGCAATTAGCTGCCCTTCCCTAGGGTCTGAGAGTGTCTTGTCAGTTAACCACAAAATTAAAATGTCCCAGGATTAATTAACTGGGAGCAATCGTGCAATTAGTGTTAGGTAACCTGATGCCAAGTATCAAATGTCCTTGGTATTACTTACACATGGTGCACTGCCTAGGTGGTAAAGGTGAAAAGTTAATGAATGTAACTGTAAACCAGTGTTTGCAGGAGTAAATGTTTTGTTAAATTCGAACCTGTGTGTGTCAATCTTTAGATAAACAAAGTGCTTACTGCAGGACAGCTTTGCAAGGTTAGTGTTTCACGATATATTAAAATGGGGCCCACTTAACACAACTTTTTCTGAGTTCATAAATGTAACCGAGGAATTATTTTTAGGTAGCATGGCCAAAATAGTGTTGGGACTGAACCTGTGTACATTATCACATCAAAAACCAGTTAAGTCTGTTAGCGTAATTCACTTTAAGTACGCCAGTGTAATAAAGATGTTATTCCCTTAAAAGATGGAGCCAGTCAGATTTCTGTTAATGCCTCCTCCAGACCACTTACTGAAAGCATTTTGAGCTTCATGTTTGATAGCAGTAAGAATATGCCATTATGGAAACTTGTCCATTTATCCAACACATTAGGTACAGCAGACCTATTTCTCATAGGGTCTCAGATTACAGTTTATTACATCATGAAACATTGGTGACACTCATTAGACCAGCACAAAGTGGCAACTCTCTCCAACCCTAATAAAAGTTTTCAGAGTGAGACAATGCAGAAACAGAGGGATAAGTTCTTAAGACCAAATTCCATTTTGCTAATTCCAATGTCTACTATGTAGACTATTTAACAAGAAAAACTTTCTATTGTAGGCTTTGTTAGGAGAGACAACTATAAATAGGAAATGTAAAAGAAAATGACATTCTAATTTATTTCATTTGGTGTTGCTATTTCGTTAGAGCATATTAGAGACTCCAGAACCGGGTTATTTTATTTTTCTATAGCCTCTTATCCATTTTGAGACTCTCTGATTTCTGTTATTCTTATTGTCTCCCCAGAGGAGTATAGCGGAGAGCAGGACTCTGCCTCTCACAGTGGTTGGCACTCACTTATCCCAAGCGGTGAAAGCGGGCTACCCTGTTGACACGGTACGAGCGGGCCTGACTCCTGAGGTTCAGAAGATCATTACTGGTGTTATCCGAAACCCTCCCATCAACTCAGGTGAGAAGCCCTAGTCTGGAGCCTTTTAATGATTCAAAGCCATTGAAAATTAGGTGAGATGAACAAGGAATCTGCTGACCATTTTCCCTTGTACATCATGCCGCCACTAAAAATGGACCGATTTGGTAAATGGGGTGTTATTTGGGGGGGAAAAAGAGACCATCTTGTATAACTTTTAAATGAGTGAAATATGAAGGTGGTTACTTGCATTTTGAATGATCCATCACGACTCCTCACTTCCCCCTCCAAACAATGCACTGTCACTTTGTTCTGGTCCACACCTCCATTCTTCATCGAGTTCTTCACTGTGTCCTTTGCTATTCCCTACCTACTGGACCTTTTCCACTAGCCCTTAATCTTAGATTCTTCTGTTGGGTCGTTCCTCACTTTTTGATCCCAGTACTCATTATATCCTGCCTTGACTACTGCATCAGCCCTCCTAGCTGACCTCCCCTCCTCCTATCTCTGCCCACTTCAGTGCACACTTCACTCTGCTGCCTGGATCATTTTTCTAAATATGGTTGATTGATAAAACACTGTTCAGGCATGTCTCCCCACTCCTCATGAACCTCCAATGTTGCTCATCTACCTCCACATCAAACAGAAGCTCCATACTATTGGGTTTAGGGTAGTCAATCACCTTGCTTCCTCCTGCCTTACCTCACTGAGCAGTGAGCACACTTCTCACCATAACACCAAACTACCCACTTGAATCTCGATCTCATTTATCTCACTGCCGATCCCTTGCTTATGTCTCCCCTCTAACCTGGAATTCCCTCCCTCGTCATACCACCACTCTCCCTATTTTGAAAATTCTATTAAAATCATATCTCCTCCAAAGAGGTCTTACCTGATTAAGTCCTCATTTCCCTTATTCCCTCTCCCTTCTGAGTCACCTATGCATTTGGATTCACCCCAACCTCAGTCCCAAAACTCATATGTACGTATCCATAATTTATTTTAGTAAATCTCTCCCCCTTTAGACTGAGGAATTGATATATTCTCTGCTCACAACAAGCTTACAGTCTAGAGGGGGAGACACCTGTTAATATTAATGGTAATTCAGATATTTGAAATGAACAGTTCAAAGTGTTATTTTTTTTTCTTTTTGTCTTCTAAGATTTTACTCAACTCCTAAGCATCAGGACACTGGTTCCAGAAAAGATTGACTTGTACCTGATAAGGATGACAATTGAGCTCTTGAAGAAGGATGATGACAGAAGGGTGCAGGGCCCACAGCAATGTGATTCCACCAAACAGAGTGCACCTTGCAAATCTCAGGAGAAGCAGTTAGCAACGGCTTATAGAAAGGAAGGTGAATCATGGCTGAGAACCAAGGTTCGTTGACACTTGACTATGTAAGATGCATTCGAAAAAACTAAGATTTTTGCTTGATATTGTACTGAACAAATAGGTTGTTGTATAGCTCCATCAAAATCATGTATTAACACTTTTTTGGGTGTTACACTGACAATTCAGTGTCACACTGGGTCAGACCATTGGTCAGTTCAGGGCAGAAATATGCTTCTGAAAGCAGCAACAAAAGATGCTCAGAAGAACTATATGATGATTACCTTCTTATCATCCAGTCCTTTTGTTGCATTGATGAGCCTTCCAACAGACCTTTTTCCCTTCAATATCCTTAATGTGCCCTCAAAAACTCATAATTGTTGTGTGCCATTATTAATTTTTGATCTCATAAAACAAAATTTGCATTCAACTCTTTTTAGACTCTCTTTTCATCATAAAGGACCCTGTTGGTTTCTCATAAACTGTGCAGGTTAATTGTAACCAGCCTTCAGGTTCCCAGCGACAAGGTGAGAACTCCCAGGATGCCCTCAGTCTCGCCTCCTGGAATGAATCACCTCAAGACTCTGAGGAAGAAGAGTTGTTTCCAGACAATCAATTAAAGGTAAAGATGGCTTTCTAAAATAGTGATCCAGCAAGCACTGACAGCGAGGATAGAGGTCATGGTGTGAATGCGTGTGCACTTCTGGCAGAACACTTCAACTCCTTCTAGTCCAAAAGTTTAATTCTTCAGGGCAACCAAATATCACCTCACTTCTCTCTCTGCCCAAGTAAAAACTATTTATTTGTTCCACTGTGATTCCTGCAGAATTCAAACACAGATCAGGCACACCTAGTTGCTACAAACTTCAGGCAGATATATACTGTTGGAGATGTCTCTCAGATAAGAACATGATTCATATGAAAATGGTGTAGGGCTCGTGCACTGTACTTTGCATTCTTTTCATTACTACAAAGATCAATCAATCAATTGGTCAATCAGTCATATTTATTGTGCACTTAGTGTATGCACAGCACTGCTGAGTGCTTGGGAGAGTACAGCATAGCAATATAACAGACACATTTCCTGACCACAGTGAGCTTAATGCCTAGAGGGGGAGTCATAGATTAATATAAATAAATAAATTATGTATATGTACGTAAGTGCTGTGGGGCTGGGAAGGGGGCTGAATAAAGGGAGCAAATCAGGGTGATCCAGAAGAGAGTGGGAGAAAAGGAAAAGAGGACTTAGGTAAGGCCTCTTGAAAGAGATGTGCCTTTAATAAGACTTTGAAGTTGGGGAGAGTAATTGTTGGATATGAGGACTCAGGGCATTCCAGGCCAGAGGTAGGACATGGATGAGAGGTTAGCTGCGAAGTAGCTGAGATTGAGGTACAGTGAGTAGATTGGCATTAGAGGAGTGAAGTGTATGGGCTGGTTGAGTAGGAGAGTAGTGAGGTGAGATAGGAGGGGGAAAAGTGTTTTCAGTCGTCCAAAAGGAAGTAAATGTTGTGAACAGAACTTGCTCCATTGTTGATTGATTGGTCCAGCCCAGGTGAAAAGAGGCAGGGAGAGACTTACCTACAAGTGAAGGGCTCGCTAGTAGACTGTGAGCTCTATGTGAGACTGTTACTGTGTCTGATTTGTTTGGACTATATCGATCCCAGTGCTTTGAAAAATGCTTGGCACATAGAACGCTCTTAACGAATACCACAAGTATTATTTTTACTCAACCATAGCGGTCGATCTTTTGCTGAATCCCTGAGTTAATAATAATAACAATAATAGTAATAATAATAATTGTAGTATTCATTATGGGTTGTTATGGACTGGGATAGATATGAGCTAATCAGGATGGACACAGTCATAGTCTAAGGGTGGGGGAGAAAAGGTACTTTATCCCCATTTTAGAGATGAGGAAAAGAAAGCACAGAGGAGTCAAGTGACTTGTCCAAGATCAAACAACAGGCAGATGATGGAGCTGGGATTGGAATCCAGGTCCCCTGATGCCCTAAGCTGTGGCCTTTCTACTCATCAACACTGCCTCCCATTGGGTTGTATGGGGTGATTAGAGCCTGGGTGTGCCCATGTAGCGTTTTTACCAGTCCTTCCCTCACATACTGGAGCCATTCTGGTGATGTGTTGAAATGAACCTATAGAATTGCTGTGATCGGAGCGGGAGGGGTGTCTAATTTTATTGCTTGCCCATGGAATGCTAATTTTAAGTTTAGCCTGATTTTATTTTAGGCCATAGTCCCAGGGGCTTGTGTTACTTTGCATAGCTGATCTAATGATGTACTATGAGGAGAAGTAAACATGATTTCTCGCCTTAACTCCACAGGTTTCAAGGAGAAGGAAATTACCGAAATGGTTTGCATCTACAGAGGGCAATGTCTCTTCCAGCAGTACCAGCAAGAGACCCAAAACACATGGGGGTCTCTTTGGTTGAGTTGGCCATCGTCAAAAGAGTTGTGCCTTGTGTTTATTTTCAGAGAAGTGTGATAGAACATCTCTGAAATAACTGGAGAGTACTGTATATTAGAAACTTTGGAAACCAAAGGTAAAATGTATCTGTTTCATCATTAGGGGGGTTCCTCCTGTCTGTTTATGTAAAATAGTGTAATATCTAATAAGGAATGTATGGAACCATGTTACACTACTTTTGAATTTATGTAAAACATTACTGGGTGTTTCACAATGGAGAAAAAAATAATTTCACAATGGCTCCAATCTCCAGAATGCAATTAGGCACTCTGTGATATTATTTTGATGAACTCTTGAGCAATAAATCTGACATTTGGTATGGACTATATTGGATTTTGGTGCTTTACTGTATAAAAATCTTTTCCCAACTTGTTCGTCCTTTGTAGGGGGTCAGATCTTGATTTGTCTGAATATTTATCATTGAATTGTTTTGGCCTGGCATTGGTGAATATAAAGTAATCAAAAATAACAATAATAATAATAATTATGGCACTTGTTAAGTGCTTACTATGTCCCAAGCACTGGTCTAAGCTCTGGGGTAGATACAAGGTAATTAGGTTGAACACAATCCCTGTCCCACATGGGGCTCACAATCTTAATCTGCCTAGAGAAACAGCATGGCTTAGTGGAAAGAGCACGGTCTTGGGAGTCAGAGGTCATGGGTTCTAATCCTGGCTCCACCACTTGTGAGCTGTGTGACTTTGGGAAAGTCACTTCACTTCTCTGGGCCTCAGTTCCCTCATCTGGAAAATGGGGATGAAGACTGTGAGCCCCCGACGTGGAATAACCTGATGACCTTGTGTCTCCCCCAGTGCTTAGAATTGTGCTCGGCACATAGTAAGCGCTTAACAAACACCATAATAATAATGATTATTATTATTATTAATAATCCCCATTTAACAGAGAAGTGAAGTGATTTGCCCAAGGTCACACAGCAGACAGGATGTATTTTTTGTATTTTATTTTTATATATTTTAGAACATGGAACTCAACAATCTAAGCAGTTGGTGGCCATTGATAGGTATATAAAGAGTAAAATTTGCGAAATGCTTAGTCCAGTGCTCTGCACAGAGTAAGGTGCTTAGTAAATGCCATTGATTGAAAAGATAACATATTGCCAGCAGAAACACTCAAGCTTTGGTCAAGGGTGACTGAAGAGGTGACCATCAGATAAGCACTTAGAGTGAAGGGTAGGCTAGTGGAGGGTGACCTAGAGGAAGATGGATGGGTGGATCCGGCAAGTTTCTCATCTGATAGTGCCCTCCAGGGGCCATACTGCTACCTCCATCGTAGCCAAGGTGGCCCAAAGCAGAGATTTTACAGATCCCACCGGGCCGGTCCTCCTACAGGAGACAGGTTCTGGCTGCAGCAGCCTGGAGCGGATAGTTCATCTGTGGAACTTAGTCCCCTGTCATGTTCTTCTACTTTCTCAAGCTCTTAGTACAGTGCTCGTCGCACAGTAAGTACAATTGATTAATAATGGATGCTTCTGCGGGAGATGGAACCGTGATGGAGAGCAGGCAGTTAAGAAGGAGGAGATGGCCATTCCTCAACTATCTTTCCAACTGTTTTGCCCTTCAGGCAGAGGGTGTCATGGCCATGTCTCCAGAGTCCCAGTTCTCTTAACCAATCACTGTTTGGGTCCATTCATTCATTCATTCAATCGTATTTATTGAGTGCTTACTGTGTGCAGAGCACTGTACTAAGTGCTTGGGAAGTACAAGTTGGCAACATATAGAGATGGTCCCTACCCAACAATGGGCTCGCAGTCTAGAAGGGGGAGACAGGCAACAAAACATGTGGACAGGTGTCAAGTCATCACAATAAATAGAGATAAAGCTAGATGCACATCATTAACAAAATAAATAGAATAGTAAATATGTACAAGTAAAATAGAGTGATAAATCTGTACAAACATATATACAGGTGCTGTGGGGAGGGGAAGGAGGTAAGGCCAGGGGGATGGGGAGGAGGAGAGGAAAAAGGGGGCTCAGTCTGGGAAGGCCTCCTGGGGGAGGTGAGCTCTCAGTAGGGCTTTGAAGGGAGGAAGAGAGCTAGCTTGACAGATGTGCAGAGGGAGGGCATACAAGGCCAAGGGGAGGACGTGGGCTGGGGGTCAACGGTGGGAGAGGCGAGAACGAGGTACAGTGAGGAGGTTGGCGGCAGAGGAGCGGAGGGTGTGGGCTGGGCTGTAGAAGGAGAGAAGGGAGGTGAGGTAGGAGGGGGCGAGGTGATGGAGAGCATTGAAGCCGAGAGTGAGGAGTTTTTGCTTGACTGGTAGCTACTGGAGATTTTTGAGGAGGGCAGTAACATGCCCAGAGCGTTTCTGCACAAAGATGATCCGGGCAGCAGCGTGAAGTATAGGCTGAAGTGGGGAGAGACAGGAGGATGGGAGATCAGAGAGGAGGTTGATATAGTAATCCAGTTGAGATAGGATGAGAGACTGAACCAGCAAGGTAGCGGTTTGGACGGAGAGGAAAGGGAGATCTTGGCAATGTTGCAGAGGTGAGACTGGCAGGTTTTGGTGACGGATTGGATGTGAGGGGTGAACGAGAAAGTGGAGTCGAGGATGACACCAAGGTTGCGAGCCTGTGAGATGGGAAGGATGGTAGTGCCGTCTACAGTGACGGGAAAGTCAGGGAGAGGGCAGGGTTTGGGAGGGAAGATAAGGAGTTCAGTCTTGGACATATTGAGTTTTAGATGGCGGGCAGACATCCAGATGCAGATGTCCTGAAGGCAGGAGAAGACCCGAGCCTGAAGGGAGGGAGAGAGAGCAGGGGCAGAGATGTATAATTGGGTGTCATCAGCATAGAGATGATAGTTGAAAACATGGGAGCGAATGAGTTCACCAAAGGAGTGAGTGTAGATAGAGAACAGAAGGGGACCAAGAACTGACCCTTGAGAAACCCCTACAGTAAGGGGATGGGAGGGGGAGGAGGAGCCCACAAAGGAGACTGAGAATGAATGGCCGGAGAGATGAGGAGAACCAGGAAAGGACGGAGTCCATGAAGCCAAGGTAGGATAGTGTGTTGAGGAGAAGGGGGTGGTCCACAGTGTTGAAGGCAGCTGAGAGTTAGAGGAGAATTAGGATAGAGTAGGAGTCGTTGGGTTTGGCAAGCAGGTCATTGGTGACCTTTGAGGGGGCAGTTTCGGTGGAATGTAGGGGACGGAAGCCAGATTCGAGGGTGTCGAGGAGAGAGTTGGCGTTGAGGAATTCGAGGCAGCGGGTGTAGATGACTTGTTCAAGGAGTTTGGAAAGGAATGGTAGGAGGGAGATAGGGAGATAACTAGAAAGGAAGGTGGGGTTGAGAGGGTTTTTTTAGAATGGGGGAGACATCGGCATGTTTGAAGGCAGGGGGGAAGGAACCAGTGGAGAGTGAGCGGTTGAAGATGTGAGTTAAGGAGGGGAGGAGGGAAGGGGCAAGAGATTTCATAAGATGAGAGGGAATGGGGTCAGAAGCACGGTGGCTGGAGTAGTACTTGAGAGGAGGGAGGAGATCTCATCTGAAGATACTGCTGGGAAGGATGGGAGAGTAGCAAAGAGGGTTGAGATCAGGGGGGTTGGAGAAGGGGAAGGAGTGACTTTAGGGACCTCAGAACTGATGGAGTTAATTTTACTAATGAAGTAGGAGGCCAGATCTTTGTGGGTGAGGGATGGAGGAGGGGGAGGAACGGAGGGACTGAGAAGAGAGTTAAATGTACAGAAGAGCTGACGGGGATGATGGGCATGGATGTCAATAAAGGAGGAGAAATAGTTTTGTCTGGCAGAGGAGATGGCAGAGTTAAGGCAGGAAAGGATAAACTTGAAGTGAACAAGGCTTGGTGTTTAGACTTTCGCCAGCAGCATTCAGCAGCTCGAGCATAAGAGCGAAGGAGGTGGACAGTGGCAGTGATCCAGGGCTGTGGGTTAGTGGTACGAGAGCGGTCAAAGGAGAGGGGAGCGAGCGAGTTGAGCTGAGTAGAGGGGGTAGAGTTGAGAGCAGTAATCTGATTATCAAGATTGGGTAGAGAGGAAAGGGAGGCGAGGTGAGGTGTGAGGCGCTCAGAAAGATGGATGGGGTCGAGAGAGCAGAGGTTTCTGAGGTAGTAATATAAATTTACAGGGGAGAGGAGTGTGAGTGAGGAGGCAGGTGAGAAGCTTATGATCAGAGAGGGATTTCAGAGTTGGTGAGGGTGGAGACAGTGCAGCCGTAGGAGATGATGAGGTCGAGGGTGTGACCAAGTTGGTGAGTGGGTAAGGTGGGGTGGAGGAGGAGGTTGGCAGAGTCAAGGAGAGATAGAAGGCAGGCGGCAGAGGAGTCACCAGGGACAGCCATGTGGATGTTGAAGTATCCGAGGATCATAGTGGGCATGGAAAAGGAGAGAAGGAAGGTGAGAAAGGGGTCAAAATCGTTAAAGAAGTTGGAGGTGGGGTCTGGGGGGGGGGGGCGGGGGCGGTAGACAACAGCAACAAGAATCTGGAGGGGGTGGTAGAGGCAAATAATGTAGGCTTCAAAGGAGGGGAAGGAAAGGGAAGGGCCAATGAAATGCTCAGAAATAGGGACCCAAATGTCAACAATTACACAGACACACATGCACACATACACACTTTTTAAAAAAAATCATATTAAGTGCTTAATATGTGCCAGGCACAATTCTAAGCGCTGGGGTAGAAACAAGGTAATCAGATTGGACATAGTCCCTGTCCCACGTGGGACTCACAGTCTTAATCCCCCGGTAACTGAGGCACAGAGGAGTTAAGTGATTTGCCCAAGGTCACATAGCAGGCAGTTGGGAGACCTGGGACCTTCTGACCCTCAGGCTTATGCCCTATTCCTACTATGTCCAAAGCAGTGTTCAAAGCCTCAGGATAATATCATGGATATAATACATATAGATGAGCTGTCCTAAGAGGACACCTTAATCTGTTTTGGCTCTAGAAAATTGTGTACATGAGTTGAGAAATTTCCTGCTTTCCTTCCATTGTTATTTTAAAGTCTGGTTTTTTGAGGACTCCTAATCAAATTTCTTTCAGTAGTACTAAACTCTCAAATTGCCACCGTATTTGTAGTACTAAACGTATCTCTCTCACAAAGTGAAAAGAGGAATATGCTTGCAATGGCCAACTAATTCTTGCATTTTTGATAAAGAACTCAGCCTGTTTGGAAACTTCCTTATGGCAGTTTTGTCACTGGCTTCATCTGCATTTCTGAATGAATGTATGATTTTTCTCCTAGATGATTTTGTTAATTTTTTGTAAAAATGTCGCAGAGGTCTGAATTTCTTTTATCAGTGCCAGAAAGAAAAATTCTGAGAATGGGGTTGCAAGGATGCATGCTGAGCATCTGGCCTTTCATAATAAAATCAGTGCTGCTCTTGAGTTTCCTGTTCTTTGGGTTTAAGGACTGCTATGCTGCTCCGACATGGGTGAGTGGAAAAAAAGACTGCTACTAGAACAGCAACTACAGCCCACACTGTTTCCTGGAATAATCTGTCTTTTTGTTCATGCTCACAGGAACTGCTGGCCTGCCTGTAAATGTGGAGCCTCACACCAGGTCATCTCTAGAGGCAGGACAACTGCTCCTGGGAAGGGAGTGGGGTGGGAGGGGGGGAGATACTGCCTGCCCTGAACCAAATGCAGAGAAGTAGTGTGGCCTAGTGGAAAGAGCTAGGGTCTCGGAGTCAGGGGACTTGATTCCTAATCCCAGTTTTGCCACTTGTCTTCTGTGTGTGTATTGTTTTTATTTGTTTTCATTTTGATTTGTTTTATGGCATTTGTTAAATGCTTACTGTGTGCCAGGCACTGTACTAAGTGCTGGGTTGGATACAAGCCAAGCAGGCACAGAGAAGTTAAGTGACTTGCTCAAGATCACACAGCAGGCAAGTGACAGATAATCCAGAATTAGAACCGAGGTCCTTCTGACTCCTGGGCCTGTGCTCTATCCACTAGACTATGCTCCTTCTACGTGACCTTGACCAAGTCATTTAACTTCAATGCCTTATTTTCCTCATCTGAAAAATGGGGATCAAATACTTATACTCCCTCCCGTTTAGGGTGTGAACCCTCAGTGAGACAGGGACTCTGTCCAACCTATGTATCTCATATGTACATAAGAGCATAGTACAGTGCTCAGCATACAGTAAGTGCTTAACAAATATTGCTATCATTATTAGTAATAATAATAATAATAAAAGTTCTTCTAGCCCTTCTGACCCAAAATGAGTTATAGGTTGACCACAGGAAAACTAGGATTGCAAGTTTCTGATGGGCAGGGCCATGGATTTTGCTTCTGTTGTGAATTCTCAAGTATTTATTGTCATGCTCCTCTAGACTGTAAACTTGTTGTGGGCAGAAAACATGTCTACCAACTCTGTTGTACTCTCTCACTTATGAGAAGTAGCATGGCTCAGTGGAAAGAGCACGGGCTTGGGAGTCAGTTCATGGGTTCAAATCCCGGCTCAACCGCTTGTCAGCTGTGTAACTTTGGGCAAGTCACCGAACTTCTCTGTGCCTCAGTTACCTCATCTATAAAATGGGGATTAAGACTGGAGCCCCAAGTGGGATAACCAGATCACTTTGTATCCTCCCCAGTGCTTAGAACAGTGCTTTGCACATAGTAAGTGCTTAACAAATGCCATTATTATTATTATTATTACTCTGCACATGGTGCTCAATAAATATCATTGATAATGATGATTATGATGCTTGATGAATCAATGGCATTCAGCAAGGGCCGTTATATACTCATCTCTGCACACAATCAATGCTCAATAAATAATGAATAAAATACCATTAGTGTTAAAGGGATCCAAAGCTGCTCCTACAATCCCGATGATTCCAACTATTGCAGAGCCCTTTGGTAAATAACACAGAAGAGAATTGAACAAAATTTATTCCTTTGTCAATGGAGGGCAGGTGGATGTAAATTTTTTTAAAGAAAAAATGGTATTAAATGTTTTCTCTGTGCCTGGCACTGTACTAAGTGTTAGAGTAGATACAAGCTAAGGAGAGTGGCTCAGTAGAAAGGGCATGGGCTTCGGAGTCAGAGGTCATGGGTTCAAATCCCAGCTCTGCCAATTGTCAGCTGTGTGACTTTGGGCAAGTCACTTAACTTCTGTGCCTCAGTGACCTCATCTGTAAAATGGGGATTAAGACTGTGAGCCCCCCGTGGGACAACCTGATCACCTTGTAACCTCCCCAGCGCTTAGAACAGTGCTTTGCACATAGCGCAGGTTGGGCACAATCCATGGCTCACATGGTGCCCACAGTCTGAATCCCCGTTTTACAGAAGAGGTAAATGGGGCACAGATTAGTTAAGTGACTTGCCCAGGGTAACATATTGGCCAAATGGCGGAGCCAGGTTTAGAAACTGGGTCCCCTGGCTTGGGCATGCTACTCCTTGGGGACATAGGCCATTTCTCTAATGGACATGTCCCATGATACTGCTGTGTCTGGTCCTTGAAAATGTGGTTATATTGTGGGGCATGTTTTCCCATGATTTATTAATGTATTAATTAGGATCCATTCCGGGACCTCTGGAAATGAGGAAATTCCTTTTTCTGCTGTATCCTGTAATCAAAATTGTCACTGAATCACTTTTTATTCCTTATTAAAGTAATTCACTGCATAACACAGTATTAAAGGAGTTTTAATGTGGTTACATTTTTTTTGCTGGAGATTATGGAAATAGAAACTTGTTCAATCAAATAATTATTCTGCTGACTGTGGAAGTAGTTCTTCAACTTTGGTGAATAAATTGCCCACCTTAGATTAAGTAGTTACTATGTGTCAAGCACTGGGATAGTTACAAGTTAATCAGATTGGACACAGTCCCTGACCCACATAGAGCTCGAATACAAGTAGGAGGGAGAACAGGTATTGAATCCCCATTTTACAGATGAGGAAACTGAGGCACAGAGTAGTTAAGTGATTTGCCCAAGGTCACCCACCAGGCATGTGGGAGAGCTGGAATTAGAACCCAGTTCCTTTGATTCCCAGGCTGGTGCTATTTCCACTAGGCCATTCTGCTTCTCAGCAGGCTTCTTCCTAACCAACCTTGTGTCAGGCTAACTCCTTAACACAATTTGGGTAGGATGATGAGTTCTTCTTTTTTGGACATGTTAAATTTGAGGTGACGCAGGACATCCAAGTAGAGATGTCTCAAGGCAGGAGGAAATGCGAGACCACTAAGGTGGGGAGAGATCAGGCATGGAGATGTAGATTTGGGAATCATTCACATAGAGGTGGTAGTTGAAGCCACAGGAGCGAATGAATTCTCCAAGGGAGTGGTTACAGGGATGGAGAATAGAAGGAGATCCAAAACAACCTGAGGGACCCCCACAGTTAGTGGGAGGGAGGCAGAGGAGGAGCCCAAGAAAGGACTGAGAATGAGTGAATATAGGAGGAGAACTAGGAGGGGACAGTACCAGGGAGGTCAAAGTTGGATAACGTTTCCAGGAAAAGAGGGTGGTGGAGAGTGTCCGAAGGCAGCTGTGAGGTCGAGGAGGATTAGGATGGAGAAGAGGCCATTGGATTTGGCAAGACTGAGATCATTTGTGCCCTTTGAGAAGGTGGTTTCTGTGGAGTGAAGACACCCAGATTGGAGGGTGTCAAGGAGAGAACTGGAGGAAGGGAAGAAAGGAACTGGAGGCAGTGGTGTAGACAACTGGCTCAGGGAGTTTGGAGAGGAATAGTAGGAGGATTCTTGTAATCTGAGAAAAAAAAAATCAGTGCTGTTTCTGTGAACCGCAATGTTCGCACCACACTGTAAGAAAATGCCTGATTTTTTGGTGCCCTCATGTGGACAATGGAAGCAATTGGACTGCAGCCTCTTCCCCTATCTCCTATGAACACTGTATAGACATACAGACATTTCAAAGAAACAGCAATATCAATGTCATTTGATCCATTCTTTTGCATCCCGTAAAATCAGCTGCAAATGTTACAGAAAGAGAGTTCCTTTTGCCTCCCATAAAATCAGCAGCATATAGAGAAAAATAGTCTTCCTCCCTGTTTTCTTCATCTGCCTTGGTAAATAATAATAATGATGGCATTTGTTAAGCACTTACCATGTGCAAAGCACTGTTCTAAGCGCTGGGGGGATACAAGGTAATCAAGTTGTCCCACGTGGGGCTCACAGTCTTAATCCCCATTTTATAGATGAGATAACCGAGGCTCAGAGAAGTTAAGTGACTTGCCCAAGGTCACACAGCAGACATGTGGCAGAGCCGGGATTCAAATCCATGACCTCTGACTCCAAAGCCTGTGCTCTTTCTACTGAGCCATGCTGCTTCTAAAGTTAAGAAATCTGGTGTTTCCTAAACCTTTACAGTAAGATGACTACAGTAAATGAATGAATACAATAATATTGCTACACCTTACAGTAATATTTCTTCCAAAAAACTGGGCGTTGGCCTGCCCTTCTGCAGTATAAACTCATTCTCCCTAATGCTGCCCTCAGGAGTCCCAGAGCTTTTCCTTGAACACCAACAGCAGGTCAGGTACTATAAAAATCTTAGATCTGTCTTAAAGGGAAAATATAGATCCCAGAAAACAGTGTATTCCACAGGTAATGGTATTTATTAAATACTTCCTGGATGTGGAGAACTATACAACTGGGTGGGTACAATACAATAAATTTGGCAGACACAATTCCTGCTTCAAGAGGTTATAGTCTAGTTGGATTTTGCTCTTCCCCCTCTCTAGATGGTGAGCCCATTGTGGGCTGGGATTATGTCTCTTTATTGATGTATTGTACTTTCCAAGCGCTTAGTACAGTGCTGTACACATGGTAAGTGCTCAATAAATACAACTGAATGAATGATTGAATGGCTTGATAGTGGGTTTGTGGAAGGTACCTGGGTTCCAGGTAGTTGTCTTAACTAGCCATTAACCTTGCCTTGCATTGAGAAACAAATCAATATATGTGCAGTATAAACAGTACTGGTGAAACCTGTCACCTGTGAAGAAGTAGTGGAAAAATCAAGCTAATCAGGTTGGACACAGTCCCTCTCCCAAATGGGGCTCAGAATCTTAATCCCCATTTTCCAGATGAGGGAACTGTTGCCCAGAGAAGTGTGGTCACTTGCCCAGTGTCACACAGCAGACGAGAATTGGAGCCAGGACTAGAACCTAGATCCTTCTGATTCCCAGGCCTGTGCTTTTATTCATTAGGCGACGTTGCTTCTTTAGAAACACTGACCACTGTAGATCACAAATACTGCAGCTAGGTCTAAACCCCCCTGCATGGAACAACCTCTCCTGGCTGTAACCTTGCATAGGCCATCCATCACTGAAAGCACTGTAGAATAGAACTGGACCAAAAAGAGTCAAAAAATAATTCTAAGAGTCAAAAAATAAACAGTGTGGCTTAGTGGAAAGAGTATGGGTTTGGGAGTCAGAGGATGAGAATTCTAATCCTGGCTCCACCACTTGTCTGCTGTGTGACCCTGGGCAAGCCACTTCTCTGTGCCTCAGTTACCTCATCTGTAAAATGGGGATTAAGAGTTTGAGCCCCATGTGGGACAATCTGATTACCTTGTATCTACCCCAGCACTTAGAACAGTGCTTGACACATAGTAAGCACTTAACAAATAATAATAATGATGGCATTTGTTAAATGCTATGTGCCGAGCATTGTTCTAAGCACTGGAATAGATACAAGGTAATCAGATTGTCCCACATGGGGCTCACAGTCTTAATCCCCAATTTCCAGATGAGGGAACTGAGGCCCAGAGAAGTGAAATGATTTGCCCAAAGACACACAGCTGGTCAGTGGCGGAGCCAGGATTAGAACCCATGACCTCTGACTCCCAATAATAATAATAATAATAATAATAATGATGGCATTTGTTAAGTGCTTACTTTGTGTGAAGCACTGTTCTAAGCGCTGGGGGGGATACAAGGTGATCAGGTTGTCCCACTTGGTGCTCACAGTCTTAATCCCCATTTTACAGATGAGGGAACTGAGGCTCAGAGAAGTTAAGTGACTTGCCCAAGGTCACACAGCAGACATGTGGCGGAGCCGGGATTAGAACCCATGACCTCTGACTCACAAGCCTGGGCTCTTTCCACTAAACCACAATGCTTCTCTGATACCATTATTATTTATTATTATTATTTTAAATTTGGTCTCAGCTGCTTCTCAGTAGCCTTGTCTCTAGGAAAGAGAAGTTGGAAGTTGGATAGCAATGATATGTAGCACATATCAACCTAGGGCTTCTTAAGTGTGAGGCTGTCCTATTGCTTTCTGGGAGGTCATTGTGAGAAAGCAGTTTATTTAATCATGGGTGAGCCAAGGGAGGGGGAAAAGGCATAATTGTCTTCCCAGGATATTTTGTTGCTTAAAAGCCCCTTGATGTGCTTTAAGAAAAAGTATTAGTGAACTCCCCCAAGAAAACATGTGGGTGATTATGAGCCACATCTCAGAATCAGCAATAAACTGTGAACTGAAAACCTGAAGAAAACTGAGGTTATGAACCAACCCACATCTGCCAAGCTCAGTAGCCAGATGTGTTATGAAGACTGCCCCTGAATTCTGCCGCCCGATACGCTCAATAATAATAATAATAAAAATAATGGTACTTAAGTTCTTACTATGTGTAAAGCATTGTTCTAAGCTCTGGGGAGGTTACAAGGTGATCAGGTTGTCCCACGGGGGGCTCACAGTTTTAATCCCCATTTCACAGATGAGGTAACTGAGGCACAGAGAAGTTAAGTGACTTGCCCAAAGTCACAGCTGATAGTTGGCCAAGCTGGGATTTGAACCCCTGACCTCTGACTCCAAAGCCCAGGCTCTTTCCACTGAGCCACGCTGCCTAGGATGGTTAGGGAGGTCAAGAATTATAATAATAATAATAATTGTGGTATTTGTTTAACATTTACTATGTGCCAGACACTGTACTTAGCACTGGAGTAGATACAAGTAAATGCCAAGAAGGCCAGTGTGTCCTTTGGGAGACAGACAGGCAGAGTGGTGCCAAACCTGGGATCGGTATTCAGACCAAACTGAAGATCCAGGCCTCAGTGTTCCATGAGAGGTGTTGGGGCACACCTCGACTATTGCTGAATGAATATACCCCTGGCTTGGACTCGTAGGAACAGGTGGGTGAGTTTGAGGAGCCCAAGTCCCTCTATTTCTGGTCTAAAATGACTCCTGTCTCTGACAATTTGTTGCCTCTGTTGTGAGACCAACTATACTTAGTCATGAATCTCCCCTTCCCAGCTTCTCTAGAATTCACCCTTTCCCTCCCTTCTACCTTGCAAGTCCTGAGCCCTTTTCGTATCCCACCTTAACTACTGCATTAACCTTCTCACTGACCTCCCTGACTCCTGTCTCTCCCCACTGCAGTCCATACTTCACTCTGCTAACCAGATCTTTTATCTTAAAAAAATCTAAACACATTTCCTCATTCCTCAAAAACCACCATTAGTTGCCCATCCCTCTCCAAATCAATCAGAAATGCCTCTCCATCTACTTTAAGGCAATCAATCAATGCAACCCTCCAATCTAACCTCACTCATTTCCTACTTTAACCCAGTCTGAACACTTCACTTATCTAACACCAACCTAATGACTGTGTCTTGATCTTGTGTCTCACCATCAGCCTCTTGTTCACATCTTCCCTATGGGAAGCAGCATGGTGAAGTGGCTAGAGCACAGGCCTGGGAGTCAGAAGGTCATGGGTTCTAATCCCTGCCCAGCCATTTGTCTGCTGTGTGACTTTAGGGAAATCATGTAACTTCTCTGTGCCTCAGTTACCTCATCTGTAAAATGGTGATTGAGACTGTGAGCCCCACGTGGGACAGGGACTATGTCCAACCCTATTTGTATCCACCCTAGCGCTTAGTACAGTGCCTGGCACATAATAAGCATTTAACAAATACTAGAATTATTATTATTATTGTTATTACCCCTTCATATCTGACAGACTTTCCCCATCTTCAAAGCCTTACCTAAAGAATATCTTCTCCAGGAAGCCTTCCATGACTACCCTCAATCAATCAATGGTATTTATTAAGTGCTCACAATGTGCCAAGCATGGTACTAAGTCCTTGGAAAATAATAACTGTGGTATTTGGTAAACATTATGTGCCAACCACTGTACTAAGTGATGGGATTAACACAAGATAATCAAGCCAGACACAATCCCTGCCTACCTAGGGCTCACAGACTAAATGGGAGGGAGAACACCCTTTTGTGGTTTCTATGCACTTGGGTCAATACCCCCTAAGCACTTTAATACTCACCCAACCCCTACAGAACTTACATACATAGCATTATACTCTGTTGCTTCTCCTATTGTAATTTAGAATGAGAGCAGGGATTATGTCTGCCACCTCTATTGTATTCTCCCAAGTGCTTAGTACAGTGCCCTGCACCAGTAATAGTTCAATAAGTGCCATGGATTGATTGATTAGCTTTCCCCAGAAAAATCTGGATCAAAGTTTCCAGCGCCATGACATGGGGGCCAGGGTTCTTCCTCATAGGTGTGAGGAATCATTCTTGGAAGACCCCAGAACTAGCAAAGCTCCAGGGAGAAGACACAGGTTCTGGGGAGAGCGAACACTAAAGGTAGGGCTCACCCTGACTGGTCCTACTCATTCATTCAATCATTTATTGAGCACTTACTATGTGCAGAACACTATACTAAGTACTTGGGAAAGTAAAATACAGCAGTAAAGAGAGACAGTCCCTGCCCACAATGAGCTCACAGTCTAGAGGGAGTACTAGCACTGACTCCTAATAACTCTGACACAGATTAAGGTCTAGGGAGCAGTGTGCAGCTGTCATTTGGCAAGAAGAGTGGAACTTTTAGGCATTTGGCCTCCCTGAAGCAGGGGACAATTGCCATCCTGTTCTGTAGGAGGTCATTATGCTATAGCATGAGGCCTAACTTAACCATGTCATGCAGAAACCTGCCCAAGGAAGCAGCATGCCTTAGTAGGAAGGGCACATGGGTTCTAATCCCAGCTCTGCCACTCATCTGTTGTGTATCCTTGGGCAACTCAGTGAATTTCTCTATGCCTCAGTTACCTCATCTATAAAATGGAGATTAAGACTGTGAGCCCATGTGGGCCATGGACTCCATCCAATCTGATTACTTTGTGTCTACCCCAGGGCTCAGAACAATGCCTGATACAGAATAAGCACTAGTGCTTTGCGTATAGTAAGCGCTTAATAAATGCCATCATTATTAAATACCATTAAGGAAAAAAAATTTTGCCTCAATTTCCTCATCTGTAAAATGGGGATTAAATCCTACTCCCTCCCACTTAGACTGGGAGCCCCATGAAGGACAGTGACTGTGTCTGAACTGATTACCTTGTATCTTCCCCAGCTCTTAGTACAGTGGTTGGCACAAAAATAAGCACTTAAGTACCATTTAAAAAAAATGTTCCTTGGGTGGCAGAAATCCTCTCCCAGTAGTACTTCTTAATAAGTTATTTTAGCACCTTTAGCTCTTGAAACAGTTTGGAAAGGACAGCAACCAGTGTCCTACTCCTTGAAGTCCCCAAACCATCCTATTTGAGCTCCAGAAAACTTGGTAACTCTAAGATACTACCCAATTTTCAGATCTTTCCCAAAAGAGAACCCACCTCTCCCACAGCTATACTAACTACACCATCTCAATCTCCTTCCTTTGCAGTATATTCTTCCTTATATTTAACCCAGAGCCCTCCTCCTGTAGCTTTATTTTATAGCTCTTGTTATGCTCTCAGTGAAGAGGGAAAACAGTTGGTTTGGTTAAGACCCCATCATTAATTCATCCTCCAGCAGTTCAAGTACCTAGCATTATATCACCCTCAGCTGTTCCAAGAACCCACCATGAAATCACCCCACAACTGTTCCAGGTTTGCTTTGTTAGCTCTGCCCCTTGCATTAAAGCTCTTACTCAGCACCTTCATGACCCAGACAAACTATAATTTTTTGGCCTGGCATCTACTTGCTTCCCTTTCTAATTAGCTATGAATAAAACAGACATTCAAGGAATAAATCAGTGGTATTTTTTGAGTGCCTAAGAGTATAACAAAAGCAAGGTATACATTCCCTATCTGCAAAGATCTCATCAAAAGGGATGACAGACAAAAAGTATTTATAAAAAGTGTGCATAATTATATTGTACTCTTCCAAGTGTTTACTACAGTGCTGTGCACATAGTAAGCATTCAATAAATACCACTGATGATGATGAAGAGGAGGATATAACAGGAAGCAATTCAAACATTTGGGGATAATAGTAATAATAATTATGGTATTAAGCACTTACTATGTGCCAAGTTCTGTTCTAAGTGCTGGGGGGATACAAGGTAATCAGGGTGTCCCACGTTGGGCTCACAGTCCTCATCTCCATTTTACAGATGAGGTAACAGAGGCCCAGAGAAGTGAAGTGATTTGCCCAAGTCACACAGCTGACAAGTGGTGGAGCAGGGATTAGAACCCACAACCTCTGACTCCCAAGCTCGGGTTCTTTCCACTGAGCCACACTGCTTCTCGATGAAGCAGATGAAGGGGATGAAGTAGCAGTATAAACAATTGAATGGTCATATGAAAATCCAAAGATAAGCATGGATTTTCATAGGTGTTTCAGTCAATTGATATTCATTGGGCACCTGTGAGCAGCATTTTGCTTGGAAAAGAACAGAAACCAAATAAATGGTCCCAGACTTCAAGGAGCTCTCCTTTCCTTCTAAGGCTTGCTGTCAATGTGAAGGCCACCTCAGCATACCAGAAGGAATCCAGTAGACATGTAATTCCAGAATAAATCCTAGAATTTACCTAAAGACTCATGGATTTCAATTATGATTTACAAGCATCAGCTGCCAGCAGAAGATTGAGTTGCCTCCAGTTATGTCTTAGTGACTCAGCAATGTACGGCTACAATGGAGAATGTTTATTAATTTTAAGAAAAATACGTTTGAGCAGAAGAAAGACTTTGAGGGGAAAATCTCTGGAAGGAGAAAGCAACAGGTCTCCTGCATTAAATATAAGGGGCAACATGTTCTTAACCAAATCTGGCACAGATCAAGAGGTCAAATCAACAACTCTAATTGATGGAAATGTTGGTAGTGACAGTTTTCCATACTTTGTAACTTCCACCTTCTTCATCTCATCCTTAGCCCTTTATATTCCTAGCTGCAGTACCAATTTCAGCTTCCTGGTGACAATCACTAGCTCCTCCTTCCCATTCAGTCCTTTTTCAACTTCAGCATAGTAAGAGCAGTTCTTGAATTCAGCAGCTCGTTATTGAAGCCAAGGGTCTTCTCCAGGTAGCATTTTTAGGTCACATTCTCCCTCCTCCTGAGATATGAACCATGTGTGGACAGTGATTATGTCTAATATACCCCAGCACTTAACGTACAGTAATGCCATCTTTACTATGTGAATCCTGTTGTTATAAATAAAAATGGGGTCTGGTGTTACCTGTGACTTGGATAGCAACTTGCTTAGAGCATGATCTTTGGAATACATTGCAGAACCTGGCTTTGGAAATACTCAGGATTAAGCACCTGGTTCCTAGAACCCTGCCTTTTCTGAAAAACTAATTTCTCAAAAATCTTTAGGAATTGGAACCTTTTGGGAAGGGATATGACCAGCCAATTAGACCCTAGGAAATACTCAGCCTATCAGTGAGCTAGGCAGAGCTTTTAAATTCCAGAGAAGGGGGTGTGCCTGTTCTTTCTTCACCTGCTTCAGAAGGGAATTTGGCTTCCTCTCCATGTGAACAGTGAGTAATTGGGTTAGGTCCAATAAGTCCTGTGCATTTATTGAGACTGGTGTATCTACTGAAGTGGGTGTGATTAGGGGAGGGTAAAAGTTGGATTTAGCCTGAATTTCTTGAGTCCAAGTATTTCCATGATTGTTTGAGATGACAGTAATTCTTACCTTTTTCCCTGAAAGGCCAGTGTTCACAAAAATCCAATGGAACGTATGTGTAATGCTGTATGAAACCTTGATCAAGGTATATTGAGGACCACAAAGTATTTTAGATACAGGTATACCTACCATGTAATATTTTATCTATGTAAACCACTACAGAGTTTTTTTAATTTGTGAAGTACCCAAACTATCATAACATATGCATTTCCCAAAATACTTACTGGCTATAACTTTCTTGACAATTCCTATTACTAACATTTTCTTCCCAGGTGTGTCTACTACATTAATCCAACAGAAACATCTGTGTGTCAAGGGTTTCTGGTAAAACTGTAGGCAGCAACAGAACACAAAACTCTTTAAGGAAAAGTCGCAGTAGAGTCACTGAGAACTGTATGTAGGCAGCCCCTTTGTCACAGCAAGATCTTTTGTAACCTCCTTCACCTATGCTGCCTCTCTTCTGCCACCTGTTTTTGTTAGTCTAGTTGCAGTAACTCACACCCTCTCTCCTGCAACTTGATGACATCCCCATCAAACATCAGTGGTCTTTATTGAGTGCTTACTATGTGCAGAACACTGTATTTTATTTTACTTGTACATATCTATCCTATTTATTTTATTTTGTTAGTATGTTTGGTTTTGTTCTCTGTCTCCCCCTTTTAGACTGTGAGCCCACTGTTGGGTAGGGACTGTCTCTATATGTTGCCAATTTGTACTTCCCAAGTGCTTAGTACAGTGCTCTGCACATAGTAAGCGCTCAATAAATACGATTGATGATGATGATGATTAAAGACTTGAGAGAGTATAGTGTAGCAGAATTGGAAGACACTTTCCCTGCCCATAACATGCTTTATGGATAGAGCATGGATCTAGGATCAAAAGGTTATGGGTTTTAATCCTGGCTCTGCCACTTACTTTACTTCTCTGTGCCTCAGTTACCTCATCTGTAAAATGGGGATTGAGATTGAGACACCCACGTGGGACAGGGACTGTGTCCAACCCCACCTCCTTGTATACAACCCAGTGTTTAACGAATACCAAATAGTAAGTGCTTAACAAATACCACAATTATTATTACTATTATTTATTCAGCGAATGTTGGGGGCAAGGTGGGAGATGTGCTCTCAGCAGTTAAAACAGGAGCATGGCAGCCATTGGGCCACTCCCATATTCTCTAGTTAAGAGGTTGGGCTTTGCAAACAGCTGCCCCTTCTAAATGAAACCTGTCCCTTTAGACTGCAAAAAGTCCTTGACCACAGGGATTATAGCATGCCCATAATTTGCTCTCTAGTGTGACGTTCTGCACGTTTTACATTTGGTAGCTTTATTTTTTGACAAATATGGTCAGTCAGTTCTGTCTAAACTATTTTACCTCCGCCTGTTAAGTCTTAATCTAAACAAAGGAAGCTGAAAGTTAGTAAGTGGTTATACTTCCAAAGCAATGACAGCAGAGGCCTCTGGGTGGTGGTAGATTCCACCTGGAAAAAGTATCTCCAGGATGATCAAACTCTTCTTTCCCCTCTTCCTTCCCTCTTCCTCCCCCCTCACAATTAACATGTCCTGGGAGAAATGGGGCACCCTTAAGAAAGCACTAACGGTGGGCAATAGATTGTGATTTTAAAATAATTGCTTCCACCCTGAGAAGGCAATGTACCTGTAAATCGAGCTGCTTTTAAAACCTGGGGACAAATTTAATTGAGAAATAGAACAGTTGTCCTGAGGAACTCAATTGAGTAACTTGGAAGGAAAATAATCTTCCCTTCAGTTGTCACGGGAACCAGGGGGATAAAGGTTCAAAATGTCATTCTTTAAAGTTGTCAGTATTCATCTACTTTTATGTCATGAGAACCGTGAGAAACTACTTTTCCTCATCTCCCATATTTGTAGGAATCAGCTTTTCATAAGTGCCAAACCTAACAGGGATCTATTGCTATTTTCTCTTTTCCCTATCAAAACTTTTCAAAGCCACACATCTTGTTGAATTGCCCCAGCACAAGCCCTAAATTAAATTTTTTTAGCAGATGAATAGTGACACTGAGCAAACAGAGTAGTAAACCCAAATGCCGATTAGGAAAGCCTGAAATACCACACCTCCAGGAAAGGCCAGTTTTTAAAAAGAAAGGTAATGTGTTGTGCCCTTTGGGGTATTTTTTTAAGGGACCCTATCCGATTAAAGAAAACAAGGATTGCCACAGGCAAAGATTCTTCTGCCCTGCCTCAGGGTCCCTGAACAGGGAATTTGGGGCCTGTTAGGAGGACCTCATTCGTTGATCTTAGAATGGATGAAAATACTTTTTTTTTCATCCTCAAAAAAGAAAAATCAGACCCAAAACATTACCTGGATTTTAAAAAATCCTAACCTGCCTTAAAATTGTTTTCATTAAAGATTGGCTAAAGCTCAAAGATATCCCCATGGAAGGGGCTTTACAGCTTCTAAATACAGATTGTTGGGATAATTTATTCATGTAAGCTTGTAAAAAAAATTGATAAAGTAACAACCAAACATGGAATGTATAAGGAGCTGAAATTGATGGGGTTCCCTCAGGCTCATTTATGTTGAGCAGAGGTTTTCTCTAACACTTAGTAATGTTCCATCTAGAAGATCCCTGGATGCTTTAATTTGTTCCCAGAGTCTCTAGAGATATGTGATTCTTAATATTTGTTGATATGATCCAATGAATTAGCCCTAATCCTTCTTGTGTCTCCACAATTTTGTGTGCAGACTCAAGTCTTTACCTACTCCTAAGTGTCAATTTTCAAGCATATGCCAAAAATCTTAAGGAATAAGATTCCGAGCAGGGCCTCTCCATGGATTTTTGACTTAGTGTGGGGTTGGCTGGAAGAGACATCATTTAGGACTTTTTAATGATGTTTCTCTACATCTGGATAAGACTCATAAGCTTTAAAACTGCAAACAATAAAACAGAGTAGGAAGCAGTGACTTGTCATTTACATGTACAGGGAACAAATCACATTTACATTTACAGGGAATAAATCACCCTGAGGTGACCTCATAGCCAGCCTGAGCTTACTTGCAAGATAATCTTTAAAACTTATATGGAGGGGAAAGATATTTCCTGAATAGGTGTGAGGATTGGAACCTGGTGTTAGGCTGCAGCTTGAATCCAATGTTCATAGGCAAGTGTTCTCTCAGAATTTGCTTCAGCCCCCAAACCTTATTTTATTCCATTCCCTGACAAAGTCCATTTGAAAACTCTCTGTCAATCTTGGTGTTCTCAGGCTCCTAAGGATCATAGGCCTCTCTGAATTTTAGGGTTGTTTTAATAATTATCTTTATTACAGTACTTGTGGCATGTAAGTGATTACTTTGTGCTAAGTACTGGGGTGAATGTAGTACTCAGACCTGGCACAGTCCCTGTCCCGTATGAGACTCACAGTCAAGGGAGAAGGAGGGCAGGTACTTCATTCCCAAGTAACAGATGAGGTAACTAAGGCACAGAGAGGCTGTGACTTGCCAAAGTCACACAGCAAGCAAGTGGCAGAGCAGAGCTTAGAACCAGGCCTCTTGACTCTCTGTACTTTTACTATTATATTGTGCTACTTCTCACAGTGTTTCTTTGGTTTTAAATCAACCGAAAATGATATGGACCATTACATAATGAAATACCTATACCAAGTGTATTCTTTGGCTTGATTCTTCCATTCTCCACACTAGCATAAAAAAGAGAATTAATCTAATAAAGTGCCTTGCACGTAAGTGGTTACTAATCCCTTTTATTCATTTCCATCATTTGTTGTTGCTTCTATTTGGTCTGAGATGTAAAGATTAGGTACCCTCCTTGCTAAAGCTTTCTCCAAAGATTTAATTCTAATTGTGGTATTTAAGTGCTGCTTATGCTAATCACTGTTCCAAGTGCTAGGATAGATACAAGTTAATCAGATTGAACACAATCCCTGTCTCACATGGGGTTCATGACTTAAAGAGGGAGAAGAGGAATTTAATTCTGATTTTAAAGATGAGAAAACTGAGGCTCAAAGAAGTTGAATTACTTGACGAAAGATACCCAGCAGGCAAGTGGCAGAGCGAGGATTAGAATCCAGGTCCTCTGACTCCCAGGCCTGTACTTTTTCTGTTAACTTTGCTGTTTCTTCTCTTCAGTGCCCAGGTGACTTTTTATGGTACTTGTTAATTGCTTACTATGTGCCCCGTACTGTTCCAAGTGCAGGGGTAGATTAAAGGTAATCAGGTAGGTCACAGTCCATTACCCATATGGAGCGCATAGTCTTAATCCCCATTTTACAGATGAGGTAACTGAGGCACAGAGAAGTGAAGGTACTTGCTCAATGTCACATAGCAGACAAATGGCAGACATGGAAACCCAGTTCCTTCTGACTGCCAGGCTCGTGCTCTATTCACTAGACCACACTGCTTCTCTTCATCTCTACTGATTAATTGGGGCACACTACTTCCTTCTGGTGATGATAGTGACATTGTAGAGCTACTCAAGAAGGTGTTGTCTTCTTACCCAGTGACTAGGGTCTTGGGAGGACACTGGTTTTCAATTAAAAAAAATGTTTAGTTTCCTGTTAAATTTGTTGGAGCAGTTGCAGCAGGCTTGGGGTTTAGTCTCCCTGAAGAGAATTGGGTAACCTTCTTTTCTTTCATTCCCATCACATGTATCACTTCCTTCTTGTATCCATTAGCAGTTAAACTGCTAGGCTTTCTGGTCTGCTATGGATGGTTGCCATCTAGCATTCAGGAATGCAAGTTGTAGTGTGACCAATGTGGAGCCCTGTGAGGCCTCATTTTGTTAACGTAAATTCTGAGTGTGGTTGAGTGATTCTCAGAAGTTCAATGGCATTAGGTATGGCAGAAGGCATTTTATCACAAGCAGTTTTTCCTCTGGTCTTGAGCATTCAGAAGGCATTATAGTGGGTTCTTCTCCAGGCAATTGGTGGGACTGGTATAGGAGGGTTTTCTGCTCCCCTGACATTAGAGCAAGAGTTGGCAGCTTGCTACCACCTTCCTCAACTCCTAAAATGAGTTTCATGAGAGAGCTGGCCACCCTAGCTGGCCTCTTTGAAGGTGGTTGGAGAGGGCAGCACTAGGTCAGAGTACAGACGTGGCAGTCAGAATGACCGGATTCTAATCCTGGCTCCACCTACTGTGTGACCTTGGGCAAGTCACTCAACTTCTCTGTGCCTCAGATTCCTCATCTGTAAAATGGGGATTGAGATTAGGGGCCCTACATGGGATAGGGACTGTGTTCAACCCGATTATCTTGTATCTACCCCAGGGCTCAGTATAGAGCTTGGCACATAGCACTTAACAAATACCACATTTATTATTATTATTATTACTACTACACACTTATGTGCCAAACACTGTGCTAAGTGCTGGGGCTGATACTAACCACAAAGATCAGACTCCTGTCCCACCAAAGACTCACAGTCTAGGTGGAGTAAGATGTTAAATAAACCAGTCGAAAAGCCCAGATGACAGTGGCAGAAGAACTCAAGAAAGGGCTTGGAGGGAGGAGTCTTCAGATCTCCCATGGTTTCAGGTAGACAGTCCATAGTGCCAAGCCCTAGGAGCTACCCCAGGGTTCTACCTATTATAAAGGCAATTTTCGTGCATGCAGCACCATGTAGCACTGGGGAAAGCTACTTTGAATAGTAGTGAAAGTCCCAGACACTCTGGTGTTAAAAACATTTGAAGTAGCATGTCCTAGTGGATAGAGCAAGGGCCTGGGAATCAGCAGGACCTGGGTTCTAATCCTGCTGCACCACTTGTCTGTTGTGTGACTTTGGGTCGCTTAACTTCTCTGTGCCTCAGTTACCTCATCTGAAAGATAGGGATTAAAACTGTGAGCCCCAAGTGGGATATGGACTGAGTACAACTTGATTAGCCTATATCTACGCTAGTACTCAATACAGTTCCTGGTACATAATAAGCATTTAACAGACATAATAAAGGCACTGAGCCAGATGTGACTCAGTTCTTGTTCATGCAGGCAATGGGGGTTCTGGTGTGTGTTGTTCTGGAGTTTTGAGGAAAGCTGGTCTAGGCACAGGGTGTCCACAGGAGACCTCAGAGCACCAGTTTTAAAGGGGCCTCCAAGTCATTTGTGACTGAACATATAAAGAGCAATATCACTTAAAGTTTTACAGGCCATTGGACAGTATGCTCTTTTAAAAAATGGTATTTAAGTGTTTACTATATCCATTCATTTATTCAATCATATTTATTTAGTGCTTACTGCATGCAGAGTACTGTACTAAGCTCTTGGGAAGTACAAATTGGCAACATAGGCACTGTATTCAGTGCCAGGATAGATAGAAGCTACTCAGGTTGAACATTGTCCATAGCACATATGGAGATCACAGTCTTAATCCCCAGTTTACAGATGAGGTAACTGAGGCACAGAGAAGTTAAGTGATTTGGCCATGGTCACACAGCAGAAATGCGGCAGAGCTGGGATTGGAACCCAGGTCCTTTTACATCTAGGCCTGTGCTGATTCCATCAGGTCATGCTGTTTGGCTTTTCACTCCCAGAAGACATCAGAGGGATTGGGGGCATTGTTGTGGCTGGCAGAGAGAGTTCAATGAGCTGGTGGGAAAAGAATTAGGGGATGCCAGTGATCACCCTCATCAGCGTGGCCTAGTGGGAAGAGCATGGGCCTGGGAATCAGAGGCCTTGGGTTCTAATCCTGCTTAGACACCTGCCTGCTGAGTGATTTGGGACAAGTCTGTTTCCCTTCTGGGTTTCATGGTCCTCATCTGTAGATGGGGGATGAAATGCCACTCTATCTCTTGGAGGGACAGGGACTGTCTAATCTGGAAATCTTGTATTTACCCCAGTGCTTAGAACATAGCACTTCATACTGTAGTTATCAAGTAGTGTCCAGTGAGAGAAGAGGATGAGAGAGTCAGGAATTACAGAGTGGGTAAAGGATTTAGAAGACATACATGCGGAGTTGTGTAGTCCAGAGACTGTTGGGAGAAGTACCCCTAAATCTGGGCACCAACAAGTTTTTCATCTCTGAACACAGAGTTCTCCTAGTATTGGCAGTTTTGCAACTTTTTTTATGATATTTGTTAAACACTTATGTATCAGGCATCTACTAAGTGCTGGAATAGATTCAAGCTAATCAGGCTGGACACAGTCCGTGTCCCACATGGGACTCTCACAGTCTTAATCCCATTTTACATATGAAGTAAATTAGGCACAAAGAAGTTAAGTGACTTGCCCAAGGTCACACAGCAGACAAATAGTGGAGCTGGGATAAGAACTCAGGTCCTTCTGACTCTCGGGCTTGTGCTCTATCCACTAGGCAATGTTGCTTCTCTGTCATTCTGTTTTTTAAAAGACATTTGGGAATCAGTACGTCTTTAGCTGTGCATCATTATCATTTTTATGCAAAATTCAGAGAAGTCACAAGTACCATTTGCTCTTGGTCTAATTGCATTCTTTGCATGCAGGCAGGAAATCAGAACGAAATGGGGTAATTTATTGATATACATGGTTAAGGTTGAAGCTGTGGGCAAGAGAAAGGATAAGTAGCTTTCTGAGTCAGAACTGGCCCTGGCCTTGTCAAAAAATTGATAATGTTCTAAGATAACTAGAGACAACTGGATGTTCAATTAAAGGGAATGTTTTTGGCTTGCCTTTCCTACTTGACTTTGTTTAAAGTGAAGCAATCCCATTGAAGCAGAAAGGCTGGCCAGCCCTCACCTGACACTTCAAGGTTTGGGAGATGACATTTCAGCTGGGGACAGGAATCCTGCAAAAATTCCAACTGTCATGATCCAGCAGTATGTACCTATAGCTCTTCCTGTCTTCATTCATTCAGTTGCATTTATTGAGCACTTACTGCGTGCACAGCACTGTCTTGTCCTTAAGAGCAGAAGCACCTTGAATCATTTCACAGCTGTTACATCCCAGGGATTTGGAATTTAAGAACAGGCCAGGCAACTAATCACCCATAAGATTTAATCTCCAGACTGTAAGGTCATTGTGGGCAGGAAATGTGACTACAGCTCTGTACTCTCCAAAGGCTTATTACAGTGCTCTGCACACAGTAAGCATTCAGTAAATATGGCTGACAGCATCTGATCTATTTCTGTCTTCAAGATGAAACCAAACCAAATCTGGCTACAAGAAACATGCTTATACTTACTGCCCCCCAAACTCCAGAAGAACCAAAATGTGGAAAACAGTGGTTGAAATGAGGGTCACTGAGTATCCCCAGTCTAAATTGTCATCTTTTCCAACTAGCAGTGACCTTTGTAAACTTCCATGCAGCTCTTTGTAGAAGTTTAGAGAGCATTTTTGCTGGATGGTAGTGGGAATGTAAACCCTACTGAGACTTCAGGAGTGAACTCCCCACCATCTCTCACTAAGGAGAGCCTGTGTCAGTTGGCCCCTTCCTCTTAATGAGGCCAGAACCATTTGAAATGGTAGTGGCTTTACTGGCAATGGCCAAGTCACCTAAATGGAGCTCCAAGAGGCTTAATGAGCAGCTGGGTTAATGGACCTAAACAGACTCAGGCACTCAGTTTTTCCATTTGGTTATCAATTCCCTAGAAATGCCCTGAGCTTCCATCATAATTGCTTAATTAATCATATGAACCCTGCTCCTCAAAAATCATTTTGCTAGTCTTTTAAACTCAAAACAATTAATCCCGCTAGATGCCTCAGCAAAGTACTTCCACAATCCTTACTTGTCCTCAAGCCCGCTAATTAATCAGTAAGTCTGCTCAGAGTTCCATCAAGTCTGCTAAGTGACTGATTTACACGTAAACTAATATGCCACCTGACCCTAATGATATTAAGCAAGTGCCTCATATTTCTTAGTCATACTAATCCAATAAAAATGAGTTTACCAATCATGGGAATTGCCCTACATTTAGAGATGTGTGGTGTGATTTAGGGAACTCCAAATGGGAAGTAAAACCTGTATCCAATTGCATCTCCCCTAATGGTCACTCCTAGCCTTTTTTTTCCCCAGACTAATTTTTCATTTCATAGTGATTTGGCCAAAGTGAAGGAAGGAGCAGTGTTAGGATAAGGAAGAGAACTTGGGGGTTTCTTGGTCATTTTTGATACAGACCAACTATTGAGTGCCTAGAGTGCACTGCAAAGGCAAGATTTATACATCTTGACTATATTAAACTAAATTCATGCTTGCATAGAATAAGAACTGTGTAACAGAAACCCCACTAGAAGTAGCTCAGTCTAGCAAGGGGCGCTAGTTAAATGCCAGTCTATCTTCAGTCTTGATTTGCTCTTCCAGACCATTAAAGAATGGCCAAAATTCAATTTACCTACTGGTTACTGTAGCAAGAAATCATTTTGACTGCCTGTGGTAGTGACATCCATGGGATTCCTGGCTTCAGTTTTTTTAATCTTGTAATTTATCACCTTTACTTAAAATGTTTATCTTTCATTCATTCATTCAATCGTATTGAGCGCTTACTGTGTGCAGAGCACTGTACTAAGCGCTTGGGAAGCACAAGTTAGCAACATATAGAGACAGTCCCTACCCAACAATGGTGTCACAGTCTAGAAGGGGGAGACAGACAACAAAACAAAACATGTGGACAGATGTCAAGTCATCAGAACAAATAGAATTAAAGCTAAATGCATATCACTAACAAAATAAATAGAATAGTAAATATGTACAAGTAAAATAGAGTAATAAATCTGTACAAATATATGTACAGGTGCTGTGGGGAGGGGAAGGAGGTAGGGTGGGGGATGGGGAAGAGGAGAGGAAAAATGGGGGCTCAGTCTGGGAAGGCCTCTTGGAAGAGGTGAGTTCTCAGTAGGGCTTTGAAGGGAGGAAGAGAGCTAGCTTGGCGGATATGTGGAGGGAGGGCATTCCAGGCCAGGGGGAGGACGTGGGCCGGGGGTCGACGGCGGGACAGGTGAGAACGAGGTATGGTGAGGTTGGCAGCAGAGGAGCGGAGGGTGCGGGCTGGGCTCAATGCAGTTGTATACAATTACCTGCTGTGTTCCAGAACTGCTGTGTTCCTTTCCCAAGAGCGACTTCCAACTTGGACAGGAGGCAGTTAAGCACGGTAGAAACCAGGGCCTGGATATCTATTCATTCATTCATTCAATCGTATTTATTGAGCGTTTACTTTGTGCAGAGCACTGTACTAAGCACTTGGGAAGTACAAGTTGGCAACATATGCGATGGAAAGATGCTTGGCAAGGAGGCCAACCAGGAAATGTTGCCATAATTGGGGTCACTGGGAAACGGGGGACCCTTCCTGCCACCCGAGCACCCAGCTACTCACAAGAAATTTGCGTATGGTTTGATGCGCATGCACTCTCAATAGGTACTACTGATGATGGTGATTAACAACTGTCACCAACAATTAAAATGAGAAAATAACAATATGCCATGCATTTATTCAATGGAGACATAGTCCAAGGGAACTGACAGCTATTAATCGTTTTTATCAAGTCCTTACTGTGTGCAGACCACTGTACTGAGCTCTTGGAGGAGTAAAACCTAAGAGTTGATAGACATATTCTCTGCCCACAACAATCTTACATTCTAGAGGACAAGTTAGAGTCTATCTATGAAAGTGAGGGCTCAAATATAGCTCAGCTCAAATATAGAAGAAAACCTGATTCATTTCAATCTTTTTCCTTACTTTAATCAATGCCACATTTATCTGTACATTTCTGCAGTGGTCACCTCCTTAGCCATATGTTAGACTTATTGACAGACTGAGGAACTTCATTCGAAAACAAGGTTATAAATACACTACAAAATTGAAAAGACTAAAATAAGTAGTGTGTTAACATTCCTATCTTTGCTGAATTTGTAGCTGCTTATTTGTAATTGGAAGCAGAATGGCCTAGTGGAAAGAGCATGGGCCTGGGATTCAGAGGACCTGGGTTCTAATCCAGCTCTGCCTCTTGCCCACTGTGTAACCTTGGACAAATCACTTCTCTGTGCCTCAACTTCCTAACCTGTAAAATGGGGATTAGAGATCTGTTCTTCTGCCCACTTGCTGTGAGCTATATATAGGACAGGGACTGTGTTAGACCTAATTAATTTTACCTATCCCAGCACTTAATACAGTGCTTGGCACACATTGTGCTTAATAAATATAATAATAATAATTCACTCCCATTGTTCTATATATTTCTCTATGCCCTGATTAGATCTGGAGTCCTGTTTCAATTATGACCATATCTGATATCCTTTTCCGGTGTTGCTCCAGCATTAAGCACTGTGCTTAGTACCATCCCCAAGTCTATTTAAAGGGGATAACTACATTCATTCAATCATATTTATTGAGCGTTTACTGTGTGCAGATCACTGTATTATACAATATCCTATACAGTGTGCTGCATGGATGTGTCCAAGTGAAATAATCCATTAGTCAATCAATGGTATTTACTGAGCACTTACTGCATGCAAAGCACTGTTCTAAGTGACTGGGAAAGAACAGAACAAAGTTGGTAGACACGATCCCTTGCCCACAAGGAGCTTACAGTCTATAGGGGGAAACAGACATTAAAATAGATTAGGAGCAAGGGAAATAGAGGAGAAAAATCTTTACATATGTGTTGTGGACATGGGGTTAGTATCAAGTCGTTTCAGGAGAACATAACCTAGTATATACTCGATGCAGAGGGAAGGGGGAATGGGGAAATAAAGGGCTTAGTCTGGGAATGTTTTGGAGGGGATGTGATTTGAGGAGGGTTTTGATGGTGGGAATAATGGTGGACTGTCAGATATGAAGGTGGAGGAAATTCCAGGCCTGAGGAAAAACGGGCAAAGGATCAGTGGCAGAATAGATAAGATTGGGGTACAGAGAGTAGTTTTGTTTAAGAGGAGCAAAGTGTACAAATTTGGTTGTAGGCAATCGGTGCTGCTAGGTAGGAGGGAGAGAGCTGATTGAGTGCCTCAAAGTCAAGGGTAAAGAAGTTGTGTTTAATGCAGAGAATGATGGACAACCATTGGAGGTTTTTGAAATTCTTGTATTTTACCTCTGGACTGGTAAGCTCCTTATAGGCAGGAAACCTGTCTACCAACTCTATTGTATTATACTCTCCCAGATGCTTAGTACAGTGCTCTACACACAGTAAGTGCTCAGTAAATACCATTGATGGATTGAGGAGGGAGGAGTTATAGACTGAATGGTTTTTCAGAAAAGTGATACAGGCAGCAAAGTTAAGTATCCTTCCCCAATCTATTCCATGAGGACTTCTAACAGCAAAGCCTCTCTCCTATAGAGCATTTCAGAGTATGTGCTGTCTCTCCAAATTCAGGAGAAACTCCTTATCATTGATCTCAAGCCTCTCCACCTTAGCCTCTCTCTTCACCCACTGCTCCGTAGCTTGTTATCTTTATTCTTTGTAAGATCATCTTCTAACTGTACCTTGCATTTGACTTTCCTGACTCTAATCCCTCACTCACACTATTTCCCTAGTCTGGAACTCCCTGAGTTCTGGTCCTGGCTCTACCTTTGGGTGGGTCACTTCTTTGTACCTCAGTTAACTCATTTGTAAAATGAGGATTAAGATTGTGAGCCCCGTGTGGAACGTGGACTGTGGCCAACCTGATTAACTTCCTGTAGACTGTGAAGCAGGACTGCCTCGTTGTTGTTATGTTGTACTCTCCCAAGTGCTTAGTACAGTGCTTTGTACACAGTAGGCACTCAGTAAGTATGATTAAATGAATGAATGAACTAGTATCTACCCCAGTGCTTAGAACACTCCCTGGCACAAAGTAGTTGTGTAATAAACACCATGAAAAACAAACCATCCCTCCCCATACTTAATCTGCAAGGCCACAGCCCTTCTCATCTTTAAAGCCTACCTAAAACCCCCTCCTCCAGGAAGCCTTCCTTGATTAATTCACAACATCCCCATTGCATCAGCCCAACACCCTCCCTTAAGCATGTGTTCTTTCTTCCTTTCTGCAGCATTGTATATGTTGCATGCTCTGTATATTTCATACATTTAATCAGATGTTTCTTCCTGATAGGTAGCACTGCTTCTGCTTTATCTATGTTCTTCCTCCTGCCTGTTTATGTGAATAATTTATTATAATAATAATAATAGTATTTGTTAAGCACTTACTATGTACCAAGCACTGTTCTAAGCGTTGGGGGAGATAAAAGATAATCAGGTTGTCCCACGTGGGGCTCACAGTCTTAACCCCCATTTTACAGATAAGGTAACTGAGGCTCAGAGAAGTTGAGTGACTTGCCCAAAGTCACACAGCTGACAAGCAGTGGAGCCGGGTTTAGAACCCATGACCTCTGACTCCCAAGCCTATTCTCTTTCCACTGAACCATGCTGCTTTTTCCACATCATTAAATAGGTTCTTTGAGAGCAGGGAAGGTGACTCTTGGTACTCCTGAATGTTTCCAAGACATGAGCTCAGTAAATGCCATTGTTTGATTACTGTTCAGGGAGAACTTGGCTCCCATCCTGTACTATAAAAGGTGCTCAGTAAATCAAGATTAGATACCCTCAGAGTGGAAAATTATAAGATGTTGGAAGCCAGATCATGTGTCTTGCTTCTGTTGTACTTTTCCAAGGACTTAGTAGGGCACTTAGTTCAGTAAATGTGCGGTACATGTGATGGTTTAGAATTAATTTTAACAGTAAGTGCCCCTTTGCATTAAGCAATCAACAATTATCTAAATGTCAGCTAATAGATTAGCTTTAGTCCCCTTTGGTAAAGCAATCATTTGCAGTGGATAAGATAGGCATCGAGGTTGAGCTCCACCCTTATGGCCTCTGAGGTGTTAGTAGTAGAACGGAATGAAAAGCACCTGTGCAAGTATAGGTGGATTCCTACATAATGAACAATGGGAGCATTTAGAAACTGGGCCTCTGGCTGCTTGGAAGCCAAGAGCATCACCAATAGCCTGTACTCCAGGGAGCTTCTAAGTGGGCTAGGATGATTCCAAGGGGGCATCACCAACCTGTTCACTGTCATGCCCAGGGGGAATTGAGATCAGGACAAAGAATTGGGCTCATTCATTCATTCAGTGGTATTTATTGAGCACTTACTATGTGCAGAGCACTGTACTAATTGCTTGGGAGAGTACAGTATGATGGAGTTAGCAGACACCTTCCCTGCCCACAACGAGCTTTTGGATGAAGAGGAGATATCTCGGACTCCTTTACTGAGGAAAATGTGCTTCTTGAAACTCTCTACTGCATGTTTTCCCTTGGCAGGTAATTCTCCAGGAAAATTTCTTAAAATGCTACTACTTTACAAAAGAAACCAAAGAAAGTTGCTCCCAACCCAGCCCTAAGGAACACCCCCAGCGACGACAGTGTTGATCTCCACTGAGTGCCAAACTTCTTCCCTGAAATCAGACATTAGCCTCTGAACAAAGATTGCCACACATTTTTTCTTTGCTATTTATTTTCAGTTATGTTCTGGGATTTGTGTGTATTGCTGAGGGAAGGAGGATATTCTATTACAGATGAATGGGCAACTATCAAAATCACTTTACATATGGAAAATTTGCTCTGCAACTCCAAGGTTCTGAGGAGAGAAACTGTTTTAGTTTACCTCGTTTTTCAGTCACTGGTAATTGTCAACATTCCACAACGTTTCTCCTTAACAAGGTAAACAGGTGTACTTTAGTTCGGAGATTTGGACGGCCCCACTGAGGGCCAAAGGCCTCTAGAGGATGGGTTTCCTTTTTCCTGGCTAAAGTGTCTTTCCTCTCCCCAACTCTGTTTCCCTCTCCTCTCCACCTCCTCTACTTCCCCCCTTTTCTCCCCCTCCCCACCCCTCTCCTGACCCTTTATACTTACTTCCTCTCCCTCTCTCTGTCTTCCTCCTCCTAACCTATAGAATAAGATTGTCCCTGGTAGGGCAAGGGGAGACTTTCAGTAGATAAAAGAGATTGAATCCTTTTTTTAATGGTATATAAGTGCTCATTATGTGCAAGGCACTGTTCTTAGTGCTGTGGTAGATACAAGTTTTCATGTGGCACACAGTCCCTGTCCCACGTGGGGATCTCAATCTTAATCCCCATATTACAAATGAGGTACTGAGGCACAGAGATGTGGCTTGCCCAAGGTCACAGAGCACTCAAGTTGCGGAGCTGGGATTGACCCAGGTCCTTCTGACTCTCAGGCTTGTGCTTCATCAACTAGGCCATGCTACTTTATTCTGTTTGTGCAGATCTCAAGATAGCAGGGCAGTGGGTATTCTCTCCACCTGCCCTGTGAAAGACGTAGAGTAAGGAAGAAATGCAGAACAGTTCAAATCCAGGCACACTCTTGGGTTTACACCTATTTTGTTATATCTCTGCAAGGTTTTTGGAGTAAGTTACTGGGTGTATGAAAAGCTCTGCCCTCTTGGAAGCCACTGTCACCATGTCTTGATACAGGTAGAATGATCATTTTGCTGCTGAGCTTTTTGAAAACCCTAGTTTTTTATACTAAAAGTAATCTAATTAGAAAATATTTATTATAAAATATATCTCCTAAAGTAGGATTACTGATTTTACTGTGCTTGGGTGAGAAATGGATCTGGAACTTTTTGCTAAATGTGACCCAATATATGTCAACCTGTGAATCAGTCAATTGATGGTGTTGATTACTGTGTGCAGAAAAACTGTAGTAAGTGGGAGAGTCCAATTAATCAATGGTATTTATTGAGTATTTGTGTGCTGAGCACTGTACTGAGCTCTCAGAAGAGAATAATAAAATAAGAATTTATGTATGTGCTCTGTGCACAAGGGATTGATCATATAGCTGAAACTATAAATTAGAAAAAGAAACTTCCTCCAAGTTGAGTCATAGGCCGATTCTAGTTTCCCACCACTGCTGACAGTTTCCAGAAAATGCTGCCCTTGGCTAGATGCTGTTTAGGCCAGAATGGTCTACAGAAGAGCTGTTGGTACAGAACAAACGTATCTGGCATGCTGGAAGCCAGGCAATCATTTATTGAGAGCTTACTGTGGGCAAAGCAATCAATCATCCATTCATTTGATCGTATTTATTGAGCACTTACTGAATGCTGAGCACTGTACTAAGCGCTTGGGAAGTACAAATTGGCAACATAATTGTATGATGATGATGATGGTATTTGTTAAGCACTTATGTGCCAAGCACTGTTCTAAGTGCTGGGGTACTGTACTAAGTGCGTGGGAGAGTCCAATGCAACAATAAACAGACACATTATCTGACCACATCAAACATACAGTCTAGAGGGGAAGACAGACATTGATATACATCAATAAATTACAGATATGAACATAAGTGCTATGGGTCTGGGAGGCATTAGGTGACTATGTAGACTTGAACACTCTCCAAGTGAAGCAGCATGGCTTAGTGGCAAGAGCGTGGGCCTGGGAGTCAGGGGATGTGGGTTCTGCCACACGACTGTCGTGTGATCTTGGGTAAGTTAAGTTGTCTGTGCCTCACTTTATCGTTTGTAAAATGGGGATTAATCTGACTCCCTCCTTCTTAGACTGTGGGACAGGAACTGTGTCCAACCTGATTAAGTTGTATCTGCCCCAGCACTTAGAACACTGCTTAGCACAGAGTAAGTGCTTAACAAGTACCAGAATTAAAATCAGTTAAGTGGGATGGAGTGAGTAGAAGTGCTCTTCCAGGGGCCAGAGCCCAGTCACAGCAGAGGTGATGGTTGGGGAAAGGGGTTGGAAGGGTCAGCTTGCACAGTGAGTATAGCACAAACTCTCTGTTTTTCGGTTGTAAATTTGAGATGGATTTGAATGCTGACATGTGGCATTGGGTTTCCAAAATATCCGTGTCTTCCTCCTGAGCAATGAGATGCATGTTGAATAAAAAAACAATAATAACTATAGTGTTAAGCACATACTACGAGCCAAATACTATGCTTTTTTTGGTAGTTTTTTTAAATTCATTCATTCATTCAATTGTATTTATTGAGCCCTTACTGTGTGCAGAGCTTTGTACTAAGATCTTGGGAAGTACAAGTCAGCAACATATAGAGACGGTCCCTACCCAACAACGGGCTCACAGTCTAGAAGGGGGAGACAGACAACAAAACAAAACATGTAGACAGGTGTCAAAATCGTCAGAACAAATAGAATTATAGCTATATGCACATCATTAACAAAATAAATAGAATAGTAAATATGTACAAGTAAAATAAATAGAGTAACAAATCTGTACAAATATATACAAGTGCTGTGGGGAGGGGAAGGAGGTAGGGCGGGGGGTGATGGGGAGGAGGAGAGGAAAAAGGGGGCTCAGTCTGGGAAGGCCTCCTGGAGGAGGTGAGCTTTCAATTGGGCTTTGAAGGGAGGAAGAGAGCTAGCTTGGCGGATGTGTGAAGGGAGGGCATTCCAGGTCAGGGGAAGGATGTGGGCCAGGGGTTGATGGTGGGACAGGTGAGAACGAGGCACAATTTATTGGGCACTTACTATGTGTACCAGTTATTGTACTAAGCTCTGGAGTAGATACAAGCTAACCATGTTGGACACACTTCATGCCACACATGGGACTCACAGAATTAATCCCCATTTTGCAGATGAGGTAACTGAGTCAATGAAGCAACTTTCCCAAGGTTACCCAGCACACATATGGCAGAGCCAGATTTAGAACCTAGGTCCTTCTGACTCTCAAGCCTGTGCTCTATCCTCTGAGCTGCTTCTCAAAGTGAGATGTACCGAAGGTGTCAATGAGATGTCAAAGTTACCAAAGCCTGGTTATGCTTTGCTTCTCCTTTGCACAACCAGCCTGACCTGCATTTGCCCTGGCCTGTTGCTCACACTCTTGTCGTGTCAAGCTTTCAAGTGTGAAGGATGACTGTGTATTTGCTGTCACTATTATGGGGGTTTTGTTATTGCAAAAATGTAGGGTGGGGGAAGCAACAATAATGGCTTCACCAAACAGAGTGCCTGCAGCTGTTGAGACATTCTGTTCTGTGACCCCAGATTGCACCTTTTGACTGATTGATTGCCAGCTGTTTGGCAATGTGTGCCACTAAGCAAAGGGGGACCAAGCGACAAAATGTGGATGGCTTGGCACAAACACTCACCATTACTGCAAAAGCCACCCAAGTGTGCATCCTGCTGATGGTAGGGCAAATCCTGACCCTCTTAACCACTGGTGTCTGGACCCTGTTCCCTTAAATGCAAGTGGTCAGGAATGGTGCACTAACTCCATCTTTATGGACCAAGTGTTCAAGAGAGTCTCCCAGAGACACTCAACTGTTGTATCCTCACCATCAGCAATGGTATCTTCAGACTGAAAGATAACTGTTATAAGGAGAGCTTTTAGCTTATATTATTTTTTTCCCCTGAAAAATTGTCATCCCTCAATTTTGCCACCCTAAGCCAGGTTCTATAGGGCCTATTCACATAGCTTCCTATTGATGGTTAATCTGTGTCCAGCAATCTCTGCAGTGGGAAACAGAATTGGAGAAAAGTGAGGTTAGACCCATGTCTTTTCAACAAAATGCTGCTGCGGACACATTTGTAGATATCACAGTACTTCAGTGACAGAACCTTTCTAAAATGTCCCCCACACCAAGTGATCCACGTGCATGCGGTAAAGGGAGAGAAACAGGTTAAAAAAGTTGGGGTGGTGGGGAAACCGAAGGAAGAGACATAATAATGATAACTGTGGTATTTGTTAAGCCCTTTGTGCCAGGCACTGTACTTAGTGCGGGGTAGCTACAAGGTAATTGCATTGGACAGAGTCCTTGTCCCACATTGGACTCAAAGTCTTTTACAGATGAGGTACCTGAGGCATAGAGAAGTGAAGTTAACAGCTCAAGGTCACATAGCAGTTGAGTGGTGGAGTTGGGATTAGAACCCAAGTCCTCCTGACTCCCTGGCCTATGCTCTATCCACTAGGCCATGCTGCTTCCCTAACTTTTTATAGACCCTGACATGATATGAACATACAACATAGACATGGGAAGGTCAGGGGAAGTGGAATGGAGGGAGACAGAAGCCCAGCTAGAGAGATGGATAGTTATCAGGCATTGTGGCTCACTTTTTTTCCCATATTCTGCTTTTCACCTCCCTCCTCAATTCCCCTGGTTAAGGTCCTTATTCTTCTTTCTCTTCTCTGTTAACCGTTACTCTTTGCCGCCCCCTCATTCCAAATGCTTTGACATCTGCTGACCCTTTTCCTCTAAGGCAGCAGGGCGATACTCTTGCCAACTTTTTAGCTGATGCTGCAACACTAGGGCTGGGCCAGAGATGTGGTTTGTGTGCATAGTACGAGAGGTCTTGGAGCATGGGCACTAAGCCAACACCAGGGGGGCTCCAGTTGGTGCTGATTCCCTCTACCCTTCCCTGTTCTCCAAGATCCCTCTGGGACTGTGCATGTGGCCTGATAGGCTTAAGGGGTCACCCCTTCCCTTCCACCACTGCTCTCCTCCTGGGGAGAACACAGTACTAGGAGTCAGGTAGGTCCTGGGATGGAGGGAGGAGATAGGAGAGGAGCTCCCAGTGGGGTCTGTATATTGGAGAAGGTTTGGGGATAATAACAAATGCAGCTTTGGGCTCTAGCTTTCAGGAGAAGAGGGTGGGTGAAGGAGGGAAGCTGCTAATAATGATATTCATTAAGCAGTTACTATATGACAAGCTCTATGCTAAATGCTAAGGTGGTACATAGCAATCAGATTGGGCATAATCCTTATCCCACGTGGGGCTCACAATCTTAGAAGGAATAATAATAATTTTATCCCCATTTTACAAATGGGGGCACTAAGGCATGGAGATGTCACTTTCAGCTCCCTGCTAGATTGTAAATTCCTTTAGGTCAGGGATAGGGTCTACCTACTCTATTGTTATACTCTTCCAAGCATTTAATGCTTCCCCTCTAGACTGTATGCTCCTTGTGTATGCTGTATGTTATATGACTGTATGCTCCTAGCCTCACACCATCTCCACTGAAGAGAAATGCCCAAGGGCATTTTGGTTAAAGTCTTTACAGATGTAATAGGAGATAGCTAAGAAGAAAGGGTATAATGAGATGCCACCTGTATATATGTACACATGTTTGTACATATTTATTACTCTATTTTACTTGTACATATCTATTCTATTTATTTTATTTTGTTAGTATGTCTCCCCCTTTTAGACTGTGAGCCCACTGTTGTGTAGGGACTGTCTCTATATGTTGCCAACTTGTACTTCCCAAGCGCTTAGTACAGTGCTCTGCACACAGTAAGTGCTCAATAAATATGATTGATTGAATGTGGGCAGGAAACATGTCTACCAACTCTATTATATTATACTCTCCCAAGTGCTTAGAACTGTGCTTGGAAAAAAGTAGGTTTTCAGGAAAGCAGCTTGGTGTAGTGGATAAAGCACCGGCCTGGGAGTCAGAAGGACCTGAGTTCTAATTCTTGCTCTGCCACTTGTCTCCTGTGTGACCTCTGGAAGTCACTTCACTTCTCTGTGCCAGTTTCCTCAGCTGGAAAATGGGGATTAAGACTGGGAGTCTCATGTGAGACATGGACTATGTCCGGCCTGATAAACTTGCATCTACCCCAGTGCATACATAGTACAGTGCTTGGCACATAGAAAGTGCTTAAGAAATAGCATAAAAAATACAACTAATTGATGCAGTGCTCTGAACAGTGAGAGCTCAGTCAATAACATGGATTGATTGACTAACTTACTCAAGATCACAAGGAGCCCAAGTGATAGAGTCAGGATTAGAACTCAGGTCTCCTGACTCCCAATTCCAGACTCTTCTCTCTAAAACTCAGAGCCCACGTGCTGGGAGGTTAGGGCTTCACAGGCAGGTGTTTAGAGGGCAAAGAAGGGTACCTGAGCCATAAAACCACAGTCTGCACCCTTGGAAGAGTCCCAACCTATCAGTAGTACCTGTGGTGTCCTTGGACCCAGACTCACTTCCCTGTGGGTAGGGCACCCCAGAGAGCTCACTGAACATGGCTGAATCAAGAGTTTGTGTAGAAGCAGCATGGCCTAATGGCTAGAGCATGGGTCTGGAAGTCAGAAGGACTTGGATTCTAATCCTGGCTCTACCACTTGTCTGCTATGGGATCTTGGCCCATTCTCTAATCACTAGATAATGCTGCTTCTCAAGTTCAGCTGAATTGCCCTAATTGAGCAGCTCCCCTGTTTCCCCAACTTTTAGAACCACTTGATCCCAAACAGAGTGGTGTTTCCATACCAGACATGGCCCTTGTTCTCAGCATTTTGTTAGACCATTCACACATCCTCTATCTTAGCCTTACACCATCTCCACTCCAGAGAAATGCCCAAGGGCCTTTGGCTAAAGTCTTTACAGATGATTACAGGAGATAGCTAAGAAGAAAGGGTATAAAGAGATGCCACTGAAACTTGAATTGCAGAAAGAAGTGATAGAGGAGCCAGGACAGCTGGTGTAACAGATGTGTAAAGGATTATTACCCTCTTCCCCACCTCTCAGCCCTCTACAGACCATGTGTCTTACATCTGGTCATCTCTGTTCAGAGAAGGGAGAGTAGGGGAAATGAGGGCTTAGTTGGAGAAGACCTCTTGCAGGAAATATGACCATAATAAGACTTTGAAGGTGGGGAGAGTGGCAGTCTGTCATTTGTGGAGGGGTAGGGAGTTCCAGGTCAGAGGACTCTCATTTACTCTATTTCCACTATCTGTAATTTATTTTAATGTCAGTCTCCTCCTGCGGAATGAAAGCTTGTAGGCAGGGATAGTGTCTCCCAACTCTATTATTAAAGTGTACTTCCCAAGCTCTTAATAAAACACTCTGCACACAGTAAGTGCTCAATAAATACCACTGATTGAATGCATCAGGGCCCTTCCGATTACTCTTCCAAGTGAGACAGAGCTATTCTAACCCTTCTTAGGGCAGCAATGGCACTTTGTGATGCCAAGGTCCATGTCTCCCAAGAACTGTGATGACCATCTTACTCTCTGAGTGTTCTCAGAGCTGGTCACAAAGAAAGTTTGTTACATTTTGTAGGAGGGGAACCCAAGGCCCATTGGGGGTCCGTGTGAGTTCACCCAGGTGAGCCGGAGGGGTGAGGTAGTGAGGTTTCCTGCAGCATGAAAATAAGCGGTGAGGACAGTGAGCAAACTGAGAAAGCAGGTGCCCTGAGGGACTGGCAGAAGAGAGACCTTGGGAATTTCTCCCATGCTGTGTGACAGATGCTGAAGACTGGCTACTGACTAGACAGAATATAACAAGCTGAAACTTGTGGAAAGAGCTGCCCTGTTTCCAAATGGTTAGTGGAAGGTCTTCCCCGCCTGGCTGACTTGAACATCTGGAGCACATGGTCATCCAGATGCCAGTGTAGAGAAGATCTGGCCCTTGTTCAGTCTCGAGTGGAATGCCCCATGATTTTCCCCTCCCATCCTGCCTTTCTCCCTCTCCCAGTCCTTCCTCCTGAGAGCATTAATTCTTCTACACTTTCACTATGCAATATCAAATAAGATGGGTTCATTGCCAGGGGGTTGGTTGCTCTTTATAGTACTGGACTTCAGACACCTCTTGGGATTCCAGGGAGGATCTGATGCAAAGTCTCTGGGCCAGTGACTTCCCAGCTGAGGTCTGGAGTACCTTAGGTGTCTTCTCTGACCCATGTAAGGGCCCTTAGACCCGCAAGATGTCCCAGGGTAAGAAACAATCCAGGTTGAGAATGGAAAGAGAAAGTGTAAGAAGTGTTGGGTATTAGTGGAAAGAGCATGAGTCTTGGAATCAGGGGACCTGGGTTCTAATCCTGGCTCTGCCACTTGCCTACTATGTGACCTCGGGCAAATCACTTAACTTTGAGAAACAGTGTGGCCCAGTGTAAAGAGCATGGGTCTGGAAGTCAGGGAACCTGAGTGTTCTAATCCCAGCTCAGCCACTAGCCTGTTGCATGACCTTAGGTAAGTCACTTCTCTGTGCCTCAGTTTACTCATCTGTAAAATGGTGATTCAATGCTTGTACTCCCTCCTAAACTGTGAGTGAGCCCCATGTGGTGTGTCTGACCTGGTACACATATATCTATCCCAGTATTCAGCATGTAGTAAGTGCTTAATAAACACCACAATTAATGTATGTCACTCAGTTTACCTATCTCTAAAATAGAGATAAGATCGATCAGGCAGACCTCTTGTATCAACTTCAGTGCTTAGTACAGTGCGCTGTACAAAATAAGCGCTGAATAAATACCATTATTATTATTGTTATTTCCAAACCTTCACAAACCACTGGCATATAAGCCCAGCCTTCCCAAATTCATTATTCTATCGATTAATCAGTGGTGATTACTGGTGCTTATTATTGGCCTGTTGAGTGCAAAGCAATATACTGAGCACTTGGGAGAGAACACTAGAAACCACAGTTCCTTGCCCTCAAAGAGTTTACAATCTAATCTAGGAGACTAAAGTAATGTACAGGTAGTGAGAGGAGGAGGGTGAATGGGATAAAATCATTAGTAGTGCAGCTATCAGGAAGAAATATGAGACTAATAAAATGCAACTGTACATAAGTATCAAGGAGAGGTAGAGATGCAAACATGCTAAGGGCAGCTGTTAGGCTGACCCATTTTTGTATAATGGTGATACAGACAAGCAGTGTATAGGACCCTGTGTAGTTATGCCATGTCCATCCTTTCTTTCTCTTCTTTTGAAACTGCTGCTATATTGATGCAAACAGTCATCATATCCCACTTTGATTACTGCATTATCTTCCTCACTGATCTTGCTACCTGTCTCTCCTCCCTCCAGTCCATACTTCACTCTGCTTCCCAGATAACTTTTCTTAAAAAAATAAAATAAAATAAAAAAACCCAACTGTTCATCCCATGTCTCCCCACACTTCAAGAACCTCCAGTGGTTGCTCATCTACCTCCATGTCAAGCAAATACTCCTTACCATTGGCTTTAAAGTACTCAGTCAGCTCCCTCCCTCCTTGCCTTACCAAACTGATCTCTGACTACATTCTAGTCCACACATTTCATTCCTCCAGTGCCAATTTACTCACTATACCTCAATCTCATCTATCTTGCCACCTACATCTTGCCCACACCCTCCTTCTGGCTTGCAACACCCTTCCCTTCCATATTTGACAGGCCACTCCTCTCCATATCTTTAAAACCTTATTAAAATCACCTCTCTTCAAAGAGGCCTTCCCCAATTAAGCCCTTGTTTTCCTTACTCCCTCACTCTTCTGCATTGCCCTTGCACTTGGATCTGTACCATATAAGTACTTTATATTCATCCCACTCATCCCATTCATATGTAGATATGTGTAATTTATATTAATGTATTTTCCCCCCTCAAGACTGTAAGCTCCATGTGGGTAGGGAATTTCTACCAAGTTTGTTGTACTCCCAGTAATTAAGAACCTTGTTTTACTCATATTTCCTTACCCACTCTCCCTTAAATTTCTTCTACTGGACATACAACAATATACATATCTAATGATTCAAGAATGTGGGACTTACCTTGTGGATTGAATAAAGCAGCCGAAGGACATTTCAGGGAGCACTAATGTGAACTCATACTCTGGGGGATATCGGAGGGACAGCTGGCATGTGTGTGTATCATTTGTCACTGTCACTGTAGATGGCACTACCATCCTTCCTGTCTCACAAGCCTGCAACCTTGGTGTCATCTTCGACTCTGCCCTCTTGTTCACCCCTCACATCCAATCCATCACCAAAACCTGCTGGTCTCACCTCCGCAACATCGCCAAGATCCTCCCTTTCCTCTCCATCCAAACCACTACCTTGCTGGTTCAATCCCTCATCCTATCCCAACTGTATTACTGCATCAGCCTCCTCTCTGATCTCCCATCCTCCTGTCTTTCCCACTTCAATCTATACTTCACGCTGCTGCCCGGATCATCTTTGTGCAGAAATGCACTGGGCATGTTACTCCCCTCCTCAAAAATCTCCAATGGCTGCCAGTCAATCTATGCATCAAGCAAAAACTCCTCACTTTTGGCTTCAAGGCTCTCCATCACCTCTCCCCTTCCTATCTCACCTCCTTTCTCTCCTTCTACAGTTCAGCCCGCACCCTCCACTCCTCTGCTGCTAACCTCTTCACTGTGCCTCATTCTTGCCTGTCCCGCCGTCGACCCCTGGCCCACATCTTCCCCCTGGCCTGGAATGCCCTCCCTCTGCACATCCACCAAGCTAGCTCTTTTCCTCCCTTCAAAGCCCTACTGAGAGCTCACCTCCTCCAGGAGGCCTTCCCAGACTGAGCCCCCTTTTTCCTCTCCCCCTCCCCAGCCCCCCCGCTTCACCTCCTTCCCCTCCCTGCAGCGCCTGTATATATGTTTGTACAGATTTATTACTCTATTTTACTTGTACATATTTACTATTTATTTTGTCAATGATGTGCTTCTGGCTGTACTTCAATTTATTCTGCTGACACCTGACCACATGTTTTATTGTCTGTCTCCCCCTTCTAGAATGTGAGCCCATTGTTGGGTAGGGACCATCTTTATATGTTGCCAACTTGTACTTCCCAAGCACTTAGTACAGTGCTCTGCACACAGTAAGCACTCAATAAATATGATTGAATGAATGAATTTGTTTCCAGGGTGACTTCCTTTGTTCATTTCTGGCTTCTGACTCCACCTGACCTCTTCCCTCCCACTTCAGGCTCTGAGGAGCTTACTGTTCATCTGGGCATCAATAGTCTCACATTCATGGTGGGGAGGAGAGGATGCAGGCAGAGCTGTGGTAATGATGGTAATGGAACGTGCAGAGAGGAAAGACCAGAAATTGATTGCCATTGACTCCTTTTCCAAACCTTTGTCCCTGGTTCAGGGAACAGGTTGATATGAATGAATCAATGCTTCAGACCTGGCCCACTTCTGGCTCTGAGGAGCTTACTGTTCATCTGGGCATCATTAGTCTCACATTCATGGTGGGGAGGAGAGGATGCAGGCAGAGCTGAGGTAATGATGGTAATGGAACCTGCAGAAAGGAAAGACCAGAAGTTGATTGCCATTGACCCCTTTTCCAAACCTTTGTCCCTGGTTCAGGGACCAGGTTGATATGAATGAATGAATGCTTCAGACCTGGCCCCATGAGGGAATTTCCCCAGTCCTCTGGCAAGAAGTAGCAGCTCTCCCCCATGGGCCTAAGCCCAGAGCCCAGAGAAGCAGCGTGGCTCAGTGGAAAGAGCAAGGGCTTTGGATTCAGAGGTCATAGGTTCAAATCCCGGCTCTGCCAATTGCCAGCTGTTTGACTTTGGGCAAGTCACTTAACTTCTCTGTGCCTGTTACCTCAACTGTAAAATGGGGATTAAGACTGTGAGCACCCCTGTGGGACAACCTGATCACCTTGTAAGCTCCCCAGCACTTAGAACAGTGCTTTGCACATAGTAAGCACTTAATAAATGTTGTTATTATTATTATTATTATTATTATTATTGTCAGGCCCTTCCCTTTCACTCAAACCCTCCCTTTCAGCTGCTGATGCTCTCCTGCCAAACAAGTCTAAACACAGTTTTCAAATATGTTCTTCCACCAGGCTTTCCCATGCACACCAACAGCTTAATGATGATGGATCTGAGAGCTCTGAGCATCAGTAATAGCCTGCTACAGTTCCCTTGCCCAGAGGGACTCCTTCTTAAGGGTTTGCTGATTAAGTTATGTTCTAGGGATTTACCCATAATATCATTTTTAGACTCAATTGGATTTCTTTCAGTTCCTGGGTTAATCTGCATGACTGTTAAGCAATTGAGTTTTATAGGAGGGTCTCCTTCAATCTCCATTCTAGAAAGGTGGAGCTCCCCCCACACTATTTAAGAAGCAGTTCCTCTCCAGCCTTACCAGAGAAATTTAAGGGTTATGTGAGAAAGAAAGGTAGCCCAGTTTAATGGTCATAATAGAGTCAACTGTCGAGAAAGATGAGCTTCTGTCTTCAGCCTTCAGGGCCAAGAACCTGCGAAGAGGACTTGATAATAGGAATGGTATTTACCGAGTGCTTGCTTTGTGAGGGCCGTTGTACTAAGCACCAGAAATTAGGTATGACTGCCCCTCGGGGGCGCAAAACTTATGAAAATAGGAATGGGAGAGGCTTGGGGACAAACAGGGAGAATGAAACAATAAAACACAAACAGGGATGAGGACAAATACAAAATATAAAAAGTCAGTAGGGTGTTATGGGTAGAGGAGCAGAAGTAGCATGGCATAGTAGATAGAGCACGAGCCTGAAAGTCAGAAGGTATTAGGTTCTAATAGCAGCTCTGACACTTTTCTGCTGTGTGACCTTGGACAAGTCACTTCACTTCTCTGTGCCTCAGTTACCTCATCTCTAAAATGGGGATTGAGACTATGAGCCCCATGTGGTAGAGGGACTTTGCCCAACCTGATTTGCTTGTATCCACCCCACTGCTTAACAAATGCCATTATTATTATTATTATTAGAGTCTGAGGCATACCCATAGCCACAATAGCAGCTACCACACTAACTTCTCTGGTGCTGTTCTTTTTCTCACCACGGTGGTGGAAAATGGGATGGGATGGGATCTCCTCAGTGGTGTGGAGGAGAGCAGGTTCTGCTTCCTAGGGAGACAGTAAGTCTGCAGCACAGAGCGTCCTAGGAGCAGAGGCCCTGCCTATTGAGGAGGGAAGACAGTTCACTTAGCCATGGAGGAGTAGCCCAAGAATGCACAGGGAGATGAGGCTGTAATTTCTGGATGTTTCTATCGGCTGCAGTGGAGAAGAAGGGCCAAGAATCCTCATCAATCAGTTGTATTTATTGAGTGCTTACTGTGTGCAGAGCACTGTACTAAGGGCTTGGGAGAATACAAAATAAGAGTTGGTAAATGTTTCCTGCCCTCAAGGAGCTTACATTCTAGGGGAGTTTACAGTCTGTAGGGAGGCTTTTATACCTGGCTTGGTATGCACTAAGCATGTTACTGTGCAATTTAGGCAGTTAATTTTCAGGATTCCTGCTAGACTTTGTCCACCTTGCAGGATGCCTTCTCTAGGTCTTTGGTCAGAATCAAGAAGCCATGTGGCCTAAAGGAGTGGGCACAGGCCTGGGAGTAAGAAGTTACATGGGCTCTAATTCTGACTCTGCCATGTGTCAGCTCTGTGACCTTGGGTAAGTCTCTTCACTTCTCTGTCCTCAGTTTCCTCAACTGTAAAATGGGGATACCTGTCCTCCTTCCTACTCAGACTGTGAGCCCCATATAAGACAGGGACTGTGTCCAACATTATTAAATTGCACCTACCCCGGTGCTTAGAATAATAATAATAATAATAATAATAATAATAATAATAATAATATTTAAGTACTTACTACTTGCCAAGCACTGTTCTAAGCACTGGGGTAGATACAAGGTAATCAGGTTGTCCCATGTCGGGCTCAGAGTCTTAATCCCCATTTTACTAAGTGTTTGATACATAGTAAATGCTTAAACAACTATCTTGAAAACAAAAACAAACATCTTCACCATTGTTGGCTGAATCCTGACCTATGTCTCTCTATTTGCAGGGTTCAAATTAGAACCCAAGTTCCCAATTCCCAGAGTTGTGCCCTTTCCACTAGACCAGAACCAGGGCTCCAGTTTAATAGTTCTGCAATTTTGGTGCCTTAATTTCCAAATGCTTTTATATCAATTCTAATTTCATCCTCACCGTAGCCCAGTGAGGTAGGGAGAGGCAGAGATTGTTCTCCCATTTTACAGAAGAGGAAATTACTTTCCTTTGAGAAAGTACTCTCCATTGAGAATGTTTAAAGAAAAACAAGACCCCAGTTTTAATATTCATTTCTTCCTTAAAAATGTAAGCTGATTTGCAATTAACCAAGATATTGGAAGCATTGTGGCCTAGTGGGAAGAGCACTAGGAGTCAGAGGGCTTTCTAATCCCAGCTCTGCCAATTGTCTATTGTGTGACCTTAGGTAAGTCACTTAGCTTCTCTGTGCCTCAGGTACCTCATCTGTAAATGAGGATTAAAAGTCATTCCATTTTACATAGACTGTGAGCCCTACATGGAACAGGTACTGTGCCCAACCTGATTAACTTATCTCTGACTGCATACAGCAGTGCTTGTCGCATTGTAAGAGCTTAAGAAATATGATGATGATAATAATAGACATATTGACCTGCTTAGATCAATGATTTCATTTTTCTGACTATTCCTAAAGCTCTTTGCAGTTCCGCTTCTGGCCACATGATGACGGGCTAGGTTCACAAAACACCATCCATCTCAGGTGTGCAATCCGGCTAGCCTCCATTCCTGACATCTGAAGGCTTAAAACAAATAAGAGGAAAACCGGCTGGCTTTGGATGGTGAGCACAAGGAATGTTATTAAGATTAGTAGTGCTGGAAGAATATAGAAACAGACTGAGAAGTGTTTGGATGAATTTTTGGATGAGAAGTCTATATGAGAGAAAAGTTCCCAAAGTGAGAGGGGAAGGAGTGTTAAATGGTCCAGCACCTGCACTCCTCCTTTATGCTTCTCTTTGCTCAATTGTATTTATTGAGCTCTTACTGTGTGCAGAGTACTGTACTAAGCGTTTGGGAGAATACAATACAACAATAAACAGACAGATTCCCTGCTCACAACGAATTTACAGTCTAAAGGAGCTTTCAGTCTTTTGTTGCCACCATCTGAGCTGGAATCCTGGTTTGGAGTGGCTCCATTCCTGGATATAATAATAATAAATTTTATTACTGTATTAGGTGCTTACTATGTGTCAAACACCGTGCTATGTTCTGGGGTAGATACAAGATAATCAGGTTTCACATGGAGCTTGGAGCCTAATTAGGAGGGAGAGCAGGTACTTAATCCCCATTTTGCAGATGAGGGAACAGAAGCCCAGAGAGGTTATGACTTGTCCAAGGTCATTCAGCAGACAAGTGGCAGAGTCAGGATTAGAAACCAGGTCCTTTGACTCCCACGCGCATGCTCTTCCCATTAGGCAACTCTGCTTCTTGGGATATGCCAGAGGATGGTGTAATGTTCTTTGAATCAACAGCATGTGACATAGTCAAGGCTTCCCTCTTGAAAGTTAGATAATAATAATAATAATGATGGCATTTGTTAAGTGCTTACTATATGTGAAGCACTGTTCTAAGCTCTGGGGGGGCGGGGGGCGGTTTACAGGGTGATCAGGTTGTCTCACGTGGAGCTCACAGTCTTAATCCCCATTTTACAGATGAGGTAACTGAGGCCCAGAGAAGTTAAGTGACTTGCCCAAAGTCATACAGCTGACAAGTGGCAGAGCAGGGATTAGAACCCATGACCTCTGGCTCCCAAGCCCATGCTCTTTCCACTGAACTACACTACTTCTCTAAAGAAAAGTACATTTTTAAAACACCTATTTTAAGGAATAACCAATTTACACTCCTGTTACCATGAAGATTATTTAAATCCTGGTAACCAATTTCACTTGTCTCATTACAGGGCTGCTCTCCCTACAGGTTAATAACTCCAGCATTGACTATTTTCCCTCTCTATAATTTATTTTAATGTCTACTTCCCTCTGTTGAATATAAGGTCCTTGTGGCTGGGATTGGGTCTACCGACTCTGGGTACTTTCTCATGTGCTTAGTACAGTAAGCACTCAAATACCATTGATTCAGTTTTCAGGTGTTAGTATGGCGGAAAAGCTGATCTTCTAAACTGTGCATTTAACTTGAGGCCAAAAGTTTCCTCCCACAGTGCTTGGTCTGGAAATAGGAGATCTGCCCAGAAAACCTGTTTTTCTAACTGCTCATGTGAGATCAGGGGAGGATTATATGGCATCCTCCTGTTCTGGTTTTATTTTTTATTTTTTAAATGGTATTTGTTAATTGCTTTTATGTCAGGCACTATTCTGAGTGCTGGGGTAGATACAAGCTAATCAGGTTGGACAAAGTTCATGTCCTATGTGGTGCTCACAGTCTTAATCCTGTTTTAAAGATGAGGTAACTGAGGCACAGAGAAGTGAAGTAACTTGTCCAAGGTCACACAGCAGACACGGGGAGGAACTGGGATTAGAGCCCAGGTCCTCTGACTCCCAGGCCCATGCTCTTTCCACTAGGTCACACGACATCTCTAATTTCCTGTCCCTCATCATGATTTGCTCAGGTCTTTGGTGACAGGTGGAAGTACCAGTTTGGATGGAGATTGGAGAATGAGACTGACAGAGGAAGATGAAGACCTGAATTTGGGGAAGCAGTGTGATCAAGTGAAAAGAACATGGGACTGGGAGTCAGGACCTGAGTTCTAACTCCTAACCTTCCTCTGTCTGCTTTGTGACCTCAGACAATCACTTAACCTCTCTAGAAAAAAATTTCCTCTTTCGTAAAATGGGGGAACACTGCCTTTCCCTACCTCAATGGTCTGTAGTGAGGACAAAAGTTACGCCAAATAGAATGCCCATACATTGTCCATCTTTTTTAAAAAAATATTCCGTTAACAATTTGATACATTAAAAATTGTCCTCTGACCCTGGGTTGCAATGAACCTTAGAAAAACCATCTCTTCTTCAGCAGTTACCTTTTCAATCAATCAGTTGATGGTATTTATTGAGTGCTCACTGCATTAAGCACTTTGAAGAGTGCAACACAATAGATTTGGTAGACATGTTCCTCCCCATCTAGAACCTTACAGTCTAGAAAGGGAGGCAGACATTAAAATACATTTCATATGAAAATGGGGTGAGTATTACTTAAAGGGAACAGATTCAAGTGCATAGATGATGCCAAAGGGGGAGGGTGTAGGAGAAAAGAGGACTTAACTGGGGAAAGTCTCTTGTAGGAGTAAGGCTTTGAAGGAGGGGAAAATATGGTCAGTTGTACATGAAGGAGGAGGGGCCAGAGGGAGGATGTGGGCGAGGGGTCAGCAGCAAGAGAGATCTTAAGTGGTCTTTACCCTAGAATGAATAATTAAAAGAGCACTTAGACATTCCTGGAAGTCTTCTGATGGGAAATCTTAGTTGATCCATTTAACTGGACATCTTGACCCTGGAGTGTGTGGCCTCAGGCTCAGTAACTGATTCTAATTTGACCTTTGCCCCCATCTATGTGATCTGGTATTGGATGGGTCATTGACCCCCTTGGATTTCCTTCCCTTTTGGTTGGAGTTCTCTTTCAGTGAAGCTCTTGGGAAAGTGGAGATAAAAGTCCTATCCCCAACTCCACTCAATGTACATAACTATAAATTATATATTTTATAAATTATTTATATTAATGTCTGTCTCCTCCTCTAGACTGTAAACTCATTGTGAGCTGCGAAAGTGTCTACCAACTCTGATCTATTCTCCCAAGTGCTTAGTACAATGCTTTGCACACAGTAAGTGCTCAATACAATTGATGATGATAATAACTGGAAACTCAACACTAAGTGGTTTCAGGGCACTGGAGTAGGTACCATACATGTTCCCATCAGGAGAGAGGGGGAAATTTTCCATAATAATAATAATAATAATAATAATGGCATTTGTTAAGTACTTACTATGTGCAAAGCACTGTTCTAAGTGCTGGGGAGGATATAAGGTGATCAGGTTGTCCCACGTGGGGCTCATAGTATTAATCCCCATTTTACAGATGAGGTAACTGAGGCACAGAGAAGTTAAGTGACTTGCCCAAAGTCACACAGCTGACAATTGGCAGAGCCGGGATTCGAACCTATGACCTCTGACTCCCAAGCCCGTGCTCTTTCCACTCAGCCACTCAGACCCACTGGTGATCATGAGAGCAGGGGAAGACAGGGTTTTGGAATTCTGATCCCCCCTTTCCCCGCCACTCTCATTAGCTCCCATCTCCCTTGCAGCCAGCATTGGTCTGCCTCTGTAAAGTACTTTAACTCCTCAGAGAGGTGCTACATTCCCACAAACTCCTGCTGGTACTCTGCTAAATTGCTGCGTCTTAGAAGCTTCCAGTTTCCAGTTATCATCATCATCAATTGTATGAGCACTTACTGTGTGCAAAGCACTGTACTAAGTGCTTGGGAGAATAGATCAGAGTTGTGGAGAGGGATAATTTGCAGGAGCTATTTTTACATTTTCTGGGAAGTAAAAGTTGCCATTTGTAATTCTTAGGACAAATGGCATGGGGGTGGATCACTAATTGTGCTTCCAGGATTTTAATCATTCATTCATTCAATTGTATTTATTGAGTGCTTACTGTGTGCAGAGTACTGTACTAAGCGCTTGGGAAGTACAAGTTGGCAACAATCAGTGGACCAGTCCTTCCTTACTCAAATTTTGGCAAGTGATGGGTTTGCCCTCTCAACATTTACTTGCTCCATTAGATTCTAATTTCTGACTTCCATGAGTTCCATGGAACGTCTTTGGTAGCTTGGACCCTAATTACCCCTTGAGAGATCATTCTCTTTACTCAGAATCACATTTAGCAAAGCTGAAAAATTCAGATATTCCCAGATGTCATGACAGGTGCCTGGATCAACATGGTGACCATTTGGAAAAAAGGGTGGACTACAGGATTGTGATTTGCTTAACAAGCATTTAGTTGGCTTACAAATGCAAATGGATGGCCTAACTATTCTACCAATCCTGAGGTGAAGGGGCTGAACAATGATCCAACATAGCACCATTGCTCCCTGCCAGTTATATGACACAATCTGATGCTGGCATGATACCCACCCTCAATGTGTATCCATGTGGCCACCATAGAGGCACAGGCATAGCTCTATTGGGGTGGGCAGTGACTGCAGCCTCCCCAGCCTGGGGGGCTCACAGGCCTCGGGGTGCAAGTGACCCTGGGGGATTTATTTTTTGTTGTTGTTGTTGAGCCTGGGGCCGGGTTCAGAAGGTCTGGGGCTGGTGAGAGACCACATGTACTTTCCTACTTTCCCCACTTCAAGTCAACATCGGGGGGCATGGACCTCATGCAGCACAAATCCTCCTGAAAAGTTGGGGCAGAAAAATTTCAGTTTGCACTGCTTTGCTCGTTTTAGGAGAGGGATAAGGACTTCTAAGCTCTGGAGATCAGATTGGTAAAAGGGGAAATAACCCACCCCCTCTGCCAGAGTGGCCTCATCATCAGTGATATTCATTGAGCACAGATTAAAACTGTTGGGAGAGGCCAATACAGCAGAGTTAGCAGATAAATTTCCTGCCCCAAAAGTTTACAGTCTAGTGGCCTCTCTGTTAATTAATCAATCACTGGCATTTATTGAACACTTACTGTGTATAGAGGACTGTATTAAGCACCTGGGAGAGTACAAAACTAAAGAGTTGAAAGACACATTCCCTGCTCACCAGAAGCTTACAGTTTAGAAGGGTAGACAGACAAATAAATAAATAAATTGCAGATATCTACCTGAATGTTGTGGGGCTGAAGGTGGGATGGTTATCAAGTGCTTAAAGGGCACAGATCTAAGTGTATAGGTGACACAGAAAGGAAAGGGAGTAGGGGAAATGAGGGCTTAATCAAAGAAGACCTGTTGGAGATGTGACTTTATTAAGGCTTTGAAGGAGGGGAGAATGGTATTCTGTTATATAAGGGGGAGGGAATTCCAGGCCAGAGGTGTTAAGGGGTTAGGGGATAGAAAGGTGAGATCAGTACACACTGAGCAAGCTGATGCTAAGAGAGAGAAGTGTGTGGGATGGTCTGTAGTAGGACATCAGTGGGATAGGAGGGGGTGAGCTGATCAAGTGCTTTAAAGCCAAAGCAAAGGAATTTCTGTTTGATGCGGAGGTGGATGAGTAACGATTGGAGGTTCTTGAAGAGTGGAGAAACATAGACTGAACTTTTTTTAGAAAAATGATCCGGGCAGCAGAGTGAGGTATGGGCTGGAGTGGGAGAGACATGAAGCAGGAAGGTCAGCAAGGAGGCAGATGCAGTAGTCAAGATGGGATAAATTAAGTGTTTAGATAATTGTAGTAGCAGTTTGGATGGATAGAATAGGGCATAATTTAGCTATGTTATGAAGGTAGAACCACAGGATTTGGTAACAGGTGAATTTGTGGGTTGATTGAGAGAAGAATCGGGACAATGCCAAGGTTACGACCTCGTAAGTCAGAGTGAGTGCTTAATGTGTGTAGAGCATTGTACTAAGCAATTGTACCAAGGGTTTGTGAGAGGGAGAGTAGTGATACTGTCTATAGTAATGGGAAAGGCAGTGGGAGGACAGGGTTTGAGTGGGAAGATGAGTTCAGTTTTGGACATGTTTAATTTGAGGTGTCGGTGGAGCATCCAAGTAGAGATGTCCTGAAAGGAAATGTGAGATTGCAGAGGAGGGGAGTGTTCAGGGATAGAGAAGTCAATTGTTTCCTCTGGTCTGACGGTGGGCACCATGCCCGTGCATATCTCCATTCCCTGACAAGACCTGGCAGTGTGGGCAGAAGCAGTGATAGCTCTCTGGGCCCAGTCAGGAGAGCCCTGGCTGTAGCAGCCTGGAATGGGGTCTTTCCTCCCCTGTCATGGGCGGGGGGGGCAATTCCAGGTTCACCTACATATGCTCCTGTTTTGGAGGAAACTACACTTTTGTGTTTCCACTCCCAAAGTACTAATGGCACAGTGGATAGAGCATGGGCCTAGGAGTCAGGCGGTCATGGGTTATAATCTTGACACCTGACCCTGTCACTTCTCTGCTATGTGACCTTGGGTAAGTTACTTCTTTTCTCTGTGCCTCTGTTACCTCATCTGTAAAATGGGGATTGAGACTGAGTCAGGGACTGTGTCTAACTTGACTTGCTTGTATCCACCCCAGGGCCTAGAACAGTGCCTGGAACATAGTAAATGCTTAACAAATAGAATTATTATTATTAATAATTAATACATAGTAATAATAGTATCGTAATAATAATAATAATAATAATCCCTTCCTCTTCTAGAGCTTCACAGAAAGTCTTGCATCCCTCTTCCCTTCCGGTGCATCCCTCTACTTGGAAGATTGGGTGACCTTGTAATTTAAATGGAGCCAATTGATTAACAGCCATTAAAAAGTGCTTGTTTGTCATATCACATTGAAGGATTTCATCTGAATAATATTTCCCAGAACAAAACTCTGAATGTGGTGTGGAGAAAAACCCAAAAGAGTTTTGTGACAGACTGAATAAAGAGGTTGAAAGATGGAGGAGTCAAGAGTAAATGTCTAGGTCTCAGGCTTTAGAGACAGAGAGAATAGTGGTGATGTCAAATGTAATGGAAAATTGAGGTGGAGAGAATTTGCATGGGAATATGAGGGGTTTATTTGAATTAGAGGTGTCTGCTGGAAATCCATGTAGAGGTGTCCTGGAGGCAGGAGGAGTTGTGGGATTGCAGAGCAGGCAAGATGTCAGGGCTAGTGTGATAGATTTGAGAATCTATCATATGCATATAGATGGTAATTGCAGTTGTCAGGGCAGATGAGTTCCCCAAGGGAGTGAGTGTAGATTGAGAAGAGAAGGGACCAAGTGTTGAGCTTTGAGGGACACTTGCAGTTAAAGAGTGGGAGGAAGAGGAAAATCTGGTGACAGATTGAGAAGGACTGGCCAGAGAGGAAGGATGACCAAGAGAGGGCTGCATTAAAAAAACAAAGAAACAAAAAAAATCCAAAAAAACCCAGGTTAGCTCACTTTTCCAGGAGAAAAGGGGTGCCTCACTGTGTCAAAAAGAAGTTTGGAGTTTGAGGAGGATTAGGACAGAGTAGAGTCTAACAAATTTGTCAGCGATGGTGTCCTTGGAGAGGGCAGTTTCTGTGGAGTGGATGGGACAGAAATCAGATGGTAGAGGGTCAAGGTTAGTTTGAAGGGAGGAAGTGGGTGCATGCAACTCATTTGAGGAATTTGGACAGGACTGGGAAGAGAGAGATGATGAATGCTGCAGTGAAAGGTGGTGTAAATAAGGTAGAGAAGTAGCATGGCCTCCTGGAAAGAGCACAGGTCTGGGAGTCAGAGGACCTGGGTTCTAATCCCCACTTTCATTCATTCAATCATATTTATTGAGCACTTATTGTGTGCAGAGCACTGTACTAAGCACTTGGGAAGTACAAGTTGGCAACATATAGAGACGGTCCCTACCCAACAGCGGGCTCATATGTTTGATGTGTGATCTTGGGCAAGTCACTTAACATCTTTGTGTCTCAATTCATTGAAAAAGGGGAATAACTCCTACTCCCTCCTTCATATACTGTGAGCCCTATGTGGGTCATGGCCCGTGTCCAACCCAATTAATTTGTATCTCCCCCAGAATTTAGAACAGTGCTTGAAGGCACATAAGTAAGTGCTTAATAAGTACTGTAATCAAAAGAGCAGGCAGGTTAGGTGGAGAACATTGGTAAAGGTCATTTGTGGTAATAATACTAATAATGATGACATTTATTAAGTGCTTACTATGTGCAAAGCACTGTTCTAAGTGCTGGGGAGGTTACAAGGTGATCAGGTTGTCCCACGGGGGGGTTCACAGTCAATCCCCATTTTACAGATGAGGTAACTGTATATGTATATATGTTTGTAGGTATTTATTACTCTTTATTTTATTTGTACATATTTATTCTATTTATTTTATTTTGTTAATATGTTTTGTTTTGTTCTCTGTCTCCCCTTTCTAGACAGTGAGCCCACTGTTGGGTAGGGACTGTCTCTATATGTTGCCAACTTGTACTTCCCAAGCACTTAGTACAGTGCTCTGCACACACTAAGCGCTCAATAAATACGATTGAATGAATGAAATAACTGAAGCACAGAGAAGTCAAGTGACTTGCCCAAAGTCACACAGCTGACAACTGTAAACAAGTCAGAGGGGTCATAGAACTGTGGTACAGGGAGTCAAAGTGTATTCATTGATTCATTCAATCATATTTATTGAGCACTTACTGTGTGCAGAGCACTGTACTAAGTGCTTGGGAAGTACAAATCGGCAGCATATAGAGATGGTCCCTACCCAACAATGGGCTCACAGTCTAGACGAGGGCAGGAGGTGGGTAGGTAGGGAAAAGGTCAAGACCATGGAGTAGGTGGTAGACACTAGAATGGAAAGTGAGTTGTTTACTGAGAGAAAGGGAGGTTAGCAGTGTTATAGTGATGGGAAAGACAGGGTTTGGATGGGAAGATGAAGCAGCATGGCGTAATAGAAAGAGCATGGGACTGAGAGTCAAAAGGACCTGGGTTCTAATTCTAGCTCCATTGTGTCTGCTGTGTGACCTGGGCAAGTCATTTAACTTCTCTGTGCCTCAGTTACCTTATCTGTAAAATGGGGTTTAAGACTGTGAGCCCCATGTGGGACATAGACTGTATCCCACCAGATTAGCTTCTATCTACCCCAGAGTTTAGTACGGGGCCCGGCCCATCGCCTGTCCCTCCATCGACTTCTGGCCTATGTCCTTCCTCTGGTCTGGAATGCCCTCCCTCCACACATCCGCCAAACTAGCTCTCTTCCTCCCTTCAAAGCCCTACTGAGAACTCATCTCCTCCAGGAGGCCTTCCCAGACTGAGCCCCCGTTTTACTCTCCTCCTCCCCATTCCCCTGCCCTACCTCCTTCCCCTCCCCACAGCACCTGTATATATATTTGTACAGATTTATTATGCGATTTTACTCGTACATATTTACTATTTATTTTGTTAATGATGTGCATATAGCTTTAATTCTGTTTGTTCTGACTATTTTGTCACCCATCTACATGTTTTGTTTTGTTGTCTGTCTCCCCCTTCTAGACTGTGAGCCCATTGTTAGGTAGGGACCATCTCTATATTTTGCCGACTTGTAGTAGTAATAATAATAATAATAATAATGATGGCATTTATTAAGCACTTACTATGTGCAAAGCACTGTTCTAAGTGCTGGGGAGGTTACAAGGTAATCAGGTTGTCCCACGTGAGACTCACAGTCTTAATCCCCATTTTACAGATGAGGTAATTGAGGGCCAGAGAAGTTAAGTGACTTGCCCAAAGTCACACAGCTGACAATTGGTGGAGCCGGGGTTTGAACCCATGACCTCTGACTCCAAAGCCCGGGATCTTTCCAGTGAGCCACGCTGCTTCTTGTACTTCCCAAGAGCTTAGTACAGTGCTCTGTACACAGTAAGCACTCAATAAATACGATTGAATGAACGAATGAAGAGCTTAGTAAATTCAATTATCAAAATGTCAAAGAAGAAAAAAACCTAGATAGATCAGGGAACACATATGGGTACATCATCAGGTGATATTTAGAGCTGAATGAGCATGGACATTTTCAGAGTTAAACTAGAAAATGGGATTAAGACAGGTAGGCAGATAATTACCTATCTCTCTCTGGCCCTGCTAATCTCTGCCATATACTCACCTCCTACCCTCTGCCTTGCCTAGTTCTTGTCCTCCATACTTCCTATTCTACCCACATATTTCTTACCATATTTACCTGTGAAACCTACTTTACCTACCCATCCCCTTCCTACCTATATAGCTCAAAATTCCTGCTCTAACTTCCTTCTTGCTTATTGCTTTACCCTGTGACTTATCTACATACCAGCTTCAAGTAAACTCTGCTGTAATGATGTGCCTGCTTCCATTATATTTGGCATAGACCCTAACTGCCTCCACAAATTACGGGACTAACTGTGCTTACCTCCTCTCTATCAATATAGCTAGCTCTGCCCAAGATGTCTCCAGCTCTTCTTGCTCTTTGAGCAGGCTACAATCAATGGTATTTGTTGAGCATTTACTGTGTGCAGAGTGCTGTACCTAGCACTTAAGAAAGTACAATATAATAGACCTCTTCTTTGCTTTAGGTACCCCCTGTCCTATTTACTTAATGCATGCCTACCTATCCTCTGGTTCCCCTAGTTACTGTTTTGTCTACCCACTGGCCTTATTGCATGTCTACCTATCTCCTGCCTTCCTTGATCTCCATCCTGCCTTGACCCTCTACCTACCCTAATTTTGTCTGTCTAACCTCTGCTCCTCCTTGTGGGTAGGAACATGTCTACCAACTCTGTTATATTGTGGCATATACATTTTTTGTGGTATTTCAGTTTTAACTCTGACCGGCCCTGTACTAAGTGCTAGAGTTGATACAAGCTCACCAGGTTAGATATGGTCCCTGTCTCACATTGGGTTCATAGTCTTAATCCCTAATTTACAGGTGAGATAACTGAGGCCCAGAGAAGTTAAATGACTTGCCCAAGGTCACACAGCAGATATGTGGCATAGCTGGGTTTAGAACACAGGTCCTCTGACTCCCAGGACTAGGCTTTTTCTGCAAGGCAGCACAGCTTTTTATTTTATTTTTTTAAAGTTCAGTCCATATCTCCTCATGCCTTTCGAACCTCCAGTGGTTGCCCAACCACCTCCGCATCAAACAGAAACTCCTTAGATTTGGCTTAAAATCATTAAATGAGCTTGCTCTGTCCTACTTTACCTCAGTGATTCCTTCCCTGGTCCAGCCCGTGCACTTGGCTCCTCTACTATGCACTGTACCTCAATTTCATCTATCTTCCTGCCAACCCTTTGCTCATATCTTCCTCCCTCAAGCCTGTATCTCCCTCCCCTTTCATATATGACGGATCACCACTATCCCCACCTTCAAAGCCTTATTTAAATCCTCTTCCCCAAGAGGCCTTTCCCAATTAAGCCCTCTTTCCCCCTAACCCTATCTCTTCTGTGTCACTTCTTGCACTTCAATCTGTTCCCTTTAGCAATTGATATGCATCCATTTCTCAGCCCCACAGCACCTAGCTACATATCTGGAATTTATTTCTATGTTTGTCTCTCCTTTTAGACTGTGAGGTCCTAAATTACCTCCCAACTATGTTATGATGTAATTTCCTAAACACTTAGTGCAGAGCACTGCACCAGTAAGCACTCATTAAATACTATTGATTGCTTTCCAATTTTAATTCAAAGGGTGTAAAAATAATTTCTGCATTTATAGAGATGGAGACCCTGAGAAACAATCCCCCAGCCCCTCCTCTCGGACATGTGGACAGTCCATAAAGAACACTGTGATGCCTGCTGAGGGTTTTGATCCTGTCCAGACACATTCTGAGTAGTGACTTATAAACTATCACTGATATTGGGAAACAATGAGGAAGAAACAGCAGCCAGATGTAGAAAGGCATTCTGCCTAATAATGGTCTGTGTTTCTCATTAGGGCTGATTCATTTAGTCTAAAAATATGGCAAGTGTAACCACCCACCAATTACCAACATGGTTTTATGGTAGGGGGTACCTTCTTTACATTGTTAAACAGGAAGATATGCCTATGAAACATTTACTCCTTACTGTCCTGCTGCTAATAAGGAAACAAGCTTTATATTAGCAACAATAGATTGAAGTCCTAATTCCCCTGGGGTGTCTTTAATAGTGTTTTGGAAACCTATCCATTTTTTAATTGGAATCTCAGGAATCTTAATTGCCTTGCTGTCAGTGGATCAAAGTGGTTGCCTCTTTCTCTTTAGAAAGTGGATATCTTTACCAGAGGAATGGAGGCTGCCATTCTTCTGAGAAATAATACTCAGGTTTAGGGATCATTGTCTGTGAAGGGCTGTGGTCTTTTTCCGAGAGCATTCTGGAAATTCTGAAATGCCATTTTCCCTCCATTTGTCAGGGAGGTTTCCTCCCCATTCACTAGTTGGTTTCTCCTATACCAGAGGGAAGTACACTTGCAAAGAAGATTCTGAAGCTTTTAAAATCCAATTTCAGGCTTCCAACAAGATGACAATTTTTAGGTAGCCTGAAATTGGATTACTGGAAAATATATGAACTCCTTACCTGCATTTTCTAAATGTAAGATAGGCTTCTTGAACTAGAGGCCTGGCTTAAGTCCCTGTAAGATGCTATTACAGCAGAGCAAATGAAGGGTGAGTTATTTTTGCTGTGAATTCCCAGGCTAAGGTGATCTTAGTTAGCAGGTGGCCTTAAATGAGAACATTTTGAAACGTCACAGATAGATTGAATTAATAGCTAAAGAGAACTGAAAGCTTCGTCATCTCTGAATAATCAGAAAATTTTCTTTCTCTTCCTTTTGCTATTTTAGCACTGTAACTTAAAGAGTTTGGGATCACTCTAGCTCTTCCATACTGAAATAAGCTCCACAGTCACTTGTAAGAGATCGGAAACCTGGTGATGTCTTCAGGACCGTAGCCTCGCTCATGGTTTTCCAATTGAGTTTGGGCTTATTTTAAGGTTCTGACACAAATACTACCAAGACTATTCAGACCTTAAAGTGGCCCCATCATTCCATCTCTTTGTTTTACATCCCACTCATCCTCTAGACTGTAAGCTCCTTGTGGGCAGGGAACATGCCTACCAACTCTGATATATTGTAATCTCCCATGCACTTAATAATAATAATAACAATAATGGCATTTATTAAGCACTTACAGTGTGGAAAGCACTGTTCTAAGTGCTGGGGAGGTTACAAAGTGATCAGGTTGTCCCATGGGGGGGCTCACAGTCTTAATACCCATTTTACAGATGAGGTAACTGAGGCACAGAGAAGTTAAGTGACTTGCCCAAAGTCATACAGCTGACAATTGGTGGAGCTGGGATTCGAACCCATGACCTCTGACTCCAAAGCTCGGGCTCTTTTCACTGAGCTATGCTGCTTCTCAATACAATGCTCTGCACACAGTAAATTCTCAGGAAATGTGATTGCTTGATCCAGTTAGCCAATCCTGCTTCTGAGGGCTAGTTGCTGGGGTTTCAGAGCTCAGGATTCCTTTTCTCTCCTCATTCTATCCTGTGGGATCGTGTTCCCAATGGCTGTGAATTTCACCAACTCTGCTTGCACAGACTCTTGAGGTTGTTGATCACTGACAGTTTTTAATTAGCTAAAGCTTAGTGCTAGATCACCATTTGGGGCACCTTAGGGTTCTGCAAGATATCAAATATGAGCCCATTATTGGGTAGGAACCGTGTCTATATGTTGCCGATTTGTACTTCCCAAGCTCTTAGTATAGTGCTCTGCACACAGTAGGTGCTTAATAAATACGATTGAATGAATAAACTATAGGCCTATGATAGCGCTTAGCATACAATATAGGAGTTACCAGAAATGATAGTAATATTTGAGCAATAGAACCTTAAACCAGAATCCTGACGAGCAATTTCTGAAAGATTGGGCAAACCTGAACAAACTTACCTCTGGTAGGGTAACTTTTTTCCAGGAATGGGAGATTTCCTTCTACTCTAAGAACGCTCTTTCATCCCTGCAGGTAATCCTTGTATGCCTTTTAATCTACTGATGCCATGGGTCAATTCTCCACTGCTGAACAGAGACCTTCTATCCTTCTTTTCTCATCTATTTTTTTTTAAACATGGGCATTTGTTAAGCATATACTATATGCCAGGCACTGTTCTAAGTGCTGGTGAAGATACAAATTAATCATGTTGGACACATTCCTTGTCCCAGAAAGGGCTCACAGTCTTAATCCTCATTTTGCAGGTGAGGTAAGTGAGGCACAGAGAAGTTAAGTGATTTGTCCAAGATTACACAGCAGATAAATGGCAGAGCTGGGACTAGAGCCCAGGTCCTTCTGACTTCCAGGCCCATGCTCTATCCACTAGACCACACTGATTCTCTTTTCTTCTTGGGGTATCCAAGCTGACTGTGCTAGGGAGTCCCTGCATTCTGGGATCCTACTCTCTGGACCCCAGAAAGGAGAATGTCTGATCCCAGGATTCCCAATCCCCCAACTAATTTAAGATGGCTTGTCTTCTCTGGTTAGCTAACCCCTTCTCCTTTTTCTTAATCCCCCTATGATTGCCTTTGTTCCCAGTGGTGTCCCCAGATGCTCCTCATGTAAATGAAATTTTTCTGTAGGAGGAGCTGCCCAAAATAAATGGGTGACTTCTTGTCTCTCTGTGGATTAGATATGGGGCTAGCTTTATACCGTCTTACACAAATAAGAGGAAAGCAGAAATTGTGGCCATTTTTCATCACCACCATTTCCTTCTGGAGCTGGTGAATTCCAGGCTTTAAAGTTAGTGCCAAGCTGGCCTGATGCTTCCTATTGCCTAAGTGGTCCCATAGGCCCACATAATGAGTTTGTCTGGAGGTATAAGAAGATTTGGAGCACAACATTCAGGGAAATTTTCAGAAGCAGCAGGGAGGCAGTAGTGGAAGTGTTGTGCATACACTAGATAGTAACCTCCTTGAGGGCACAGATCACATCTAGGCTGCTTTAGGGAAGCAGCATGACCTACTGGAAAGAGCATGAACCTGGGAGTCAGAGGACCTAGGTTCTAATTCCAACTCCACCACATATCTGTTGGGTGACCTTAGGCAAGTCACCCAATTTCTCTGTGCACGTTTCCTCATCAGTAAAACGGGGATTAAATCTTACTCTAATTAGGCTGTGAGACTCATGTAGCACAGGGACTTTGTCCAATCTAAATATCTTGTATCTACCTCAATGCTTACTAAAATGCTGGGCCCATAGAAAGCACTTAACAAATATTATAATTATCACTTCTTGTACCTCAGTTATTTCATCTGTAAAGTGGGGATTAACATTGTGAGCCCCATGTGGGATATTGACTGCATCCAACCTAAGTGTCTTATATCTATTCCAGGACTTAGTACAGTGCTTGACTCAGTAAGCATTTAACAACTAACACAAAACAAACAAAAAATAAACAGGCCTTTAGTTATTCCCCAGTGGTGCCCTCCCCCTGAAGTAGGAATACGCTTATGAAAGGGATCTGGATCCCACACGTGGCTTTACAGTTGCTATTCGATGGTCACACATCTCGAAATGTCTTAGCTTCATACATTTTATCCCCCCCCCCCTTTCTTTCTTTACATTTTGTGACTCCTATTGTGACTCCAGTATGCTTAGGACTACAGACAGATACTTCTGTCATAGTTTGACACTTGCTGCAGTATCAGAGGTCAGTCATTGAATAGTGAGGTGAGAGCCCTCTGTTAACTCCTGAATTCAGTGGGTGAATTGTCCTCAGACTGGCCTTGGTGGGAGGGTGGGGAAAGTGTTGGACAGGGAACCATATTTGAGGGTGGGAGGGAATCTGAATTAGACTTGAAGGAAGGGGGCAAACGGGTTCAGATTAAACAAGACCTTTGGATTTGGAGAAGCAGAATCCCCCCTAAAAGGGACTTCAAATACACTTGCTAACTTTGTCCCATGGACTTCCAAATCTGGTCTGAAACTTTGGGATGCCCCCTCATTGTTGGTGACCCCTAAAGAGGTCTCAAGCTCTTAGCTCAGTGCTCTTCATACAGTAAGCTCTCAATAAATACCACTGATTGATTGATAGACCAGGAATCCTGCATGGGTCCAGCATTTGTTTAGGGGTCAGATTTCAGGTTCCAGAGAGGTCCCTTCCCACCCATCTATTCATCATCTTATTGTCTTGTCTTATGCTGTCGAGTCATCTCTGACCCATAGCGACACCATGGACACATCTCTCCCAGAACATCCCACCTCCATCTGCAATCGTTCTGGTAGTGGATCCACAAGTGCTTAGTACAGTGCTAAGCACTTAGTGCAGTGCTCTGCACACAGTAAGTGCTCAATAAATACAATTGAATGAATGAATAGGGTTTTCTTGGTAAAAATACGGAAGGGGTTTACCATTGCTTCACTCCACGCAGTAAACTTGTCTCCACCCTCAACTCTCTCCCATGCCGCTGCTGCCCAGAATAGGTGAGTTTTGACTTGTAGCAAATTGCCTTCCACTCACTAGCCACTGCCCAAGATAGGAATTGGTAGGCCTCTGCTTGACTCTTCCTCCCATAGTCAAGACTGGTAGAGTACTGGAAACTCTCCAGGTGCGACGCTGAGAGGGAACTCTTTATTGAGAACCATATTAAACCAAAAGGAACTGCTGTCATCTCATTCCATACATCTGAATCATTAACAGTAGAGAGGGTGAAGATAGAAGATTGTGTGTGTGTTTGTGTGCTTGTACATATTTACACCATTGTTTCACCATTAAGCTTCAAGTCAGCCACACTTGTCTATGTATGAGATGTACTGCAGACGAGGGCTTCTGATTTATCCTGAAAAGATTTTTAAAGCTGGGAAGAGAAAGAGACCACCAGACTCTCCTACAATGATGCAGTGTTGCAAGAATGCAACAGCTCTAGACTCCTCTGATGGGCAGGGAGTGTGTCTATCAACTCTATTGTGATGATGATGGCATTTGTTAAGTGCTTACTATGTGCAAAGCCCTGTTCTAAGCGCTGGGGAAGATACAAGGTGATCAGGTTGTCCCACATGGGGCTCACAGTCTTAATCCCCATTTTACAGATGAGGGAACTAAGGCACAGAGAAGTGAAGTGACTTGCCCAAAGTCACACAGCTGACAATTGGCGAAGCTGGAATTTGAACCCATGACCTCTGACTCCCAAACCTGTGCTCTTTCCATTGAGCCACGCTGATTCTTGTGTTGTACTCTCCTGAGCACTTAGTGCTCTGCACATGAGTGCTCAGTAAAGACCATTGACTGAAAGGGGTAGAGTGGAGTTTCCTTGTTCTCTCTCTGCACACCTCAGCAATGTTTGTCGAAGCAGAACTAGTCATCTCTGGCCATGTCGTTCCGGATGCCTGGCCCTGGACATAAACTCCAGGGTTTGAGCATTCCCCAGAGAGGACAGATGTCTGGGATGTTAGATTGAATAATTAAATTGCCCCTTTGGGCAAGGTGTGACCACCTGCTCTTTCTCCAGAATTTTGAGCCCATGACACTTTGTGCTTCAGTTTTATTAGATCCACGGCATTTGAACCCAATTTCCAGCTTGAACAACTAAATCTTAAAAAAAAAGTTTTTGAGTTTGTCTACAGATTATTAATCACCAAAAGAATGTTAAAATTCTCTCATCATCATCTAGCCAACGGCTACCCTATGCACACTGGGCCTGCTGCTATCTGCACAGATAATTACCAGAGGCTAATTTACTGACACCAGCAGGAGAAGCGAGAGAGTAAAAGGCTGCCCATGGAGCCATGAATTGGATTTTATCAGGTTTTTCCAAGGCAATATTGCTCTCTTTGTGGAAAGAGAGGCCAGACATGAATGCTGAAGGGAAATGTGATGGTAGGGGAGAGAGGGTCCCTGAGGAGGCATTCCTTTGAGGCCAATTGGAAGACCCTAGAAGGAATATAAGAAAATAAAAATACCAACCCAACATAATATCCTGGTACCATTTGTGTGAAAATAAAACCTTGAAAATTAGTTTTGATATGATCAGTACTTCTTTTTTTCAAGGAATTTAAATTGCTTCTCGTGTATCAGCACCCCACCCCTGGAAGTTACTGACAGCTGTAATCGACACTTTGCAGTTGGAAAAACTAAAGCCCTCTTCCATTAAGTCAACTGTGGAGTTGAGAATAGAGCTTTGTACTCTTAGCACCAATCCATCAATCAATCAGTTGCAATTATTGAGCACCCACTGAGTGCTAGAAACTGTAATAAGAACTTGGAAGGGTATGACAACAGTCAGACACATGTTCCCTGCTCTCCAGGAGTTTGCAATTCAATGGGAGGGAATGACAAAGATTATTCACAGTTAGGGAATGCAGAAGGAAGAACAAAGATGAAGCAGAGCAAACACCAAAGAATAAAATAACTGAAAACTAATTGGAGAGGCAGATACATATATACATAACATATGATTTAAAGTGTTTATTCAAGAGCTGAGGATATTATAAAAAATACAGCTTGCTGAGGGCAGGGAATGTGTCTCCAACTCTGTTATTTGTACTCTCCCAAGCAATTAGTTCAGTGCTGTGTACACAGTAAGCACTTGATATGATTGATTGATGATTTAAAGGGGGCAGCAGTGGGTGTTGGTAGGATGCTTCTGGGGTGTTGTGAATTAATCAGGGAGGGCTTCCTGGAGTAAGTGATTATTTTTAGGGTGGATTTAAAGATTGAAAGAGCCATGTTCTGGCACAGCTTTGGTTGGGGAAGGAGTTCCAGGCTAGGAAACATCATTAGCTCAGGTTGGAGGCAAAAGTCAAGCATGAGGTACAGTGAGACAGGGAGCTCCCAAGTCTATGAGCTTTGCATAAGGCTACCATGACTCCTACTTGTTTTGGCTTTGCTTCCATGCTCCTGGTTTTCTTTATTTCAAGTTGCTACCCAGTATGTCCCATCTTGGCGCTGATAGATTGCCAAGTTTGAAGTGACACAGTACAAGGGGCAGAAGGTTGGAGAGGGTAGGCAGCCTGAAGCAGAGGCTTGGAGATGCCTAGCTGCCCATTGTCATGGGAGCTATAGTCTGGCTCTGTAGATGGAAAAAAAAGATTAAAGGGCTAAGGTTTTCAGAAAGGACTTTTCTGTACAGAGGATACATTAGCTAGGTACCCAAAGAATGCATCTCTTAAAGAGACATTTGGCTCTTGGTAAGCTGGCACCTCTCCTGTTACTCTCCTGGCCAATTGGGTCCTGAGCCTCCTGTTGCTGGCTCTGTTCAGGGAAACAGTTGCTACAGGAGTGGGAGAGTGGTTGTCTTCACCTTCCTCTCTTCCCGCGCCCCCCACCCCCATCCCCTCCACCCCCTGGGGCTGCCTGTGGGCCTGAGAGTCAGAGGACCTTAGCTCTAATCCCAGCTCTGCCACTTGTCTGCTCTGTGACCTTGGGCAAGTCACTTAACTTCTTTGTTCCTCAGCTTTCTCATCTGTAAAATGGGCATAAAATACCATTTATCTCTTCCCCCTTAGACTATGAGCCACGTATGTGTCAGAAACTCTTCCTCATCTGACTGCAGTGTGTTCACCCCAGCACTTAATACATTGCTAAGCATGTAGTGCTTAACAGTCCTCATAATCATTATTATTACTCATGAGGGCTTGATCTTTTTAATTCCACCAGGCCAGGAGGATCCAGAGCAGAGTTCCTGGGAGTGTAGTGACCTGGGGTTGATGATGTCACTGTGGTGGGAAGGGGTAGAGGTGATATTGGAAAAGAGCTGCTTCTTGTCCACACCTTGTTTCCTCTTATCCTTTTTTATGGGTCCCCTCATATGTCCTCAGGGAAATGTTGGCTCCTTGTCTCTGGCTGTTACTTCTGACTTCTGCCTCTTGAATCCCAGGATTGTGGCAGAACAGGCAATCAGGCAGGAAGGAGGGAGGGCTCATACTTGTAAATGAAGTGTGACATCTTTAAAAGGCAAGGGGGGTTGGAGAGTTTTCTGCAAGTCTGGAAAACCCCTTTCCTGATACACAATTTCCAACATTCTGTACTGTAGTATTTGTCAAGTGCTTTCTATGTGCCAGACACTGGAGAAGCAGTGTGGCTTAATGGATAGAGTACGGGCTTGGGAGTCAGAAGGATCCAGGTTCTAATTCCACCTCTGCCACATGTCTGCAGTGTGAACTTGGGCAAGTCACTTCACTTCTCTGGCCCTCAGTTACCTATCTGTAAAATGGGTATTAGGAGTATGAGCCCCATGTGGGACAGGGACTGTGTCTAACCTGATTAACATATACCTACCCCAAGTCTAAGATCAGTGCTTGGCACACAGTAAGCACTTAATAAGTACCATAGTTATTGCTAAGCACTGGGGTTGATAGAAGCTAATCAGTTGGACACAGTTCATGTCCCACATGAAGCTCACAGTCTTAATCCCCATTTTGCAGATGAGGTAATTGAGGCACAGAGAAGTTGTGACTTGCCAAAGGTCACATAGCAGACAAGTGGTGGAACAGGATTAGAACCCAGATCCTTTTGACTTCCTGGCTTTCCTCTATCCACTAGACCATGTTTCTTCTCTGTATATGAAATATTCACAGTGGTCCTGAATAGAAATTTCAAAAAAGTTACCTTGGTCCAAGGTAGTTGCCAAGTGAACAGGGTTGAATTATTACTTTCTAGGTTATTAAGATTTCAGATCAGTCATCCCAACTCCTCCTCCTGGGCAGTGGGTAAATGAATCACTTTTGTCCAAGAAGGAAAGACATTTTCCTTAAATTTTTGTGATTCTTGGAGCCCACTTAAACCAACATACTGTTATGGTTGTTGTTATTAATATTGTTATATTAAGTGCTTATTATGTTCCAGGCACTTCACTAAGATCTGAGGTGGATACAAGAAAATAGATAATCTTAATCCCCATTTTACAAAGGGAACTGAGACAAAGAGAAGTGAAGTGACTGCCCAAGATCACATAGCAGACAAGTGGCAGAGCCACAATTAGAAACCAGGTCCTTCTGACTCCCAGGCCCATGCTCTATCCACTAGGCCATGCTACTTTTATCAATTATTAGTTGGTGGACAAATTCGTTGTTGCTAATAAAGGTAGATTTCACTATTCCCGCCTTTATGTACACACTCAAAATTTTCATTAAAGAAGTTGGCATAACTTGTATTGATCAAAAAATTAGAATTAATAACATAGTATACTTTGAAAGAAAACAGTATGGTCTAATGGAAAGAAAATAGAATTGGGAGTCAGGAGATCTGGGTTCTAATCCTAGCTCTGCAACTTGTCTATGTGACTCTGGACAAGTCACTTAACTTCTCTGTTCCTTAGTCTCCTCACCTGTAACAGTGGGGTTAAGATTCCTGTATCTCCTTCTGTCTTAGACTGTGAATCTATTCTGCTTATGTTGTATTTACCTATTTGCATATTTTCCTATTCACCCTTCCTTCTATGTCACCTATGAACTTGACTTGTATCTAAACCTGTAAAGAATTCAATATTCACCTCCAGCCCCACAGCACTTAGGTACATATCCTTATACTTTTCCATTTCTCCTATCTCTAGTTTATTTTAATGTCTCTCACAGCAGGCTGAGATTAGAGCCCAGGCCTCCTGTCTCTTTTCTCTGGGCCATGCTAGATACAGGCCTTGTCCTGTCAGAGGAAAAAAAATACCCCCTTTTTAAAAATCATATTTTATCTTTCAGATCACTAAGGTGTAATCTGATCCCTTTTCTATATCCTGAATGTCTCGGAGATACTCTGAAAAAACATAGTAACTTCTCACCACTGAGATTATACCTTTTGTTTCTAAAGTATATTAAAATTTTTGGGGTAGCAGTCTCTTTACACTAACATTAAATGTAATTGGAGCTTCCAAGAAATCTCTCAAAACGTAACCCATTCCCTTCCATTTCTCAACTTAATTCTGACATACAACAGACTTTTGAAATCCTGTCTTCTTAACAATCAATCATATTCATTGAGTGCTTACCATGCACAGAGCACTGAATTAATCACTTGGAAGATTACAATGTAATGGAATTGGTTGACATTTTCCCTGACTACAAGGAGAAGCAATGTGGCCTAGTAGATAGAGCATGGGTCTGGGAATAAAAAGGGCCTGGGTTCAAATCCTAGCTCTGCCACTGGTCTTCAGTGTGACTTTGGGCAAATCACTTAACTTCTCTGTGCCTCAATTACCTCATCCATAAGATAGGTATTGAGATTATGAGCCTCATGTGGGACAGGGACTATATCCAACCTGATTATCTTGTATCTCACCAGAATTTGTGCTTAGGTCATAGTAAGCACCTTACTGCCGTAAAAATATTGTGTCAGTGGGACATCCAAGTAGAGAAGTCCTGAAGGCAGGAGGAAATACAAGACTGCAGAGAAGGAGAAATATCAGGGCTGGTGATGTAGATTTGGGAATTATCCACATGGTTTTGGTAGTTGAAGCCATGAGAGTGAATGAGTTCTCAAAGGGAGTAGGTGTAGATAATGAATAAAGAGGGAACCAGAACTGAGCCTTGAGCGATTCCCACAGTGAGAGGGTAGAAAGACAGAGAAGGAGACTGCGAAAGAGACTGAGAATGAGTGTCCAGAGAGAGAGGAGGAGAACAAGCCAAGGCTCTGCCCTTTGGACAACTGCTTATCTGGCCTTTCTTCTGCCTTCCATTAAGATTATTCAGGCCGGTGTGTGTGCATGTGTGTACTCCCCCCACTCCCACTATAGACACACACACAGACACACACAGACACACACACACACACACACACACACACACACACACACAATACACTCATCTCAGAAATGTGTAATAGAGTTCTCTCAACAGAAAGCTCTGACAACACACAATTAAGTTTTCCTGGGATAGCCTTCAACTTTCTTTTTAATGAGCACCCAAGACAAATCCTTAAACTCCTTTGTGTTTCCTCTAAATGGCACTCCAGAATGCTGGAAGGATGCATTCGTTACCAGAGGCAAGAGGAAATACTGATTTAAATTCTTGATTGACTGCTCCCTTGTAGTACTTTATTATGCTGGCAATCAAACAGGTATTGAGAATATTAAATTGAGTAGTGTGCTGCGACAATAATGGAACTCACAGAATATTTCAACTCCTTGGAGGCAGCAAGGAAGCTAGTAATGAAGCTGAACGTAGTTTTAAGATGGAACATTCACAATGCAGGATTTTTAGTTTTACTTAGCCCCATCTTTCTGGGGCAATCACTCCCCCTTCTAGACTGTGAGCCTGTTTTTGGGTAGGGATGGTTTTCATCTGTTGCCAAATTGTACTTCCCAAGCACTTAGTACAGTGCTCTGCACACAGTAAGCGCTCAATAAATAAGATTGAATAAATGAATGAATGAACGAAAGTATTCCACGACGCAGAGTAAAGTGCACCAGACTGGTGTCCCCATACTAGACTGTAAACTCATTATGGGCAGGGAACATGTCTGCCTATTCTGTTGTACTGTACTCTTCCAAGTGCTTAATACAGTGCTCTGCACATAGCACGTGCTCAATAAATGCTATTCTTGTTGACTGAGAAGATCTAGGTTCTTGTCTGTTGTCAAGCTTGGACACATTATTCAACCACTCCAGGCCTTAGTTTCCTCATCTGTAAAATGGGAATTACCCACTCTTCCTCTTTCTTAGGCTGCATCAAAGGGGATTATCTTGTATCTATCCCAGGGTATTGTCATCATCATAATTAATAATAACCGCTACTACCACCAGCCAATGGCTCTTGCCCATCTTAAGCAGGGGCCTCTGATGTCCTTGCAGTATTTAACTTAACTTTTTTTTGTCCCATACTTCACTACTTTGGCCTCAGGTTGCCACTTAGCCCTCTGACACAACCAGACCATTGAAATGAAGTTATAGATTAGCTAAAGCAATTGCAGAGCAGGACCAGAATTCCAACCGATACTAATTAATAGATGCTCATTATTTCTGTTTTATGAATCACCATTTTAAGACTTGATTCCTGATATGGAAGAGTTGGACTATTACAAACTCAGCAGCCCATGGTTTAGTGCTAATGAAGAATCAGTTTGTAGCCAGTATTTTGCCGCTACACCCTTCAGAAATAGCTATCCCATTGGGCCACTAAGGCTATTACTCACTTTTTTTTTTTCATAAGCCATTAACCTTCAGGACTATTAGCCTTTAATAAGACCTTTAACACAAGCAAACATGGCATTGGGGATCTAGTTATTACTTATAGTTCCAAAAAAAGATTGCACCAGTTGGAATGTGCTCTTAAAAAAAAAAGAATAAGGTCATAATCAGACATGTTAGGAATTCATTATATTCTTCAAAACAAAGCCAATCCTATTTATCTTATCAAAAGACATTCTTATTACAAGAATTGCTTTAGGAAAGCTGAGGTATTTGCATCCATTATTTGCACTGATACTGGGAAGACACGTTGCCGAGCAGAAAGAGCCTGGGCCTGGGAATCAGAGGACCTGGGTTTTAATTCTGACTCTGGCACTTGATTGCTGTGTAACTTTGGGCAAGTCACTTCACTTCTCTATGCCTCAGCTTCCTCAACTGTGAAATAGGGATTCAATACCTGTTCTTCCTCCTACTTAGACTGTGGGACTGTCTGACCTGATTGATTTGTATTTAGCCCAGCATTTAGAACAGTGCTTGACATATAGTAGGTGGCTAAGAAATACCGTTTTTTTAAAAAATTAAATGGTATTTGTTAAGCAGTTTATTGTGTGCCAGCTATTGTACTAAGCACTGGAGTAGATACAAGTTACTCAGTTGGACACAGTCCATATCCCATGTGGGGCTCACAGTCTTAATCCCCATTTTACAGATGCTGAATTGTACTTTCTAAATGCTTAGTACAGTGCTCTGCACACAGTAAGTGCTCAATAAATATGACTGAATGAATTAATGAAATAATGGAAGCACAGTGAAGTGGTTTTCCCAAGGTCACACAGCAGACATGTGGTGGAGCCTGGATTAGAACCCAGGTTTTTCTGACTTCCAGGCCTGTGTGCTATCCTGACACAAATTTAATAGACTGATTGTCTTAGAACTATTAGACGTTTTGTCTAATCTTCCTCTAAAAGGAGACAAAGGTGTGTGATTGTGTCATTAAATCTTGGGAGAAGACCACAAAATTTCTATCGGGGGAATTGTTTCCATAATCTGCTGGCCTTTGAAAAAAATCAAAAACATATGGATCAAAGGCAACCACTAGACAGAATATATTTTGATTTTCAAAATGTCTTTGACAATGTTCCAGAGTAATCACAGGATGAGAGGGAATTATCATAGATAGTAAGACAGGGCATCATTTAGTGTATAGAGCACAGGCCTGGGTATCAGAAAGACTTGTATTCTAATCCCAGATCCGCTACCTGTCTGCTGTGGGACCTCGAATGAGGTCACACAGAAGCTCTTTTGTGTGACCTTGGGCAAGTTACTTAATTTCTCTGTGCCTCAGTTACTTTATCTGTGAAATGGGCATTGAGAGTGAACCTCATGTGAGATATGGACTGGGACCAACCTGATTTGCTTGTATCTACCCCAACACTTAGTACAGTGCCTTCTTAACAAATACTATAAAAAAAGGATAGAAAACTGTCTTCAAGGGGGAAACAAAATAAGGCAACAAAGGGAAGGTTAAATGGCCACTTAGTAGGATGGACAGATGTAAGTAGAAGCGGGGCACCTTTAGAACTTTGCAGTTATCCCAGTTTGGTTTAAGATTTTCATAAACGATGTGGAAGGGGTGCTGTGCAGTGTAAACTTCAGGTATGTGGATAACTCCATGCTCTTCTATATGGTGAAATGCACAGGCAGATCTGAACCAAACTGTACAAAGAATTTGTATAGCTGAGTGGGTGGAAGAAGGGAGATGAGTTTCAGCAAGTACTAGGTGACACACTTAGGGGAAAATTAGCCAAATCACTACTGCAGGACCATGAACTTGGAGCTATCAGTTATGACTCAGAAACAGGATTTCAGTCTTTGGAGTCTGTCTTTTATTGTTATCATCATTATTATTATTAGTATTATAATTAGTAATCATTAAGCGCTTACTATTAAACTGAGTGGTGTGCATCAAGCACTGTTCTTGGAATCTGTCTTTTATTAATAGTGGTAGTATTATAATTAATAATACTTAATGATTAAGTGTTTACTATTAAATTAGAAGTGGTGTGCTGTGACAATACTGTTCTAAGTGCTGGGGTGGATACATTATAATCACGTCAGACAGAGTCCTTATCTCACATGGGGCTTGAAACTTAAGTAGGAGGGAGAACAGGTATTGAATCCCCATTTTACAGTTGGGGAAACTGAGGAACAGAGAAGTGAAGTGACCTGTCCGAGATCACACATCAAGCAAGTGGCACAACTGGGATAAGAACATAGGTCTTCTGCCAGGCTTGTGCTCCTTTCACTAGGCCAAGCTGCTTCCCTCATGGGTCTGTTCCACTGTGAATCCAGTGTGTGGCTGCAACCAAAAAGGCCAATTCAATATTTGGCATCACCAAAAGAGGGACAAAAGCACCTAACAGCATAGTAACATCACCCTTTGAATACCATCCACAGTTCTTGTCACCATATTTAAGGACATTTCCAAGGCTAGAGAAAGACAATTTAGATGTCTAGACTGTGAGCCCGCTGTTGGGTAGGGACCGTCTCTATATGTTGCCAACTTATACTTCCCAAGCACTTAGTACAGTGCTCTGCACACCGTAAGCACTCAATAAATATGATTGAATGAATGAATGACTTGGGGAATAGGTGATCTTCCTTTTAAGAATAGACCGAGTTCAGACACTTTGATCTGTAAAGATATAGGCTGAGGGGTGACATGATTAGCCTGCAAAATCATTAATGTTATGGTCAGGAAGAACATGGAAATACTGTTCACAGATCCCACAGTACCAGTATGAGGTTCGCCTATTGAAAATTAGCCCACAGTTCTTCACACAGCAGGCAGTTTTCATTTTGCAATCCATTTCTCTAGAAAGTTGCTCAAAGGTAGAAAATGTTAGTGGATTCAAGAGGATTGGATACATTCAAGGATAAACAGTCCATAATGAGTTATTAGAAGACTATTGGTTCTGGTTGACAGATATATCTACCAACTGTCTTGTACTTTTCCAAGCACTTAGAATAGTGCTCTGCACACAGTAAGCATTCAAAAAAATGAATAATTGATTAGAAAGGAAGTCAGGCATATGAAGGGGATATTGGCTGGCACATTCCTAAGCATAAAGAGGTGTAATGCCCCTGTCAGCGATGGCATACTGAGCAATGTGAACCATTGCACTGACTCTATAATGGAATTGCTTATGTTTCTAGATCTTTCATTGAGGAGCATAATTTGCCCCTAGAAATTAAGGTACAGCAGAAATGAAAATAATAATGACTATGGTATTTGTTAAGCACTTATACTATGTGCCAGACATTGTCCTAAGCACAAGGGAGGATACAGGCAAATCAGGTTGGACACAGTCCCTATCCCATGTGGGGTTGAAAGTCTCAATCCTCATTTTACAGATGGAATAACTGAGGCACGGTGAAGGGATTTGCCTGAGGTCACACAGCAGACAAGTGGTGAAGCTGGAATTAGAACCCATGACCTTCTGAATCTCAGGCCCATGCTATATCCACTGCATCATGCTGATGCTGAAGACCCTATCCAGTATGTACAATTTAAGAGGTTTACCAAGGAAAAGCCATTGAGTTTGAGACAAATGACTCGCATGTGAGAGAGTATTGATATAATCCAGCAGATTCATTTTTGCTAGGGAGAGTTGGGGCTGGGTGGTAGATCTGTGAGCTCACTGGCAACTGCTCAACATATGATTCTCACAAGTGATTTATTCATTCATTCATTTATTGAGCGCTTACTGTGAGTAGAGCACTGTACTAAGCGCTTGGAAAATACAATTTGGCAACAGATAGAGACAATCCCTCCCCACCAGCAGGCTCACAGTCTAAAAGATGGGAGACAGATAACAAAACAAGTACAGTCTAATGGAGGCATTTAACAGTCAAATGGAATTCAGACCAAGACTTCCCTACCACTGATTAGTATTCATGACCAGTGTCTGATACCAGGAAGGTGAAATCATTTGGGAGGGGAATAATAATAATAATAATGATGGCATGTGTTAAGCACTTACCATGTGCCAAGCACTGTTCTAAGCGCTGGGATAGATACAAGGTGAACAGGTTGTCCCATGCGGAGTTCACAGTCTTAATCCCCATTTTACAGATAATGTAACTGAGGGCCAGAGAAGTTAAGTGACTTGCCCAAAGTCACACAGCTGACAATTGGCAGAGCCAGGATTTGAACCTATGACCTCTGACTCCAAAGCCTGGGCTCTTTCCACTGGGCCACACTGCTTCTCTTCTGCAGGGGAAGAGAGGTATGCATCTGATGAGTTTATGAGGTTCTAATGAGATCAGGGCTGATATAATCAATTAACTGATCAATCATTTATTGAGCACTTACTGTGTACATGGCACTGTACTAGGCATTTGGGAGAGCACAAACAATATAACTACATTCCCTTCCCACAAAGAGCTTACAGTCTAGAGGGGGTGACAGACATTAATATAAATAAACTATGGATTCATTCAATTATATTTATTGAGCACTTACTGTGTGCAGAGCACTGTACTAAGCTCTAGGAAAGTGCAATTCAGCAACAAATAGAGATAATCACTGACCAACAACTGGCTCATGGGTATGTACCAAGTGCTATGGGGCTAGGGACAGGGGTGGTGAATAAAGGGAGCAAGTCAGAGCAATGCAGAAGGGAGTGGGAAAAGAGGAAATGAGGGCTTAGCCAGGGAAATCCTCTTGGAAGGGATGTGCCTTCATTAAGGCTTTTAAGTGGGGGAGAGTAAATGTCAGATACTAAAAGGGAAGGTGACCCAGGCCAGAGGCAGGATGTGGGTGGAAGATCGAAAGCAGGATAGATGATATTGAGGTACAGTGAGAAAGTTGGTATTAGAGGAGTGAAGTGTGCAGGCTACATTGTAGCAGGAGAGTGGTGAGGTCAGGGAGGCGGAGGCAGGATGATTGAATGCTTTAAAATGGATGGTAAGGAGTTTCTGTTTGATGTGGAAGTGGATGGACAACCATTGGAGGTTTTTGAGGAGTGGTGAAACGTGGACTGAATGCTCTAGAAAAATGATCCAGGAGGCAGGGAGGTCAGCAGGGAGGCTGATAGAGTAATCAAGGATGGATAATAATAACAATAATGATGGTTTTTGTTAAGCACTTACTATATGCAAAGCACTGTTCTAAGTGCCGGGGGTGATATCAGGTCATCAGACTGTCCTACTTGGGCTCACAGTCTTAATCCCCATTTTACAGAAGAGGGAACTGAGGCACAGAGAAGCTAAGTGACTTGCCCAAAGTCACACAGCCGACAAGTGGCGGAACAGGGATTAGAACTCACAATCTCTGACTCCCAAGCCTGGGCTCTTTCCACTAAGCCATGCTGGCTAGGATAACTGCTTGGCTTAACATGGTAGCAGTTTGGATGGAGAGTAACGGGTGGATTTTAGCGATGCTGTGAAGGTTGACCCAACAGGAGTTAGTGGCAGATTAACTATGTGGGTTGAATGAGAGCTATAAACACACTGCTAAAGGGGTTATTGTAATAGCTTTGAGAGCCAAGCCCATATGTGGTTAATCCATAAAGGATCCATGAAAAAGATGGGATTTAAAAATGGGACAGTGCATATTTGATCGATGGATCCGGGGTAAATGGAGAGTGTCCAGATGTATAGGTTGTCATAGGCTGTTTGGTTTGTGGTGGAAAACTTCCTCAATCTCACAGACAGCTAGATAGACTAAGAGCAGGGAGGCAGGCTGTCAAGGAACTATTCATTGTGGATTTGAAGGAACAATACCCAGCTTCCAAGAGGGTAAACTCCCTACTACATGCTGCCCTGAAAAAAAAGGGGGCCCAGTTAAAGAAAAGTGAAACATGTCTAATCTGATTATCTCATCTACCCCCATGCTTAGCATAATGTTTTGGCACATGAATAAATACCATAAATTATCTATCAATCAGTCAATCGATGGTATTTGTCAAGTGCTTACTGTGCACAGAGTACTCACTAAACCTTTGGGAGAGTACATTGCAAGAGAGTTGGTAGACATGATCCTGGCCCTCAAGGAGCTTATAGTCTAATGCAGGGTGACAGACAATTAAAATAAATTACAGATAGGGGATGTGGCAGAGAATTAGGGCATGTAAATGTTGTGGGGCTATGATGGTGTGCATCTCAAAGTGCTTAAGGGGTATAGACTCAAGTACAGATGAGAGGGAGAATAAGGTAGGGAAATGAAAGGCTATTCAGGGAAGCCTTTTTTGGAGGAGATATTTTACTAGGGCTTTGAAGATGGGGAGAGTGGCATTTAGTACAAAGTGGGAGGGAATTCCAGGCCAAACAAACCTTGTGGCTAAGGAGTTGGCAATGAGACAGACCAGACTGAAGTACAATGAGCAGGCTGGTGTTAGAAGAGTGAAATGTGTGGGTTTGGTTGCAGTAGGAAATTAATGAGGTAAGGTATGAAGAGGAGAGCTTATTGGGTGCCTTAAAGTAAATAAGGATAAGGAGTGTCTGTATAATGCATAGATGGAGGGGTGACCATTGGAGATTTTTGTGGAGTTGGGAGGCATGGACTGATTTGTTTTTTTTAGAATAATAATTCAGGTATCAGAAATAAGGGATGGAGTGGGGGGAGACTGGAGGCAGGGAGGTCATTGAGGAGGCTAATACAGTAGTTGAGGCAGGATACGATTAGTGTATGAACCAATGTGGTAGCAGTTTGGATGAAGGGGATCTGGGTGGATTCTAGAGCTGTGAGGGTGGAATGAACAGGATTTGGGTACAGCATGAATATGCAGTTTGGAAGAGAAAAATAAGTTGAGGATAATGTGAAGGTTATGGGCCTGTGAGAGGGAGGATAGTGGTATTGTCTACAGTGATGGGAAAGTCAGTGGGAAGATGAGTTCTGTTCTGGATACGTTACGTGTGAGGTGTCAGTGGGTCATTCTGAAAGCAGAGGGAAATGCAAGACTGCAGAGAAGGAGATCATTGATGAGTTAAATTGTGGTTGAGTTTTCATGAAGCCAAATTAAATTTATGAAATAAACATCATCCCTATGCTGTCCATATAATGATCTAATGAAGATAAAACAAAAGAAAGGTTGGGGCAAAAGCCTCTAGGACATGCCTGCTGAAACAAACAAAATTACAGAGGGAAGAGATCTTGTTGTATAACTCTCGGAGATGTCATCCTGAAATCCTAAGAAAAGATTATTTTTGAGGCACTTTGCTCACACTCAGACTTTGAGCTACATATTTAATACATTATTCATCGCTTAGCAGCATGACCTAGTGGAAAGAGCATGGTATGGGTGCCAGAGGACCTGGGTTCTAATCCCAGCTCCACTAGTCTGTTTTGTGACCTAGGGCAAGTCACCTCACTTCTCTATGCCTCAGGTACGCCATCTGCAGATTGGTAATTCAATTCCTGTTCTCCTTCTTTCTTAGACTGTTAGCCCCATGTGGGACCTGATTATCTTGTATCTACCCCAACGCTTAGTACAGGGCTTGGTATCTAGTAAGTGCTTAACAAATACTAATTATCATTATTATTATCATCATCATTGTCATCTCATTCTGTATGTTCTGTTCCCTGTGATTTTATTTTGGCTTCCAAACTTCATAAGCCAATAGCTCTTGGAAATTTTAACCCTCCTCATCCCTTTGGGTACCATTTATTTAACTTCTCAACCAAGTGGAAGATAGCTCTTTGAAGGAGGGAAAAATAAACAGTTGGGAACACATTTCACAGCTCTTTTCCATTTTCATATTCCTATTACTCTAGAAGAGAAGCAGCATGGCTCAGTGGTAAGAGCACAGGCTTTGGAGTCAGAGGTCATGGGTTCAAATTCCAGCTCTGCCGATTGTCAGCTGTGTGACTTTGGGAAGTCACTTGACTTCTCTGTGCCTCAGTTACCTCATCTGTAAAATGGGGGTTAAGACTGTGAAACCCCCATGGGACAACCTGATCATCTTGTAACCTCCCCAGTGCTTAGAATAGTGCTTTGCACATAGTAAGCACTTAATAAATGTCATTATTATTATTAGTAGTTTTTATCAATTTGTACTCTAGGTTTCTAAGAAGGGGCTATTCAATTAATCAATCACATTTATTGAACACTTACTGTGGTGAGAGCACTGTACTAAGCACTTGGGAGAATATAATACAATAAATTTATAGACATATTCCTTACCCACAATGAGCTTACAGTCTAGAGGGGAAGACAGACACTAATATAAATATATAAATTATGTATATGTACATAAGTGTTCTGGGGCCTATGGAGGTGGGTAATGAAAGGTACAAATCCACGTATGGTTGTTAAAGAGGACTGAAGTCCGTTTTTTTCCCTGGAAATATTTCCTAAAGGTTAGCCTCTCATCTATATGGGCTGTTTTGGTATAGTGTAGTCTGGTCCAGAAGTAAAAAGTTGGCATAGAGAATCTCTCAAAATCACTTGGTCACACGAGATTTTGTGAGTGTGGTCTGGATGTTTACTCAGCCTAGACTGAAGGGTTCTTACATAAGCAGGCAATGTAGGACAAATTGGCATTCAACCTACTGACTCTTGTGGATGGCAAAGAAAGTCAGCAGTAAGGAACGCATGGAAAATTTCAGATTCAGAAAGAACATATACATTCTCATTGCTCTCAAGATCTTGTCGAAACCATTCTCTGTTAAAAGATTCATAAGGGATTAGTGGCTTTAAAATAAACATCAAGAAGTGCAACAGAGAAATCAGAAAAGAAAAAAAATATCTTGCCGTGCTTCTGACTGGATATATTTTGCCCTCTGTGATAGTCATATGGAGCAGTTTCTACTATTTGCTTTTTCTGAGGTTATGAGGAGCCACTAGTTAGATGGGTGCCTGGGCGAGCAAAATTCCAGATTGTGGACCTGGTGCCTCTAGCACTTTGGAGAGAACAAAAAACCCCAAAACAAATGTTTTCTACCTTCAGAGGACTCACCATCTAATGGAGGAGACAGACAGGCAAAATGTACTTAGAGTGGACGAAGGAGGAAGAATGATGATATGATACAGTAGCTTGAGCATATCAGGAAGGAGTAACTGAAGAAATAATTGACTGTGTAACTGAATATAGATATTAATCAGTGCAGTTCACTATACTAAGCACTTGGAAGAGTGCAGTACAATAGAGTAGGAAAACATGAGCCCTGTCCACAAGGAGCCTACAATATGATATGTACTTGTGTTGAGAAGAGGTATAATTGTTGAATGGTAAGGGTGGTTGTTAGATTCACCTGATTGATGTATTGTATGTTAAACAGGGAAAGCTTTTTGGGGGAGGTGAGATTTTAAAAGGATTTGGGGGAGGTTTGTGGTCTGGTAGATTTGGAAAGGAAGGGGAATAGCTTGAGGAGGACAGAGAGTGAATGATGAGATACAGCTGAGTTGGAGAAGAAATGTGGGAGTAGAGACTTCTACAGGGAAAAGAGAGCCAGTACTGAAGATGGGAAGAGCTGATGAAAGTCCCTGTAGCCAATGGTAAGGGGTTTTTGTTTGATATGATGAGAAATGGGTAGCCATTGGGGAAACTAAGGCCTAGCAAAATTTTACGTCCTCTATTGCTTAATATTCATTTAAATAAGTTTTTCGAATATGCCTGCCTTCCTCTGCTATCTGCTATCTGCCTCATTCTGCTATCCCTATGGCTTGATGGGATTGGATGTCAGTGGTCCCAAATACTTTGTCCAAGTTGTGTAGTCACTGCTAGGTAATCCACTGCTGGATTTAAAATGTCTTGAACCAAAGAGTTTGTGCAATTGGCCAAGTGAAAACCACCTCACTGGGTTTCTGTGTTTCTTTACTGGCCATCAGAGGCATTTCTGGCTTTTTTCTCCTCCAGTCTCTTCTATGTACCCTCACCCCAGAGAGATGGAAAAACCTATCTTCTGCAGAATTCTCACGAGAACTAAGGGAAAATAACTTACTATTTGGGTACTGGTTGTGTGGGAGGAGCTGAGGAAAGAATAATTTGAGTGCTTTTGAAAAAAAAATTACATTCCATTTTGTGTAGTTGAAGTCTTATCAGAGTTGTGTGTTAACAATCTCCTGGACCTCTTTGCTGCTGGAAGCACATTCTGTTCTCTGCAGCCTGGGCTTAACCCAGAGCATTTTTGATGTGCCGATTAAAGGACCATTTGTGCCAATTTAATGACTATTAATGATATCTTTATGAAAACAAATTTGATGAAGAGTTGACTTTTTCCCTGCAGTGGCTTTGCTCTTCAAATGTGCTCAGAGGGATATAGGACCTTTAATAACCTCCACTGCTTGCAGTTTCAGACTTTTCTAATTTGATACCAGTGAAATGCATCACTAGAGAGTGCAGTGACAAAACCATTAAATCTTTGATTTACATTTTTGGGGCTTTCAGAAGTGAGATTGCTCTCTCTTCATATGCTGGCATTGAGAAAGAACACTCGTCATTGGCAGGAAGGAGAAGATTCAAGCTTTGTAGTTTCCAAGGTCGATCAATTTTCATTTATTAATAATAGCTCATTATGTGGTACTTAAGCAGAAGATAAATAATTCTTTTTGTAGCATGGGCTTTCCACAGCACCCATAAGTGCCTTTGTTAAGTGCTTCTCACTTACTCAGAGGCCAGGAAAACAGTGTCTGATGCATTTTGTCTTCAAGAACTGGTTTGTAAAATGCTCTTCTATCCCCAAAGAACTCGATTAGTTCCCATTTGGGGAAGAAGCAGGGGAAAGGCTCTCCAGATTCAGAATATCATTGTTCAGCTCTCCAGATTCAGAATATTATTGTTCCAGTTACTAGATGAGACAGAAAGAAGAAACCCAGTTTGTTGGTCGATGGCCTCCTGGAGCCAGGCAAAATCAAAATCAATTGTATTTATTGAGCGCTTACTGTGTGCAGAGCACTGTACTAAGCGCTTGGGAAGTACAAGTTGGCAACTTATGGAGACAGTCCCTACCCAACAGTGGGCTCACAGTCTAAAAGGGGGAGACAGAGAACAAAACCAAACATACTAACAAAACAAAATAAATAGAATAGATATGTACAAGGAAAATAAATAGAGTAATAAATATGTACAAACATATATACATATATACAGGTGCTGTGGGGAAGGGAAGGAGGTAAGATGGGGGAGATGGAGAAGGGGACGAGGGGGAGAGGAAGGAAGGGGCTCAGTCTGGGATGGCCTCCTGGAGGAGGTGAGCTCTCAGTAGGGCCTTGAGCAAGCAAGTAGGCAGTTTAAGCAAGGGAAGAATAGCCAAGCAAAGCCAAAGTTGTCATACAGAAGAAGGTGATGGCAGTTTTCTCTGGCCAGTGAGGAAGAACCAAGAGAAAATGGGTTTAAGCTGCATCAGCAGTGACAGCAAGGGCTACTAGATGTTAGAATGGGCTCATGAGAGAGTCGGTGGACTCTTCCCTGAAGGTTTTTACTAGCATCAGTAGTAGTAATAGTATTTATTAAGAGCTTACTGTGTGCAGAGCTCTGTACTAAGCATGGGGAGAGAGAGAATACACAGTTGGGAATTAGACATGGTTCTTGTCCCTCGGGGGGCTTATCTAAGAGTGTAAGTGGGGAGAAGAGACTGCAGAGAGACACTTCAGGGATGATGAAGCATGAAAACACAACACAGACAAATACACAAAATGAAAACCAAATTCCTAGGGTAATATAGATAAAGAAGCAGAATTCCAGGCTCTGTGGGGCTCAGAGTTCAGGGCACACTTGCAGCCCACTGGGGTTTTAAGGAAACCTCATGCTATGGAGCAGAGACCCTAGGTGACATGTTCTGTCTGTTCTGTTCTGTGACATGTGCCCAGTGTGAACACTTGAGAGTGGGGTGGGGAAAGATCCTTCCATTGCCAAGGTTGGCCTCTCTCTGTGAGAAGCGTCATGGTGGTGACATCAGCTGGAAACAATTCAGGAGATTGGGCGACTCCAGTGTCAACTAGTCAGGGAAGAATCTGGTCCAAAATTTCAGATTCTATTAGACTGGGAACACTGTTTGCCAATCTGATCTCACACAACCTAAGATTCTTCAGGCTTTCATAAAGTTTGATTGATAAAACAATATTTATTAGCCCTTGCTAAAATCAATAATTGGCTCACAGTCACAGGAGCTGAAATTTTCACAGCCACCATGAAACCTCAGGTGGGTCTCACCTTCACCGAACAGGGTGAAACCTGAAGTGGAAAAGCATCTAGTGCCCTGCTCTCAATAAATATGATTGAATGAATGAATCTACATTATTTAAAAAATGGAACTTGCTGTTAGACCAAGGAAACTGATCACAAACTACAGGCAGTGGGCACAGATGTAGTAGAAAAAATTGGAACTAGACAGTAAATTCCTTGAGAATACGCCTGCCAGCTCTGGATTGTACTCTCCTAAGTGCTTAATACCATGCTCTGCGGACAGTAGGTGCTCAGTAAATACCACTGATTGATTGGAACAGGAGTTGAGAGCTAACAAGCTTGTGTCATGCTGCTAGATTGAAATATTCCACTGGACCAAACTAGTGAACACTACTGGGAGAATATGATTAGATATGTCACACACCTGAATATTTGTATAATTGATAAGGGAATTAAAATGACAGTGTTTTTCTGATCTATTTTCTCCTCAAATTTAGTGGAGGAGGACCCATCCCTTACTTTCCTCATGTAGTTAGTAGCACTATCATCTACCTTCCTCAAAATTTCCACCAAACTTGGATTTTTCTAGGTACCTCCTACCAGTTGGAGGTTTGACAGGTGAGTGCTGCTACTGCTCATACTAAGCCTGGTGAGGCTGCTTTGTTGCGGGATGAAGGATCGGGACCATTTACAATAGTGCCATGAGCCTGGAGAGTCACTGAAAGATGCCAGGAACCAACCAGTCTGTGGGGATCTGAATTTGGCACTGGGGACTGAGAGAGGCATTTTTTTAGTCCTGGCACTTGAGACCCCCAGTTTGACAGTTTGCAAGATGCAAACTTTCCATTATCAGGGAGATGACTCTGGTCGTTGGAAGTAAAGGGCACATTTGGAACTAATGTAAGGGACAGAATGAGTAATAAGGCAGTGAGTGCTTTGCCCCTGGAAAAAACTGGGGGAAGGTTTGTTCCCATTAAATACAGCATCTCATTTATTTCAAAAGGATGCCTGTGCAGAAAATGGTGAGGCAATCACCGAGGGTACATGCTCTAGAAGCTGATTTTTGAAGTTAAATTGCTGCCAAGATTATGGAAAATTTTCCTCAATTGCGTGTTATGGACAGGGAACGTATCTACTAACTCCATTATATTGTATCCTCCCTAGAGCTTGGTGCAGTGTGCTGCACAGAGCAAGTGCTCAATAAATATGACGGATTGATTGAATTGCCAAAAGTGTTAAAAGTTGTCAATCCAGGGTGCAGATTGAATTCTAACTTCGAAAGGTATCATCTTAGTTAATTTACCTTTGAAAGAAATCTCTTGTAAAAGGGTCCCCAGGTTGGGTTTTAAGACTGAAACTCAAAATGGTTTCATAGGTTTTTATCTGGAAAGTCATCCAACCATATAGGGTGTTGTCCACATTTCAGAATGGAGGGGCTAGGCAGACTGCAGCTTAAATATCTTTTTAAGCAAGGGTGAAGTGAGAATGTGAACCGATGCTGGAGAGGGAACATATCTCTCTCAATTGCTTAGTACAGTGCTCTGCACAGACTAGGTGCTCAATAAATGTTAAGATTGAGATGAATATCAAAAGAGTGAAAGCCATACTTCTCGTTCTTGAGGATTTTGCAATCTAATTGTTAACATTAATCATATCCTTCAAAAATAACAACGTGGCTTCAGACCACAGGGTGGCCTGCAGACTGCCATGACTCTCAGAAGTTGTTTGCTACAGCTCAGTTTATTTTTTATGGTCTTTAAGTGATTACTATGTACCAGGCACTGTACTAAGTCCTGGGGTAGATACAAGCTAGTCAGGTTAGATGCAGGCAATGTCCCACATGGGCCTCAGTCTTAATTCCCATTTTACAGAGGAGGTAACTGAAGCATAGAAATGGGAAAAGGTGTGGTAGGAAAAACTGCCAACTCTGTATTGTACTTTCCCAAGTCCTTAGTACCATGCTCTGCAGACAGTAGGTGGTCAGTGATTTGCCCAGCATCACACAGCGAAGTGGCAGAGTCAGGATTAGAAATCAGCTTCTTCTGACTCCCAGGCCCATGGTCCTTCGGTAGGAATGCCCAGAGCAACATCAAGATTTCTGCACAGTCTTCACTGATAGGCCTGAGCATTAGTAATGCCTGAAAAAATTTATGTGCCATGACAAGTCTATAAAGACCCAACTACTTCTCCATACTGATGTGGCTGGCTGGATAATTTTTGGGCTTATATTAATAATGGTAAAATAATAATAATAATAATGGTATTTAAGTTCTTACTATATTCCAAGTATTTTCTAAACACAGATAGATATAGTATATGCAGATTGGACACAGTCTAGTCCCTGACACAGTTCAAGTGGGAAGGAGAACAGGTATTGAATCCCCATTTTACAGATGAGGAAACAGAGGCACTGAAGTGAAAAGATTTGTCCAAGGTAGCACAGGCAAGTGGTGGAACTGGGATTAGAGTCCCAAATAAGGTACAGTTATAAGCTAACTTAGCTGAGGGGTAGCATGAGAACCGAGCAGACATATAACATAACTAGTGTTGATGAAGCACTTTGAAGCTGATCAAGAAAAGCTTGGATGGGGAGGAAAATGGGATGACATATAGGGTTTTGAGGACTGGAGAGATATATGACAAGTGATATCCATGGGTATTATCTGTGAAGCAGTGTGAAATATAGACTGGATTTGGAGAGAGGTTAGGGCCAGGGAGACCAGCAAGGAGGCTTCAATATGACCAGAGTTTCTACCAGGATGGCAGCTGTTTGGAAAGGAAGGGGCTGACATAAGAACCAGCAAAATTGTGTGGTAGGTTGAATGTGGCAGTTGGAAGACAGTGAGGAAATGAGGATGCCACACAGGTTGCAGGCTTCTGGAAGAAGTGTGGTGGTGGTTTTTTTAATGCTATTTTTTAAGTGCTTACTATATGCCAGACATTGAAAGCTAATCAGGTTAGACAAAGTCCCTGTCCCACGTGGGACTCACAGACTCAATCCCCATTTTACAGATGTGGTAACTGAGTCACAAAGAAGTTGAGATTTGCCTAAGGTACACAGCAGACAAGTGGCAGAGCTGGGATTAGAATGAAGGTCCTTCTGACTCCCAGACCCATGCTTTATCCACCAGATCATGCTGCTTCTCATCCTGGCTCTGTCATGTGTTTGCTGTATGACCTTGGCTAAGTCACTTCACTTCTCTATGGTTCTGTTTCATCATCTGTAAAATGGGGATGGAGACTGTGAGACTCACGTGGGACAGGGATTGTGTCCAACCTGATCTGCTTACATTCACCCTAGCACTTGGTACAGTGTTTGGCACATAAGTAAGCACTTAACAAATGCCATTATTATTGTTCTCAAAGGAGATGGAAAAATCAGGAGGAGGCGGAAGTAGAGGAGTGTTGACAAAAATTTCTTTTTAGACCTGATGAACATAAGTTGGCAGAGGTGCAGCCAAGAGAAGGGGGCCTGAAGGCAAGAGGAGACATAGGTTAGATGTGAAGTAGATTTGAAAATCATCTGTGTAGTGGTGATAGGTGAAGCCATGTTAGTAGACCAGCTCCTTGAGAGGGTGAATGTAGAGTGAGATAAGAAGAGACTTGTGGAATGCTTGCAGTAAGAAAATGAGAGGGTGAAGAAGGGGCAGCAAGCAGAACTGGGATGGGGAAGACAGAAAGGGAAGAGAACCAGCTTAATACCATGTAAGCAAAACCGAGACTTAGTGTTTCAAGAAGAAGAGGATGGGCTCATTATAGAAACAGCTCGAGCCCTAGGGCAGTCCAACCAGTGCCACCTACCTGAATTGCTGAACACTGTGGCAAGATAGTGACATAAAAAAAGAGATCCTGGAGCACAGTCAGACCTGCAATATTGAAGCAATGCTCATCACATCATACTTTCACTGGGCAGGACACTTTGAGAATGAACCACAGTAAGCTAAGCTAAACAACTCTTTTATGATGAGCTGAAATGACATAATCATGGAAAGGGTGAAAAGAAGAAATACTTCAAAGACAGGGTGACATCAAGCTTCAGTCAATGTGACATAATAGTGGAAAACTGAGAGCAGTGTCAGATGATAATTAGCATGGCATGCCACAGTCAGAAGTGGGGTAACTGCCTTCAAGAAGAAACTTTGGGATGATAATAACACCAAAAGAAAGAAAAAAATGGTTCCAGGTATTGTGAGTAATAAATACAACAGTAGCAAACAATTATCTTTCCACGCACATGATGTTGAAGGGATTGTCTTCTCAGCTTCATTAGTTCACAGTGATTAAACACCGCTTGTTGTGACACCCTTGAACCCAAAGGATGTCTACATATGCTATCCAGCTAATACTAACTAGCCTGGAAACAGAATTATAGGAATTAGAGAATGAAACAGACTGATGAAACCTAGGACAGTATTGGTTCTCTGTTACCTTTTTCATTCTTCATCTAGATCAGTGATGAGACTGTTCAAAGGAGGAAACCCATGCCCTCATTGGCTATGAAGGAAAAGATGTCATTGTCGAAAATATTAACAATAACTGTGGTATTTGTTAAGCACTTACTATGTTCCAGGCGCTCTTCTAAGTGCTGGGGTAGATACAAGCTAATTGGGTTGGACACATTCCCTGTCCCACATAGGGCTCACAGTCTTATTTCCCATTTTGCAGATGAGGGAACTGAGGCCAAGAGGAGTTAAGTGACTTGCCCAAGGTCACAAAGCAGAAAGGGCAGAGCTGGAACTAGAACTCATCCTTCTAACTCCCAGACCTATGCTCTATCCACTAGATCACACTACATCTCTAGACCATGCTGCCTGGGACATGTCAGACAAAATGAGATAATGTATTTCACTCATCTTGGAACTAAACTTGGAGAAGCAGCGTGGCCTAGTGGAAGGAGCACAGGCTTGGGAGTCAGAGGTCATGCGTTCTAATCCCAGCTCCATCACTTGTCAGCTGTGTGACTCTGGGCAAGTCACTTAACTTCTCTGGGCCTCAGTTACCTCATCTGTAAGATGGGGATTAAAACTGTGAGCCCCAGATGGGACAACCTGATAACCTTGTATCTATCCCAGTGCTTAGAACAGTGCCTGGCACATATGAAGCGTTTAATAAATACCATTATTATTATTATTATTATTATTATTGTTATTAATAACTACTTTCAACTGACTGCTGGATCCATGATTTTATTGCTACATCAGCTTTTTGCCACTATGAAAATATTTTTTTACTGAAGTTGAGTCAGCATTTCCCCCACATACTTTATTATTCATTTCTCCCCCTTCCCACTTCCCCTCACATCTGTTCATTTTGAACCTTGGTAAGTGATGAAGTGAAGAAGAAAACTGACTTTCACTGTGCCCAGTGCAACTGTTCAGTCTCTCACATCAAGATCTTCCATTTAAAATGCCCTTTTAAAGGGCTGCTATGGATAGGATTCTTTTTAAGAAGTACTCTCATAATTCCTTAGGTACACCAACAACTAAATAAAATGAGTTTCCTAAGGGCCAGAATCAGAGCAGAAGAAACACTCTACAGGAAAAAATAATCAATAATTGTGTCATGGAGACAGTTGACATAAGAAGACTCAAGCAAAATGACCAACAGGGTGTTTCTAATTGGCTGAGGCATTTTTATTGCCAACAAAAAGCCCAACGTGATATATCCACAGGGTTTGAGATCTCCTTTGGGCTGACAGAAAATTCTATCTTGTTTTCCTCTGAATGACATTCTACCTGTGGTTATCTCTCTTTAAGGAGGATAGCCCATGAAGAAAAACATAAAGGCCTTATTGGAGGCTGGGAGGAATCATTTGTGGCAATGGTCTAGTCCTAAGAAAAGGAGAAACTGAAAGAAGATTCACCCTTAAATGTCAAACACATATATCTGCTCTGGAAAGAGCAGCAAGAGTGACTAGTAATAAAGAGGACCAGCTGCCACAAAAGTCCGCAAATTAAAATGAGTGTGAGATGATTTGAAGTGATTAGAGCCTGTTTGGATCATTTGCTTATTTTTGTGCTATTTTCACTTATTTATTCTAGACAATAATCAAAGAAATGTGCTGTTAGCTAAAGAAAGGAGAGGACGGAGAGTCTCATCAAGGTCAAACTGTCCAGCCCTTTCCATGAATTTAATGGTGCTTTTTCCATTGCTTGTGCTGTCAGTCACTCAAGCATCTGAAATGGCTAGATTAGACTAAAACTTTATCTGAGCTGTCCATCAAACAATCAATCTAAAGCTCTTGAGATCTACCCACTCTTCTTCTTTTTGAAAAGGGTATGACTTCCCCACCCCTCCCAGCCAACAACTTATTTTTGTCAATAGATCCATGCTGACTACTTTCCTGCTATCCCTAGGGTGATTCCAAATTAGCCCCAGCTAGAGAAGACATGAGGGAAACAAAGGGAATCAAAAGGGAATCTAAGTCTGGGAGTGGATTATTGGCATGTGGATGTTCCATTGGCAGCTCTGAGTGGGAAGTTTGGAATCCTGTGACCTTGGACAAGCCCCTTTACTATTCTGGGCCTCAGTTTCTCCATTTGCAATGGTGAGATAACAATATGGTGAATGCCTTTTCATTCTGTGCCTTTGGTTGTATTGTCTTGTCTAATGGAGTACAGTTTGTGTTTCTTTTCTTCTGGGGAATGAGACAAGGAAGCTGCATCATCAATGGTATTTATCGAGTGCTTACTGTGTGCAGAGGACTGTATTAAACACGGGAGAATACAATATGATAAAGTTGGTAGATACATTTTCTGCTCAAAGTGAGATTACAGTCTAGATGGGGAGCTGGACATTAAAATAAATGATTCATAATATATAATTTATAGATATGTACAGAAGCATTGTGGGGTTGAGTGGGAGGTGAATATCAAATTCTCAGAGGCAGACAAAAGGCCTTATTCTCAGAATCCAGACAGATCCTGTAGTGGAGAAACTGAGACTTAAACAGTGTTGCTACCCATGTAGATGGGAAAAAATTTCCTCCCTACTCCTTTAGCAGCTGTCCTGAGTAGTGGAGAGTGAGGGGAGCAGGGGGCCATTGAATTTAAGGGATATATTCACTCGGTATCCCTCCCCGTCTTCCCCAAGAGTCTCTCCTTTATCCCCTGGAGTGTTCACGGTGCTGGGAGATATCACCCAGTTGCACTGGCATTTTGTCCCAACTCACTTGCCTTTTGCCTTAATTGCTTCATTGGTTCCCTCTATCTCCAACATCCTTGGCAGGAGTTGCACACTGCCATCCTTTCCCCTCACCTCACAAACAACACGTGGAAGATTGAGCCTGTTCTTTGGAGCCACCTTGACTATGAGAGTGTTGCTTAAAAGGGGAAAGCCCCAGGAGGTTCATTCATTCAGTTGTATTTATTGAGCACTTACTGTGTGCAAAGCATTGTACTTTAGTGCTTGGAAAGTACAATTTGGCAACAAATAGAGACAACCCTACCCAACTATGGGCTCACAGTCTAGAACTGGCAGTCAGACAACAAAACAAAAGGGCACCATCCACTCAGGCTGCTGGACACCTTGTGTAGTCTGCTGTACACAAGCCATACTTGTGAGCTTTACTGAGAGCTCACCTCCTCCAAGAGGCCTTCCCAGACTGAGCCCCCTTTTTCCTCTCCCCCTCCCCATCCCCCCCACCCTACCTCCTTCCACTCCCCACAGCACCTGTATATATTTGTACAGATTTATTACTCTATTTATTTTACTTGTACATATTTACTATTTATTTTGTCAATGATGTGCTTCTAGCTTTACTTCTATTTATTCTGATGACTTGAAACCTGACCACATGTTGTCTGTCTCCCCTTTCTAGACTGTGAGCCCGTTGTTGGGTAGGGGCCATCTCTATATGTTGCCAACTTGTACTTCCCAAGCGCTTAGTACAGTGCTCTGCACACAGTAAGTGCTCAGTAAATACGATTGAATGAATGAATGCTCTAGACTAGAATGTGAAATGAGGAATCTGCTCGGCTTGAGGGATGTCCTGGAGAGGAAGTCTGTCTGGTCCTAACTGCCACAGGGTATTTTGGGAAATAGAATTTGCTCCAATTTGGACCATTCCTGAAATGAACTGGGTCCCTGGACCAGGCTAGATTGACTCTTCTGGTTAACTCAGAGTTAACTCAGAGAACCTGGGATGAATGACCCCTCCCTAACAGTGACTTCAGACCTGACAATGTCAAATAAGGTGGAGAATACCGTAATGCCTAAAGGGGCATGGGGAGAAAAACTCTCAGTGGCGTATATTTTATCACCATGTAAAACCCAGGCAAGTGCACACATAGGATGTTGATAATTCAGGTTGTCCCATTGTAGGAAAGACAGCTGAAAAAGGAGAAGAGAAGCCAATAAAAATAATCACAAGAATGGATAATCTTCAATACTTATGTTCTGATGGCTCCTTCTGCCCTGCCTTCAAGTGTACCTGTTCCTTGTTGGGAGAGAGGGAGAGAGAGATAAAGAAAAGCAGCGTGGCTAGGTGGAAAGAGCATGAGCTTTGAAGTCAGAGGTCATGGACTCAAATCCCTCTCTGCCAATTGTCAGCTGGGTAACTTTGGGCAAGTCACTTAACTTCTCTGTGCCTCAGTTACCTCTTCTGTAAAATGGGGATTATGACTGTGAGCCCCACATGGGTCAAACTGATTACCTTGTAACTACCCCAGTGCTTTGGACAGTACTTGGTACATAGTAAGTTCTTAACAAATATTGTAATTACTATTATTATTATTTTAAAGGAGAATCTCACTTGAACGAGGGGCAACATTGCCTAATGGAAAGAGCGTGGGCCTGGAGAGTCAGAGGACCTGGGTTCTAATTCTGGCTCTGCCATATAGTCTGCTGTGTGACCATGGGTAATTCGCTTAACTTCTCTATGCCCCAGTTACCTCATCTTTAAAGTGGGCATTAAAACTGTGAGCCCCATGTGGGACATGGGTAGTGTCCAAGCTAATCATCTTGTATCTACCCCAGCTCTTACTACAGTGCCTGGAACATATTACATACATACCAAATACCATTTTATAAAAAAAGAAAAGTTCCTTACGCCTTTCCTCATTACTCTTAACTTCCAGCCTATTAATTTTATAATATGACCAGATAATGAGGGGTAGGTAAGGGGAATTCCCCACACTGGGTCTTGTTTTCTGGGAAAACAAGGATTAACCAGAGCAGGTAGATGAGATATGAAGAGAAAAATGAGACAGCCATGCATTAGAACAAAGTTAATATTCTTGGTGAATCATGAGGAACAGTTTTGCAAACACCTCAGAAAGAATTAACTTGGTTTATGCAAATCCTTAGTTTTGAGTTTGTTAGTAAAAGCTGTAAAGTATTTGCTTTCACCAGAAAAGAGTGCTAAAATTCAGCACTTGTTTTTCACTCATAATGGACACCTCTATCCTAAGTGCCTAAAATTGAGAAGACCCCCCCTCAATTCAAGATGCTGGCAAAGGGTGATAATTGCAGTAATCATAATTACTTTCAGCTTCACAGGGTGCGAACACCCTGAAGAGGAAGAGGTAGCAGAATACATTTTACCAAGAATCTACTTGTTGCTGCCTTTGTAGATGGCCCTTCCATCTCAAGGAAGACCATTTGGATTAAATTCTCACGTTTTGACCTGCACAAAAAATTAAGCTATATAAAGCAAATAATGATTTTAGTAGAAAACATATCACCTAGTGAATTTCAATGTATTTATATAATTAAAAGGAAAATGGGCATAATAAGTTAAGGATCACAGATATGGTTAAAACATTCTTTATAAGCTATTTCTTTACAATCCGAGTTTATAAAGCCAAAGATCAATCATTACAGGGAAAATACACAAAGATTGTCAAGAATGGGAGAGAAAAGGAAAGGACTGTTTAAACCAAAATAATTGCATGGAAATCTAATTAGCAAAATTAGAAATAAGGATGACCTTAGCAAACAAAGAACAGATGGGCAAAATAGAGGTTAAGGCAAAATAGATTCATTAATTTATAAAGAAGAAAGTGAAAGCTTTGTTCTAAACTTTTTTTTTGAATCATTGGTGATTATGACTTTTTAATTTATTTTTTGCCCTTCTCTAAATTGTCTTTCTTACCATGTGTTTCATGATAATATTGGTTCTAAAGTACTTGAATTTTGTTTCGTTTTGTTTTTTTAATGTGAATTTTCATTCCTTCTTCAGCAGAAGCAGTTAGGCCCAGGGGAAAAAAGCATGGGCCTGGAAGTCAGGGGAATTGAGTTCTAATCTTGGCTCCACTGCTTGCCAGACGTGTGGCTTGGTAAATCGCTTAATATTCCTGTGCCTCAGTTTTCCAGTCTGTAAAATGGGGATTACATATCTTTTCTCCATCCCCTTTAGACTGTGAGGGATGGATACTGGTTCCAACCTGATAATTTTGTAGCTACCCCTGGATTTAGGACATTGCTTAGTTCATAGTAAGTGCTTAATTATGCTGAAATAATTCTTATTTTTTCCTTATTATTATTCTTATTCTCTCTCTTCCTCTCTCCTGCCTTCTCTTGTCTGTCCTCTTATACAGTATGCCTTGCAACTCTCATGTAGATTTGATGCTCTCTGCTCCATTGCCCTGTGTTGTTTAACTAGCCTTTCAGTTATATCATCATTTAGGCTCTGTGATTGTTAGATTCTTAGCATCGAGTATATCCATTGTTCCATATTGGTCCCTTGTTCCAATATTGTTATTTAGACTCTCTTCGTGTATTGACCAAAGTCCTCTCAGTTGAGTTGAGTTTCTATCTAATTTTCACCCAAGTTTGTTATAGATGTCACTATTTGCTATATTTCAATGGTTGTTTTTTTTTTTTTTACTTTCTATATTCATTATGCCAAATGCTTTTTCATGAGTAACCTGCTGTCTCACTACTTTCTCTGCTTGGGCTTGACCCTCCTTGAATCAATCGGCCATTTGAGAATTCTATTCCCAGGCAGTTAAATGCCTTGCTTGTTTGATCACCAGGTCTTCCTTTTCTAATTTCATTTTATTGGACCCTTGGAAGGCAATAAGGTCAATGGGGAGAAACCAGTAAAATGACAACAAACTGCTGGGAGGATAGATTAGCTGTCTGCCTTCTGGGTGACCTTATACAAGTCACCTAGCCTCTCTGGGTCTCAGTTTCTTCATCTCTGAAGTGGGGATAGGGTGGATGTGAACATCATATGCTACAGGGACTGCATCTCTCTGTTCTGACCTTGTAACAAACCTATTGGGTAAGCATGGTGTAGTGGATAGAGCACAGACCTAGGAATCAGAAGGTCATTGGTTTTAATCCTGGTTCCACCAGTTGTCTGCTTTGTGGCCTTGGGCAAGTCACTTTTCTTCTCTGTGCCTGTTACCTCATCCATAAAATGGGGATTAAGACCATGAGCCCCATGAGGGATAGGGACTCCGTCCAGTCCAATTTGCTTGTATCCACCCCAGCACTTAATACAGTGGCTAGAACATGGTAAGTGCTTAACAAATACCACACACAAAAAATGAGCTAAATAAATGCCATGAATTATTGATTAAGATGGGATGCTTAAACCTAAAAGCTGAAAATCCCAGTTTTGGTATTTTTAAACAATTCAATAGACTGACAACAGTTCTACCCAAACATTCATTAGACAAGGACCAAAGCAGAGAAGACTGCCTTCTTGTGTCTAGGCTCAACGTGAAAGATAACCCATAGTGCCTGAGGAAGTTTATCATTCGTGCTTTATTCCTACTGCTCTCATGAAATGTACTTGAATAAACACTCATCCTTCAAACAGGTCATCTGAAATATAAAGTATACAGAAGTCCTGCCATAAGAATTAGATTGTTCTTAAAACAGACTTTCAGATCAAGTGCTATTAGGGGAAGGTGTCAGGGAAGAGGCTGGGAAATGAAGCTTGGGTCTTCCTGGGGAAAGACACATCGGATACTTTGTGTTTTCAGGAGACATATAAAAAATATATGTCTCCTGAAACGTAAGAAGGAAGTTCTCCTGTCTGACAAGCAGCATATACATGTATATACTGCTTGTCAGACAGGAGAACTTCCTTCATTGAAGTCAACTGGTTAGTGTGCTCCTGATTCAATCAGTGGTGTCTGAGATGCATGTTTATCCCCACAAACTACCTTCTTAAATGAGAACAGAAGAATTGGGAATAGGAAACCCTAGGACCTAGGTGTTCAGGATTGAAGTGGCAAGAAAGGGTTGTCTGCCATTGCTGCGGGAGAAGATTTCTCCCTACTGGAAGACAGGATGGACGGTAGTATGGATGGAGACCTCGGACATCCCCGATCACTGAGATTCCGGAGTCTGCTCAGCTTCAGATCCCTTCTCACTTTGCCTTTGCAGGAGAGGGGCCACCATTGGAACCTGGAGGTGCAGGGGGTCCTCTCTTTGCAGGCCTTTGTTTTCCAGATCTGAAGCTGTTTCCTGTCCTGGCCTTGTCTCTCTGGATCCTAGGATGGAGTTGATCCTTATTTTTGATTCATGGAGTCATCTTATTATTGTTACGATGATCATCTTGTATCTATCCTAGCACTTAGTAGAGTGTTTGGCACATGGTGAGTGGTTAACACTATAGCAATGATGATAAGATTAATACTGTTACTATTGTTATTATTTTTATCATATTAAGCACTTACTACTATGTCCCAAGCACTATACTAAACTCTGGGATAAATACAAGATGATCCCACATGGAGATAGTCTAAGTAGGAGAGAAAACAGGTTTTGAATCCCCATTTTGCTGATGAGGGAAATGAGGCACAGAGAAGTTATTTGCCCAAGGTGTCACAGCAGACAAGTGGCGGAGCTAGGATTAGAACCCAGGTCTTCTGACTCCCAGGCCCATGCTTTTTCCACTAGGCCAAGGTGCTTCTCATGGGCTTGTCTTCCCCCATGGCCCCTTCTCTTCCCTCTCTCACCTCCTGGTCCCAAATCCTTCCCTGTAATTGGTTATGCTCCAACTGATGCCGCCAAATGAATGACTGACATCCAATGCAGCAAACGGGCTTTTCCTTTGTTAGAGATACTTAGAAGCAGCTTCCTGCTCTAGAAACTTCTAGGCCTTCCCTCCCTTCTCTAAGTGTGGGCTAGCTTAGGTTGGGTCATTACATACCCCAAGCGCTTAGTACAGTCCTCTTTAAGTGCTCAATAAAAACGATTGAATGAATGAATACTTGAAAAATTAATTTCCTAAGATTTGGGCAGCTATCTCTGTGAAAACACTGAAAACATCTTTACTCATAATATTATCTGCAGAGTGTTCTGTGCACTGGGTAAGTTTGGTCCTTAGAAGGAACAGGCCATAACTCCTTGGATAGAAGTTGAAGTCTAAGGAAGAGATCATAAGGCCTACATTCAAAGGGGCAGGTATGCACCCCTTCTCCCTAAGTGAGTTCAAATGATCTCCCATACCTATACTTAGCCCGACCCATAATGCAATCCCCACTACCATCCTCAAGCAGAAACTTTCAACCCTTTGATCACCAGGGTAGGAAGAAGACATGTCAGCAGCACATTTTAGACATTTAAAATCCTGGAAGGGTTATGGCTGTTGTGACTGTTAAACTCTGGAATTTTTATAAAAAAGGTATTTGTTAAGCCCTTATAATAATAATAATAATAATAATAATAATAATAATATTTGTTAAGTGCTTACTATGTGCAAAGCACTGTTCTAAGCTCTGGGGGATACAAGGTAATCAGGTTGTCCCACGTGGGACTCACAGTCTTAATCCCCATTTTACAGATGAGGTAACTGAGGCACAGAGAACTTAAGTGATTTGCCTGAAGTCACACAGCTGACAAGTGGCAGAGCTGGGATTAGAACCCATGACCTCTGATTCCCAAGCCAGGGCTCTTTTCACTTTATGTACCAGGCACTGTACAGTCAATACAGACTAATCAGGTTGGACACAGTCCAACCCACATGGGGCTCACAGTCTTTATCCCCTTTTTACAGATGGGGTAACTGAGTCACAGAAAAGTTAAATGACTTTCCTGAGGTCACACAGAAGACAAGTGGCAGAGCTGGGTTTAGAACTCAAGTCCTTCTGACTTCCAGGTCTGTGTTGTATCCAATAGGCCACACTGCTTCTCACTGATCTTTCAGAGCAGTGAGATATCTGGAATAAAATCCTTTAGCTGTAATACACTGCAGCAATTCTTTTATGTTCCTTGTTTTCTTATTGGTTCAAATCCTGGCTCTGCCAATTGTCAGCTGTGTGACTTGGGGCAAGTCACTTAACTTCTCTGTGCCTCATTTACCTCATCTGTAAAATGAGGATTAAGACTGTGAGCCCTGCTTGGGACAACCTGATCACCTTGTAACCTCCCCAGCGCTTAAAACAGTGCTTTGCACATAGTAAGCACTTAATAAATGCCATTATTATTATTATTATTATTACTATTATTATTATTATTAGATGTTGTTATCTCTTCTTTCAGTTTTACCTTGTATTTGTTGTCACATCTGCTTCTCTCTCTTCTAGACTGTGAGCCCCCTGTGGGATTAGGACTTCATCTGACTGATTATCCTTGTACACTAATGAACATTTACATTTCTTGTTACCATACTGGTCTGTATCACCTGTTGAGAAGTAGAATGGCTTAGTGGAAAGAGCACAGGCCTGAGAATTGGAGGACCTGAGCTCTAATCGTGGCTCGGCCACTTGCCTGCTGTGTGATCCTGGGCAAGTCTTTTAACTTCTCTTTGCCTCAGTTTCTTCATCTGTAAAATGGGGATTCAATACCCAAACACTTACCAAACTGATTATTAGCAGAGTGTGGAGTTAAAATGGGTAAGATTGTTTTGTACTTTCCTGGCATTTAGTGCTGAACATTGCATCAAGTGTGTGCTCAATAAATATTACTATTACTACATTTCCCAGTGCTTTGTACACAGAGCTTAACAAATATTAATGAATGAATGTATCTCAGTCTATAATATCAGGAAACAGGAGATTCTTGGGGGAACAGATTATAACAGATTATCAGATTACAGATAACAGATTATCTCCCTCATATTGGAGTGCAATGACAATTGAGAATGACTCAGTTGTACTGTAGCTTGCATCGAAATGCCAGTAAGAATGCTGCCAACTCCTCCCATTCTACTATCTAGTCAGAAATTGCTGCTGCAAATTAAGGCAGGGTGTGGGAAGGGAGAAAGTGAAGAGAAAATGGAAGGAAAGGAAAGAAAGATGGATGTACATTTGTGTATTTTCCTTTGCCCGGGGGTAGGTAACTGAATGTTCATAATTATGGCTTTAAAAGTTCATAATTATGGTACTGAAGCACCATGGTTTAGTGGAGAGAGCACAAGATTGGGAATCTAAAGGTCCTGGGTTCTAATCCCAGCTCTGCCACTTGTCTGTTGTATGACCTTTGGCAAGTCACTTAACTTCTCCGAGCCTCAGTTACCCATCTGTAAAATAGGGATTAAGATGGTGAGCCCCATGTGGAACAGGGACTGAATCCAACCTGATTAGCTTGTATCTACTCCAACACTTAGTAAAGTGCTTGGCCCATAGTAAGCTTTTTAACAAATACCATAAAAAAGCTTAGAATGTGCTGATTGCTGTGTTAAGTGCTGTGATCCCTATGGTACCCCAGCAGCATGATAAACTGGAACCACAGTGGTACCTCATGTTAAGTGGGCACCTATGGATTCAAATGTTTGTCAAAGTCTTTCTCGGGAACAATTGAAAACTAAAGGGTTTGCCCTTAAGAGCATAAAGCTAACCACTAGAAGGGTGGGGTAGAGAGACGATTTTCCACATCAGCTTTTGGTAAATGGAATTCCAATCAGAGCAAACCCTCAGGCAATTTGTATGTTGCAAACCTGCTAAAAATAGAATTCACCCTAGCCCCGCAGGATATAGAAAAGTCACTTTCTCAGAGCTTAAAGGAAGAGAGAAAGCAATTTGTGAGCAAACAGTTCTTTGAAAGGTTCTCTTGTGGAATCTCACCTTCATTTCTCAGAGGTTCATATTTCTGCTGAGCCCAGCAGCAAGGCAGTTCTGGTTTTTTATCTATTTATTTTACTCCATGTTGCAAAAAGCACTTTTTTTTTAACACCCCAGGCCATTTCTCATCCCACCTGAGAGTTTAATTGGGAAGTTTTCAGGTTTTTCGTGCACCATACCTAATACGGTGCTGAAATATGTCCCTGCCTGGGCCTCTAAGGTCAGTCTGAACAAAAACCCTCCTAAGTCCTTATTTGGGTGGCTGCAGGTGAATCAACAGAACGGACAGTAGCTCACTTTTTTTTTCAGTTCATATTACTTTTAAGCTAGACAGACTGCAAAAAATAGGGTCTGCATCCTCTGGGGAGTATTTCATTGAAATAAACAGTTATCCCAAGGGGAATGAAATCAGAATGAATAATCACTGATTTTCACAAACTCTGAAATTCCAGGAAAAGATGACTATGCTAACTAATGATTACCCAAGTGATATAGGGTTTCTTTTATCCTGGAAATGGTTCTTCTGGCCTTGATATTTTTGCTTTTCTCTTCTTAATTTTTCTTCTTTCATTTCTTGTTTAATGTCAGTAGCTACTGAAACAATTTGACTGGGAAACTTAAATTGAAGTTTCATTCCTCTGCATCAGATAAATTAAGATTAAACAATTTCATCCTTCACCCTGGATGTCTTGATTTTTATGGAAAGGGATTATTTACTGACTGCTGGCATTGAACTAATCTTTGTACAGGGGATTGTTCAGTTCCTGTTATTCTTCAGTAGTTGGTTCAGAAGAACTGTAACTAACATTTTGCCATCAATGGAGAGTAGTGAGGTGTCACCAGTAGTTACTGTGATCTTGGTGAGAGCTGACTGAGTGCCTTGAAAGTTACGGTAAGGAGTTTCTGTTTGATGTAGAGGTGGATGGGCAAACACTGGAGGTTTTTGAGGACTGGGGAGATGTGGATTAAACATTTTTTTTACAAAAATGTTCCAGGCAGGAGGATGAAGTATGGACTGGAGAGGAAAAGGACAGGCAGCAAGGAGGTGGTTGATGCTGTAGTTGAGGCAGGATGTAAGTGCTTTGATCAGCATGGAAGCAGTTTGAATGGAAAGGTGGAGTCTAGAGATATTGTGCAGGTAGAAGCAGCACAGTCTGGTGACAAATTGAATATGTGGGTTGAATGAAAGATGAGCTGAAGATAATGCCAAAGTTACAGGTTTGTGAGTCAGGAAGGATGGAATTGTCTAATGGTGATGAAAAAGATGGGGTAGGACAGAGTTTGGGTGAGAAGATAAGGATCTCTGTTATGGATATGTTAAGTCTGAAGCCTTGGTTCGGCATCTAGGTAGAGATGTCCTGAAGGCAGGAGAGAAATCAGGACTCGAGTGATAGATTTGGGAATCACCCGCATAGAGATGGTAGTTGAAGCAAGAGGAGAAAATAAATTCTCCATGAGAGTGGGTGTAGATAGAGAATAGAAAGGGGTCCAGAACTGAGCTTGAGGGACTCCCACAGTTAGAGAGTGGGAGACAGAGGAGGAGCCTTCAAGGAGACTGAGAATGAGTGGTCAGAGAGATTGGTGGAGAACCAGGAGAGGACAGTGTCAGTGAAGCCAAAGTTGGATAATGTTTCCAGGAGAAGGGGGTGGTAAGCAATGTCAAAGTCAGCTGAGTGGTCAAGAAGACTGAGGGGGGAGTAGAGATCACTGGATTTGGCCAAAGGAAGTCGTTGGTGACCATAGGAAAATTTCCATGTAGTGAAGGGGAAGGAAACCAGATTGCAGGGGATCGGGGAGAAAACTGGAGAAGAGGGAGTGGAGGCAATAAGTGTAAAAAAGTCAAGGTGTTTGGAGGGGGATGCTAGGATGCAGTTGGGTTGATAGAGGCAGCCATGGGGTAAAGGGAAGACTTATTTAAGATGGGATAAATGAGCGTATTTGCAGCAATGAGGAAGTAATCATTGGAAAGTGCGCTGTTGAAGATGGTGGTCAAAGAGGAGACCAGTGTTTTAATAACGGGGCTCCGAGATGGGGTTAGAGGCACAGTTGGAGAGGGTAGATTTTGATAGGACCTGAGAGATCTCCTCTTGAGATATTGCAAGGAAGCATGGGAGAGTGAAAGAAGGGACAGGAGGAAGGTGAGACTGGAGAGGAACAGGGGAGATTTTAGGGCAATCGCACCTGATGGTTTCAATTTCATCTATGAAGTGTGTGGTCGGGTCATCTGGGGCAAGAGATGGAGGAGGCAGGGAGGACGGGGGGTGAAGAGGCAGTTAAAAGGCAGAAACAACTGGCATAGGCAGTGGAGTTTGTATCTACTCCAGAGCTTGAAACAAAGTAAGCACATAACAAATACCATCATTATGGAGAAGCAGCATGGCCTAGTAGATAGAGCATGGGCCTGGGAGTCAGAAGGACCTGGGTTTTAATACTGGCTTTGCCACTTCTCTGTGAAATGGGGATTAAGACTGCGAGCCCCATGTGGGGCAAGGGACTGTGTCCAACCCAATTATTTTGTATCTACCCAGCACATAGACCTTTGCCTGGCACATAGTAAGCACTTAACAAATACCATAATTATTATTATTATGGGGAAGTATTGTTGCTGGATGGGGGAAAGGGTAGAGTTGAAGCAGGTAAGAGTAAGTCTGAGATGGATGAGGTCGGCCTGGTCTCTGGATTTCTGCTAGCAGTGACCCACAGCTCATGCACCTGAGTGAATGAAGCATATCATGGAGGTCATCCAGGGCTGTCGGTGATGGCATGAAGAGACTGTAAGCTCCTTGGAAGTAGGGAACATGTTTTCCAGCTCTGATATTGCATTATCCCAAGCACTAAGTACAGTGCTGTACACACAGCAAGTGCTCAATAAAGACTATTGATTGAGAAGGGTTGAATTAAGTGGAGAGGGTGCAGTTGAGGGCATGGATTTGTGTGTCAAGGGAAGGTAGGTTGGGTATGGAGATAAAATGAGGCAAGGTGTCTTTGGAAAATTGAGGGGGTTGAAAGATTGGTGATTTCTGGGGGAACTACACTGATTTGTCAGGAGGGGATGTGTGGAAAAGAAGACAGGTGAAGAAGTTGTTTTAGGAAAGTGAAATTTGGAGTTGGCAAAGTTAGGTATTTTTCAGTAATTAGTGATGATGAGATCGAGTGTGTGTCCAAGTTGGTTCCCTAACTAAGCCTTCATTTTCCCTACTCCCTCTTCTTTCTGTGTCACCTGTGCACCTTTAAACACTTGACATTCACACTACCCTCAGTCCCACAGCACTTAGGTTCAAATCCCCATAATTTATTTTAATGTCTGTCTCCTCCTCTAGACTGCAAGCTCCTGGTGGGCAGGGAACATGTCCATCATCTGTTATACTATCCTTGTTTGGTACGAAACTCTTTACCCATTAAGAGCCCAAGAAATACCATCAATTATTGGATCTTGGTTTTGGTATTCCACCACTTGTTGTTCATGTTGCTTAACTTGTTTGCATATCGCAGTGCAGGTTGTTTTTAGTGTCTCTCATCAGGAAAATGAGAGGCTGCAAGGTGGTGTTGGTATACCTCCTATTTTGCTCCAAGTAGTTTTTTTTAAATCTATGCATTATTTTCATCAAACTAGTCCTGGTGGCATGGACTTGGCAGCTGTCAGGTAAACAAGTATAGAAAATTGCCAATTCAATACTTATATTGGTCCTTGTGGATAGGGTTCAGTGTTCTAATAGAGGTGCTGTTAGTTGCTGTGGATCTCTATGCAGACGTCTTTGTTCTCTAGGAGTTCAACGTTAAACCATGTTGGTAGTTTGGAACTCAATTTTTCCACCTACTTATTTGTCAATAGTATTTATTGAGTGCTTACTGGGTGCAGAGCACTGTACTAAGCATTTGGGAGATTACAATGCAACAGAGTTGGTAGATTTGCTCCCTGCCCCCCAGGAGCTTATAGTCTAGAGGAATAATCAGACATTTAAATACATTTTGGGTATGTACACAAGTGCGGTGAGGCTGAGGGTGTGGTGAATCTCAAGTACTTATAAACAGTCTACATATCCAAGTACATAGGTGATGCAGAAGGGAGAGGGAGGAGGGAAAATGAGGGCTTAATCAGGGAAGGCCTCTTGGAGGAGATGTGATTTAAATGAGGCTTTGAAGATGGGGAGAGTGGTGGTTTGTAGGATGTGTAGGCCTATAGCAGATTGTGGGCAAGGCGTTGATGGTGAAATAGACAAAATGGAGGTACAGTGAGTAGATTGGCATTGGAGAAGTGAAATGTGAGGGCTGGGTTGTAGTAGGAAATAAGTGAGCTAAGGTTGAAGGTGGAAAACTGAGTGCTTTAAAGCTGATTGACGGCAAGGAGGTTTTTTTTTTTTGTAGAGGTGGTTGGAAAAGAAATTTGTGGAGAGTGGGGAGATATGGACTGAGCATTTGTTCATAAAGATGATGAAGTTTGGGACACTGTTGATTTCACACTAGCCAAAACTAACATCATTTCCCCCTCCCCTCTATGCATCCCCCTCCACACACACCCTTTGATGTGCTTGGGATATTTCAACAAGGTCTTGCCCCTACTACTACCTGAAACTTCCTCCCCACCTCTTCACTAACTCTTTCCCTTTCATTTTGCCTGAGGAACTCAAGGGGAAAGATAAAAGCAAGGAAAATGGGACAACTTTTCCTGTCTCCCTGACCAACTGACTGAGGGATCTAGTGATCTCTTGAGCTTCCTCAGCACACATCTCCAACCCAAGTCTCCCCTCCAACTCATATCCTATGTATTGAGGGCTTGGTGGCTAACTATTCTCCCTCCCCTATTAGGCCCTTGACCACAAAAAACATGTCTGTTCTTTAATATAAACCCCAAGGGCCCAGCAGAGTGTCACTCACCTTGTGGATTGTTAAATACATGATTTCTGATTGAAACTCAATGGTTGAATGGAGAAAAGATAGTGATGCTCCTTCTTAACCAGACTTTAACTCTATCTTTCCAAAAGGCATTCCAGGCAGTCTTTAATGGTAGAAGTCCGGGTGGGGGGGAATTATGGGTCAGTAGGTTCAGCCTCCTCTCTTCAATAGAGTAGGAGCACCAATCCACAGAAGTGCCCCCTGTGAAATAGCTCGTCTCCTTTAAAGTTTGCCAGTAACCTAGTTCCATCAGAATGGGCCAAAACTACTGGGAAGAAGACCAGAAGTAGAGTGATCTTAGGGATGGGTCTTGGGAGTGTTGAAAGTAGAGTCTGCTGCCCCAGACCCAACAGTGATGTAGGTACCTCTGGTTTCTGGAGGTTGCGGCACCTTTAATCAGTACCCCAGGTAGGGTAGCTGGCATATATGCTACTGAAGCCCACTGTCTCTTTGATCAGGCATTTTCCACATCCAGTAGTTGGTCGAGTGAGTCTCAGGCAGGCATTAGATGGCTCTTGGTTTGGAGACTCATTAAGGGCTGAGGTGGGTTTGGGGAATCCCCATCCAGGGTTTCGATGGGGCCCAGATGAATGAGAACATCTCCAAGACCACCCTTCAAGCTCCCAGGTCCCTAATCCACTCATTTGTTGCCATAATAATCTTAAGCATTTACTATGGTCCAGGCACTATTCTAAGGGCTGGGGTAGATAAAAGCAATGGGGTTGTACACAGTCCCTGTTCCACATGAGACTCATAGTCTTAACCCTCATTTTACAGATGAGGGAACTGAGGCCCAGAGAACTTAAGTGACTCACCCAAGGTCACACAGCAGACAAGCGGTGGAGCTGGGATTAGAACCCATGTCCTTCTGACTCCCAGGCCTGTGCTCTATCCACTAGGCCATTCTGCCACCCAACTTGGGTGCAAGTATGAGGAGACTCAGTTGTTTAGGTGGCCAGCATTTGGCTTGTTTAGTTGAGGTGTTCTTTCAGCTAAAGACAGGGGGAAGGAGGTTGGTCATCTAACTTCCTGTGGTCCCTTTAGGTCCCATTATCCTATCACTTCCCCCAGATCAGACAAAGATGCCTGAGGTTGGAGCCCAGCTCTCTGGCTTCTTAATCTAGCCGCCTAACCATCAGACATAGAAGTAGCACTATTCTGGTGCATTTTAAAAAATAATCAAAAATAGCTTGTCAGAATAGTATCATGCATTTGCCCTGAAAGTCTTTAATTTTTAAGAGTGGTGAGGAGGAGGGAGAAGATGAAAAATTCATGATCTGGATCAGGCAAATTAGTAAATTTAGAAATCTAGTGTGAGCATCATCGTCAAAGCAGAGGAAAAAGCAAAAAAAGGAAACGCTAACACACCATCTGCACAGCCAGCACAACCCCAAAGGGAAAACAAAGTATCAAGGAGGAGAATGTAAATATTGTTAAGGGAAAGTCAGAGAACCCTCGTTAGAGAGAAATGAGAAAACAGTTATCTGAAAATAGGTCTATTTAGAACTTCATTATCAGTAATGAATAATCACCAACAGCAGTTATGAAAAGAGTAGGTGAAAATTCCTGAGTGAAATCCTCTTCTAAGAATTGAATTTTCATTTCCAAGAAGAGGTTTGAACTGTCCATTATCTCCCTCCTTCTCTCAAAATGTTAAAACCTGCCACCAGCAGATTCTATTTGCCTAGGTCTACTTGATAGGATCTGAAGGGAAGTTTAAACAAGGTGACAAATTTAAGTGTGGGAAATAAGGTTTAAAGATGATCATTCAATGGTATTTCTGAAGCCCTTACTCCATGCAGAGCATTGTGCTAAGTGCTTACAGGAATACAATAGAGTTAGTTAATACAACCCCTGGTCAAACGGATCTGACAGACTAGAGTGGGGAGACAGACATTAAGATAGTATAATTCTGGTATTTAAGTGCTTCCTATGTGCCAAGCATGGTATTAAACTCTGGAGTAAATACAAGATAATCAGTCCAGTCATAGTCCCTGTCCCACATGGGACTCATAGTCTAAGTGGTAGAGAGAACATGTATTTTTTTTTTTATAATATTTGTCGACTATGTACAATGTGTCAAACATTGTACTCTGCACTAGGCTAGATTCAAGTTAATCAGGTTGAACACAGTCTCTGTCCCACATGGGGCTCACAGCCTAGGAGGGAAAACAAATATTGAATCCCCATTTTGCATTTGAGGAAAGTAACACACAGAGAAGTTAAGTGACTTGCTCAAGGTCACACAGCAGGAAGTAACAGAGCTGGGATTAGAACCCAGTTTCCCTGACTCCTAGGCCCTTGACCAGACCATGCTAAATATAAAATACCTTCCTTCTGGGTAGGGAATGCTCAGATTCCACTTATTACATCATCCCCTCTCCTCTCATATACAACCCCCATTGCTCTCATCTTGAGGACTGGTAAAGTAATCATTAAGAGGTTGTTAAAAAGTAGAACCTAAGGACCTAAAGTGTGCCTCATTTTGAAGACATCTATGACCTTTCTAGACTGTAAGCTCCTGGTGGGCAGGGAACATATTTGCCAACTCTGCTATACTGTATTCTCCCAAGTGCTTAATACAGTAAGCACTCAATAAATATAATTGATTGATCCCAGGGCTAGGAGATAGAGAAATGGACTGGGAATGGTGAGTCTGAGGGAAGTCTTAGGGAAACAGACACCTGTCTACTTGTTTTGTTTTGTTGTCTGTCTCCCCCTTCTAGACTGTGAGCCCGTTGTTGGGTAGCAACCATCTCTATATGTTGCTGATTTGTACTTCCCAAGTGCTTAGTACAGTCTCTGCACATAGTAAGTGCTCAATAAATACAAATAAATGAATGAAAGTCTCTGGTACCCAGTGAGTTGTTTGTAGTTTGTCCTCTAGACTGTAAACTCACTATGGGCAGGGAACATATCAACCAACTCTATTATATTGTATTCCTCCAAGCATTTAGTACAGTGCTGCACAAACACAGCAAGTGCTCAAGAAATGTGATTGTAGGTAAGCAGACAAGCCACTTTATCCTCTCTGGGCTCAGTTTTCCCATCAACAGAAGCCACAAAAGAATACTCTCACCCTTCCTCAGAAAACTGCTCCATGGACAGGTAGAGGGGATCATTTAGTCATATCTATTGTGTGCTTACTGTGTGCAGAGCCTTTTACTAAGTGCTCAGGAGAGTACAGTATAAAAATAATCAGACACATTCCCTGCCCTACACAAGCTTACAGTCTAGATCACTGTACAATCAGTGTTTTAATCAAGAGCTTTGTTTTTCTTGAGAAAATGCTGGGTAAGGTGACTAAAAGACTGGTATAGGGATTTGATATATTTCACCTATTTGTTTTGTCACCTGTCTACTTGTTTTGTTGTCTGTCTACCCCCTTCTGGACTGTGAGCCCATTGTTGGGTAGGGATCGTCTCTATATGTTGCTGATTTGTACTTCCCAAGCTCTTAGTACAGTGCTCTGCACACAGTAAGTGCTCAATAAATATAATTGAATGAATGAATATATTAAAAGTTGGCATATAAAAGCATATGGAAACTATATTCATGAGAACTTTATTGCTTTCACACTGCACCATTTCTTTGAATCCAGTCACTCATGTGAATGAGTACTCATAATTGACTAAAGTAAACTTTTTCCAGAGGATCATTTTAGCATTTATCATCCATGCTTTTGTCAGGAAAAAATATCGCAGGTCACAATAGGGGCTAATAGGCCTATGACCCTTGAGGTTTGATCTGGAAGAAATTATCCAGTCACTAGGATCAAGAGTGAGAACTGCTTCATTGTGGTCCTGGCTCTGCTCCTGTTCACCGTGGCCTTGGACAAGTCACTTAGAAATTCTACGGTTCTCAGGGTTTTTTTTTTTTTGTTGTTGTTGCTTTGCCTTTTTTTTTGTAAACGAGATGCTAATACTTATATGTAAATCACTTTGAAATCCCTAGATGAAAGATGCTATATAAATGCAAAGTGTTTTTATTTGATGCTTTGTAGGTGTAACATGAGTGAGTGAAGGTTCTTATGAGGACCTTCACTTTTGTATTTCCTGACTTTCATGAATTTAAATAGGCAACCATAACATTGTTTTACTGGTGATTATTTTCTTTATGTCATTTCCCTGTTGTTTTTGAGACACTGAGCACATAAACAGAAAACCCACTTGCTATGCTAGAGCAGACCTTCTCAGCCAAGGGGACTAGGGGAGTTGGGGCAGTTAACCAAACAATTCAGAACTCAGCCCCATTCTTCAGCTGGGAAGATCTGGAATTAGATATCAGAGATGTTAGCTTATTACCTTGTTGCCCCAATCTTTGCTTGGACTTTGATAATCCGCATTCATTCCTGATTTAGGCTTCAAATATTATGATTTCTGTAGGTTCTCTGTGGGCCAGGTGGTTTGAAAATAAGTTAAGGAAATGGAACAATCATGCTCTTGTTTGTCTTCACTGAGAAGAAAACCAGTCTTCAAAGATTGTGTCAAATAAATAACTTATTTAAAAGATGAAATTCTTTACAAGTAAGATGATGCCCAAAATATGTATGAAAGTGCTACTGGAGGGGAAGGGGGCTGAATACTTGTAGGTGATGTGGAAGTGCCAGAGTGGCCAATAATAGGGAGATTCAAGATTAATCAGGGAAGACCTCCTGGAGAAGGTGTGATTTTAGTAGGACATTGAAGATGGGAAGAGCAGTGGTCTGCCAGATGTGAAAGGAGAGGGAGGTTCAGGCAGAAGGGAGGGCTTGAGGTCAGTGGCAAGAAAAATGAGAAACAGGAAAAATGAGTGGGCTGACATGACAGGAGGAGAGCGTGTGAGCTGAGGTGCAGGAGTAGAGTAGAGAAGATGAGTAAGGGGTAATGGTGATTGCATGCCCTAAAGTCCATTTATTCAATTGTACTTCTTGAGCACTTACTGTGTGCAGAGCACTGTACTGAGCACTTGGGAGAGTACAATACAATGGTAGACACATTCCTTGCCCACAATGAGCTTACAGTCTACAGCCAATGGTCAGGAGTGGCCAGCCACTGGAGGCTTTTGAAGAGTGAGTAGATGTGCATAGAAATATGTTTTAGAAAAATGATGCAGGCAGCAGAATGAGGTATGGACTGGAGAGGGGAAAAGCAGTAGGCAGAGATGTCTGTGAGGAGGATGATGCAACAGTTAAATTGAAGTATTACAAGATGACTGTGTTGTGGCAGTTTGGGTGGAGAAGAGATGCTATGGGTTTGTGAAGAGCTGACAGGATTTGCTTAGTGACTGAATATGGGGTGAGGGAGGGAGAGAGAGACGAGTCCAGGAAGATGCTAATGCAATGAATAAATAGTGCTATTTCTAAATTCCCTGAAATTAGGTTGCTCACCAAGATCTCTGGGCTCTGATTTTTAAAGCCTCATACTGTGTGAAGTGGGATGGTGTCTAATCACTTATAAAAACAATTGCCTCAAAAATTTGCCAATTGTGACCCACTCAATCACTTTGAAGGGCAATTGAAGCAAGTGTCTTTCATTTAAGGGTGTCCAATGCCAATTTTGTCTGATTAGCCAATTAAAGGGGCAATTATCTTTTTAAAAGAGTTTGGACTCCATAAATACTGGGAGTTATAAAACTTGCATGAGGGGAAAAAGTAAGGTAAGATGGCCATCTGGTCAAGCATGGAACCTCTCAATCAATCAATCAATCATATTTATTGAGCATTTACTGTGTGCAGAACACTGTACTAAGCGCTTGGGAAGTACAAGTTGGCAACATATAGAGACAGTCCCTACCCAACAGTGGGCTCACAGTCTAGAAGGGGGAGACAGAGAACAAAACCAAACATACTAACAAAGTAAAATAGAATAGATATGTACAAGATAAATAAATAGAGTAATAAATATGTACAAACACATATACATATATACAGGTGCTGTGGGGAAGGGAAGGAGGTAAGATGGGGGGGATGGAGAGGGGGACGAGGGGGAGAGGAAGGAAGGGGCCCAGTCTGGGAAGGCCTCCTGGAGGAGGTGAGCTCTCAGTAGGGCCTTGAAGGGAGGAAGAGAGCTAGCTTGGCGGATGGGCAGAGGGAGGGCATTCCAGGCCAGGGGGAGGACGTGGGCCGGGGGTCGATGGCGGGACAGGCGAGAACGAGGTATGGTGAGGAGATTAGCGGCAGAGGAGTGGAGGGTGCGGGGTGGGCTGTAGAAGGAGAGAAGGGAGGTGAGGTAGGAGGGGGCGAGGTGATGGAGAGCCTTGAAGCCGGGGGTGAGGAGTTTCTGCCTGATGCGCAGATTGATTGGTAGCCACTGGAGATTTTTGAGGAGGGGAGTAACATGCCCAGAGCGTTTCTGGACAAAGACAATCTGGGCAGCAGCAAGAAGTATGGATTGAAGTGGGGAGAGACACGAGGATGGGAGATCAGAGAGAAGGCTGATGCAGTAGTCCTGACAGGATAGGATGAGAACTTGAACGAGCAGGTCAATCATAATAAGTCTTTAACCATTCTTGCATGATGCATAGAATAAAATATCACCAGCAAAGCCAGCATCTTAATCAAATTTGAAACATCTATTAACAGATGTCCAAAATCAGATATCTCAAAGGTATTGCTGAGGAAGGTATAATAATAATTATGACATTTGTTAAGCACTTACTATGTGCCAGGCACTGTACTAAGTGCTGGGGTGGATACAAAAAAAAATCTCCAGTGGCTACCAACCTATGCATCAAGCAAAAACTCCTCACTCTTGGCTTCAAGGCTCTCCATCACCTCGCCCCCTCCTACCTCACCTCCCTTCTCTCCTTCTATAGCCCAGCCCACACCATCCACTCCTCTGTCGCTAACCTCCTCACTATGTCTCATTCTCTCCTGTCCCACTGTCGACCCCCGGCCCAGGTCCTCCCCCTGGCCTGGAATGCCCTCCCTCCACACATTCACCAAGCTAGCTCTCTTCTTCCCTTCAAAGCCTTACTGAGAGCTCACTTCCTCCAGGAGGTCTTCCCAGACTGAGCCCCCTTTTTCCTCTCCTCCTTCCCATCCCCCCCACCCTACCTCCTTCCCCTCCCCATAGCACTTGTAAATATGTTTGTACAGATTTATTACTCTATTTTACTTGTACATATTTACTATTCTATTTATTTTGTTAATGATATGCATCTAGCTTTACTTCTATTTATTCTGATAACTTGACACCTGTCCACATGTTTTGTTTCGTTGTCTGTCTTCCCCTTCTAGACTGTGAGCCCGTTGTTGGGTAGGGACCGTCTCTATATGTTGCCAACTTGTACTTCCCAAGCACTTAGTACAGTGCTCTGCACACAGTAAGTGCTCAATAAATATGATTGAATGAATGAGTGAATACAAGCAAATCAGGTTGGATACTGTCCCTGTCCCATGTGGGGTTCACAGTCTCAATCCCCATTTGACAGATGAGGTACCTTAATATTAGCCTGCAGCTTAAGGTAAATATGATCCGATTTTAGATATTTGAAAAGTATGAAGTCCTGATTGGACCAACCTGGTCGTTAAATTAATCAGGGAGTTATCAGGGGGTAAAACTAAGGAAAAGTTTCAGCCTCTTGGCCACCACATTTTATAATTGGTTCAGAACCCCCCAGATTTGCACCCCTACCTTCCTTCCCTACCCAAACATGGCCTTCCTCCATTCTCCCAGGATGATAGTAATGATGATAAAAATAACGATAATGATAACAATCACCCTGCTAGTTGTGGTTAGGGAGTGTATCTATTTATTGTTGCATTGTACTCTCCCAAGCACTTAATACAGTGGTCATCACACAGTAAGCACTCAATAAGTACGACTGAATGAATCTTTCTAAATAGAAAACTGCTTTGGGGTCAAAATCTGTTCCAAGGCAAAAATATTTTAGCAGCACACCAAAGGGTGGGGAAACAGGAAATTCAACATGGAAGCTGTGGCAACAGTCACAGAAATTTTATTTGGAGGCAGTATTGTTGGTTATTAGTCTTACTAATTATCCCTTATTAATCTCTGAAATTCATCATTCATATGGTCCATAAAAAATTGATTTGGTGGAATGTCTTTGCTTGCTTGCTCTCCTCTGTAGGATTATCTACCACTGTGAAATAGTCCTTTTTTTTTGCATTTTATTGAGTCTACTGAGGCAATTAAGCCTATGAGAACAACCACAAGAGTTAACTGTCTGGGACACACTGTTACATGAAGTCAGGAGAGCTAAATTCTGTCCCTACTTCACCACTGTGTTATCCTGACCAAGTAAGTGTCATCTTATGCCTCTGTTTTTATTTGTAAAATGGGTGGTGAATGAGGGAGAGATATCTGAGTGTTCCTATGTGCAGAGGACATGCTAAGCACATGGGAAAATACAGTATAGTTTGTAGACATGGTCGCTGTCCACAGAGAGCTTACAGTCTGGGGGTGGGAGCAGATACTAAAATGAATTAGACATTTGGAAAGAAACAGAGTATAAAGATATGCATACAGCACTCTGGGGGGTGGTGTGGGGTGAGTATTAAAGTGCTTGGGGTGCAGACCAGAGTGCTTGGGCAAAGCAGAGGGGAGGAGGAATAGAATAGGGAAGTGAGATGCAAGTCAGGAAAGGCTTCCTGGAGGTGATATGATTTTAGTGGGGCTCTGAAGATGGGGAGAGGGGTGGTCTGATGTGTTGAGGATCATTGCAACCAGCTTTATGAAATGGTTTAAGTTCCTCAGAAGAAAGCTAAGTCAATTTGGAATTTTATTATACCTATGACTTGAAGTAGTTTAATGAATTAAAAAGCTGACAAGCGGAAGTTAGGCCAAAGACCTTTAAAAATGCTGTTCTGCCAGAAAGTGCAATTAACAACTGTTCTCCCCACCTATGGCTACAATTGGTGGATTTAAATTATACTAAGAAAGAATCAGTGGTTCTTTGAACATGAGGAGATTTTTCTCAGTTCAACTCATTAGCATTATTGATTAAGGGAATCAATAAGCCATGCCCTAATAGTTCCGAACCAGATAATGGCATCAAAGTGTTGGCATTCTCAGTTGACCAACATTGAAAAGGAAGTAATTCCCATGAGATTAAAAATCCTTGTTCTGGAGATATAGTTGCTGATGGAAGCAGCCTCAACTATCTAATTTAAAAGTAGCCCTTACTGACAGGGTTTGGAAACAGTTCCTTTAATCTGATTCCTAATCTCCCTGGCTTTGAACAACTGTAAATAATTTAACTTAAAATAAATTAGTTGAAGCATGGATTTTTCAAGCTTTAAGTATAACGTGCCCCTTCACCCCTACCCAAGCCCAGGTAAATCAGATATTGGGTGCTTCATTTCACACTGGAAAGCAAGTTGAAATGCCAATTAAACACACTTACTTAAAAAGAGATATTGAACACTAACTCTGAGAATACTCTTTTAGAAATGTGCTGATGTTCTCGGTGCAATCTGGGTAAGCTGTTCATGTGAGGGAGGGGAACAACTTTGGGCTCACTGGTTCAGGATTACCTCACTCCACTTTGTCTCCAATGTTTTCTGTGATTTTCTTTAAACTCCAAATTAATTATTTCAGATTAGTTAGGAGGTTGGAAGCTGAATATCTACAGTTGGCAAGTGACTGGCAAGGATTTTCAAAAAAGCCATGCAGTGATTCAAAGATATTACTTATTCTCTAGACTGTAAGCTTGTTGTGGGCAGGGAATGTTTCTACCAACTCTGTTGTACTCTCCAAAGTGTTTAGTTCAGTGCTCTGCAAACAGTGAGCATTCAATAAACATGATTGATTGATTACCTCAGAAAAATCTCAAATCTAGTCTATGCCAGGGTTGCCCTGCTCTGTGCAGTAACCACTGGTCAGACATAGAAATACCGGGACAGAAATAGGCTCAGTAGCTACTGCCATCATCTTTGTTGGCTTAAAGATATTTCTTATTGCTACATGTGTACTATTTTTGTAGCCTAATAATCTTTCTTGTGGTCCCCAATGGCCAACCCACCTGCCACCTCCTGCTGCCCCCAAGAAGCCACAGGCAATAAGTTCTTGCCTCACTTGGCCATCAGATCTGACCTGTGCTCCTGGCTTGCACACAATTCCTGTGATTGATTAAGCCATTTTAAATAATAATAATAGCATTTAAGTGATTACTATGTGCCAAGCACTGCATTAAGTGTTGGGGTAGATACAAGATAACTAGGCTGTATATGGAGCTCAGTCTAAGCAGCGGGGGGAAAAGGTTTTAAGTCCCCATTTTGCAGATGAGGGAAATGAAGCACAGAGAAGTTTCGTGACTTTGCCAAGGTCAAACTGCAGATATGTGGTGGAGCTGCGATCGTCACCCAGGTTCTCTAACTCCCAGGCCTTGACTCTTTCCACTAGGACACATTGCTTCACGTAACTTAAGTTGTGTTCCTAAAGGACGGTTCTGGTGGGGTCCAAAGACTGAGAGAGAGGTGATGAGGGGGGAAGTGGGAGAAAGAAAAGGGGACAAAAAGTAGTGGAAGAAAAATGGGGACAGACATAAGGAATGGGAGGGAGGAGGAACTTAATTACTCTTCTTCTTCCATGAAACCTCATTGAGGGCAGGATCATGTCTACTTACTCTATTATACTCTCCCACTAGGAATAATGAGTGATATTTGTACTAAGTACTGTACTGAGAGCTGAGGTAAATACAATGCAATCAGATTAGACACAGCCCCTTTCCCACATGGTGCTTTCATTTTAAGTAGGAGGGAAATAATAATTATGACACTTAATTGCTTATTATGGGCCCCAAATTACAAGAAGTGCTGAGGCAGATGCAATGCAATTAAATTGTCTATAGTCCCTGTCCAACAAGGAGCTCATAGTCTGAGAGGGAGGAAGAACAGGTATTTAGTCCTCATTTTACAACTGAGGAAACTAAAGCTCAGAAAAATTGGGACTTGCCCAGTGTTACACAGCAGGCTAATATCAGAGTCCAGTTCAGAGCCCTCATCTCCTAACTCCCAGGGTTATGCTCTTTCCATTGTTCATTTATTCATTCAGTCGTATTTATTGAGCACTTACTGGGTGCAGAGCACTGTTCTAAGCGCTTGGAAAGTACAATACAGCAATAATGAGAGACAATCCCTGCCCACAATGGGGTTATCGTCTAGAAGGGGGGAGACAGACAACAAAACAAGTAAACAGACATCAATATAAATAGAATTATAGATATATAAGTGTATACATAAGTGTGGTGGTGGTGTGGGGGGGAGAACAAAGGGGGCAAGTCGTGGCGATGTGGAAAGGAGAGGGAGCAAAGGAAAAGGGGGTTTAGACCTGCTTAGTACAGTGTTATGCAAAGAGTAAATGCTCAGTAAATAATATTGATTATCTTCCTCTGCTATTGCCACTATCCACCCCCAGCATTTCTGCCCAGATTGGGAGACCAGGGGGCTATTGCCCCTAAGCCTTATGACTGTTAACCTGAACATGGCAGTGGGAGCGGTGGGTGTAGTGCAGTTGCTGAGAAAGAATCCCAGTGTGATTGTACTGTAGTCCCCAGATCAGGCCATCTGGGTGCCATTAGAACCATCAGAAAGCCTGGCTGAACTCACAAAGCAGCATATAAGATTAGATGGCATCTTCTGCCAACTTGGCCCAAAGAAAGTCAGCTTAAGGAATACCCATTAAAATAGGTGTCTTTATTGAACAATGTTAGGGACACATTTTTGGCTATCTAGATGATCATTCACTGCATAATTTGCAGGCCTTGACTGCACTTCTCTCTAAGAATGTTTTAATTTCTGGCTTTATTTAATATAGGCTTTCCCTTGAAAAGTGATGTAAGATGCCCAATCATTTCTTTTTAACTGATGGGCAACTTATAGCAAATGCTCTGTCTGAACACACATTGCTCATTAGTCATGTTTAAGTGTTACTGTTCTAGGAAGCAAAAATTTCAGTGCATCTGGACCCTTTCCTTTGCAATCAGGATAAAAGCGTACCTTGTTGGAATAGTAGGATTAGTAATAGCACTATATTAAGCATGGATGAGAATTGGACGTGACTCCTGGACAATCAGGGGATTTGCCATAAATAAAAATAATGGAAGGGCATCCAGACAATCTTGTCATGTCACTAGTTAATGAAAAAGGGTAAACAAACATGGAACAGTAAGCCTGGTGTGTGCGCAGGTATTGTCTCTATTGCTGAATTGTACTTTCCAAACGCTTAATACAGTGCTCTGCACACAGTGAAGGCTCAATAAATGCAATTGAATTAACAGTTAGTTGATTAAAGATTCTCTAATTCCAGCAGATCTCATCTACCCCAAAACTGGGAGTGGAAGTGTGGGAATGAACTTTCTATTCCTTACCCATAATTTGGTATCCACAAAAGACTTTATTTTAATTTTTCTGTACCTGTTTTTTTAAAATGGGGGTAAGCTTCCTGATATCCCTTCTGCATAAGTAATTTCCACTGGAACAGGGACTGTTTCTGAACTGTTTATCTTGTACCTATCCCAAAGTTTAGCAGAGTGCCTGCCATAGAGTAAACACTTAAAATACCATAGTTTTTTTCATGTCACACTGGATGAAAGGCTAAGAAAAGGAAATGGTTACGTGAACAAGAAATAGAGGTGCTTTAATCCAATCTTTAGAGTCAGGTCTCCCAGAAGTCTCAACAGATTTTTACTGAAGTGATGTCCCCTTTTCTTCCCCAGAAGGAATTACGTGGGAGTAATAATAATAATAATAGTTGGGGTATTTGTTAAACATTTACTATGTGCCAAGTACTGTACTAAGCCCTGGGGTGGATACAAGTATATTGGATTGGACACAGTCCCTGTCCAATGTGGAACTCCTTTCCTAGTCCTGTCCAAGTGCCATGACATTAGTCTGATTGGCATTTCATTTGGAGTGCCTTCTGCCTTAGCAATGAACCTGCACCCTGCTATCACCCTAGGGAGCCTCAGAAGACCTCCAGAGTCCTAGGTTTGGTGGGTGTTTTTTCTGGAGTCAAGGCTTCAGAAAGACTCACAGCCAAGGAGGTGGGGCTCAGAAAGCCAGCTGCTATCTGTGGTGATCCAGAGTACAGCACACACTGTGGAAGGGACTGTTGGCAGTGCATCAACAAACTGCACTTGCCTCTGGACAGTCTTTCCCCAAAATGGAAGCAGCTTGGCCTAGCAGGAAGAGTACAGGGCCTGGGGGTCAGAGGACTGGCTTGTTGAACAGAGATGCTATCCTGTCTTTTGAAGTACTAAAGCAGCGTGACTCAGTGGAAAGAGCACAGGCTTTGGAGTCAGAGGTCATGGGTTCAAATCCCAGCTCTGGCAATTGTCAGCTGTGTGGCTTTGGGTAAATCACTTAACTTCTCAGTGCCTCAGTTACCTCATCTGTAAAATGGGGATTAAGACTGTGAACCTGCCGTGGGACAACCTTATCACCTTGTAACCTCCCCAGTGCTTAGAATAGTGCTTTGCACATAGTAAGTACTTAATAAATGTCATTATTATTATTATTACTAAATCTAGAAGTCACAGTGTGCTAATGTGGAACCCTAAGAGAGTCCCTCACCTGTCTCTAAATAGCCATGGGCACCTGGACCCTGGGGCTAGAAACTAGGCATCTATTCTCAAGTGTCCAGAGATCAGCCCTCCATGATGAGACTTACACAATCAGTGGCAATAAGAATGCTGTTAAAGATCCAAGCATCTTCTAATCCCAGCTCACCAGTTTACTGCTGTGACCTTGGGTGAGTCACTTGGTTTCGCTGCCTCAGTTACCTCATCTGTAAAATGGGATTTAAAACTCTGAGCCCATATGGTATGTGTACTACCTGATTAGCCTGTATCTTCTCCAGTGCATAGTACTGTGTCTGGAACATAGGAAGTGCTTAACAGATACCATAAGAAAGGGGCATTTGTTCTTCAAGCCTCGCTGAACTCCATTTAGGTTGGGGCAAACAGTCCTCTGTGATCAGATCCACATAAGCAGTGGCAATAAGAATGCTATTAAAGATCCAAGTATCACCAGGAAATTGACTTTCATTAAGGATTAAAGTGTTCTGCTCCCTTCCCTTTCAGTTCCTAGGTGGCATGCCCACTCATTTCATTGGCAGCTGTGGGTTTGGGGGCTAGGGTGTTTGAGGGGGCAGGGGTGATCCAGCCTAATGATTGTGGAAAGCTCTCTGCGAAGAGCCCTAGTCAGGGATTCTCTCCTGACTTTGAGCCAAAGCCTGAGCCCAGAGGGATAAGCCTTGAACAACTCAGCTGCCTGAGCTGCCTACATCTGAGAGGGCTACTCATGGCGTATTCAGCCTGCTCAGCCCCAATCAGCCCCCTGTAGCATAAGAGCTCTTGGCAGGCTGTGACTTGGGAGTTTAAATACTGTTGATGCAATTTGAAAACCGTTAAACTTGCCTTGCTCGAAAACAGTCTTTGAATACACTCGTTTCCTTCACAGAGCTGAGAAATTTGTTCCACTCAGAAACCGAGAGAATCACTTCACTAAAGGGCGGTTAACTACTTTGATGAGTCTATTTAGAGGGCAATTTATCGCCTTATTTTGTTGCCTTTCTCATATCTTTGGGAAAATGGCTAACTACTAGAAAAGCATGGTCTAGTGCAGCTGGAAATTCGGTGTCTGGGCTGGCAAAAGTTAATTTTATCCTCGAGACACTTTCCAGTGGAACTATCCATTTTGGAAATTAATTTGCATGGGGCAAAGCAAATCCCTGGAGGAAAACTAATATGGCCAGGCCTGCCCTCTGGGGAAAAAACTAATGCTTCTCACACCCCTCATTATTTATCAAGAACCCAATGCTAGCAAGCCCGCCTTATACCTGACAATCAATCAATCAATCGTATTTATTGAGCGTTTACTGTGTGCAGAGCACTGTACTAAGCGCTTGGGAATTTGTACTTCCCAAGCGCTTAGTACAGTGCTCTGCACATAGTAAGCGCTCAATAAATACGATTGATTGATTGATTGATTGGGAAGTACAAGTTGGCAACATATAGAGATGGTCCCTACCCAACAGTGGGTTGACAGGCTACATCTACCTACCTCTGTGTGCCCTGCTTCCTTATTCTTCCTCTGAATGTCATCCATGACCATCATCAGGGCCATTCCCCTAGATTGTAAGCTCTTCGAAGGCAGGTATCCTGTCTACCTACTTTAATGTATTGTTCTCTCCCAAGTACCTGGCCCAGTGGAGAGAGCATCGTCCCGGGAGTCAGAAACACCTGAGTTCTAGTTCTGCCTCACTACTTGTCACTGTGTGACTTTGGGCAAGTCTCTTAACTTCTCTTTACCTCAGCTCATCTGTGAAATGGGAATTTAGACTGTGAGCCCTATGTGGGACATGGACTGTATCCAACCTCATTAACTTGTATCTATCCCAGTGCTTAATATAGTGCCTGGCACATAGTAAGTGCTTAATAAATACCATTAAAAAAGTGCTTAGTTCAGTGCTGTGCACACAGTAGGTGCTCAATCAGTACCACTGATTAATTCAATCCACTCATGGAACTGGGCTCTGTGCTTGCAGGGCTCTCATTCCTCCTCTTGCAGTGTGAATGCCTACACCCAGTGGGGAAGAGCCAGTGGGAGAGCTAAGAGAGAAAGGAGGGAGAAATGGCAGGATCTGGAGATAGAGCAAAGTGGGGAATCCAGTCCACTGCCTCCTGGCAAAGCATTCAATAGAGAAATTGTCCCTAAAAGAAAGAACAGAACAGCCAGAGTAAAATGGAAAAAAAAGGAAGTTCTCCAAAATTATAGAACTTCTCCCACTTTTCTAATTAAAAATGAACTGCTAAACCACAAGGTTGTCCTTGAAATTTCACACACTAGCTTTGAATTGTCCTCTTCTAGGTAATCATTGGTTACAGAGAATTGGGACAGCCAAATATTTACTTTTGGAGTGTAAAAGAACAAATATTTCAAGGTTTGCAGCATTTCCTTCCTGAGGATGGCTCAGGGGAGCTGTCATCCAAGAAGCAGGTCCCTCAGCCAGACAGGGGCCAGATCCTAAAATGTAGTCTCCCAGAAACAAGGTTTTGGTCTACTCTGTAAACAAATGGCTTTCCACCCATCCATGCAAATGGCAACAAAAACAACTAGCTGGAAATCTCCGTTTGATTGGACTGCAAACATGAATATGCTGAGAAACATTTGGATGGGGGATTTTTTTGGTTAAACAAAAAAATGTTTGGTTAAACATTGGTTCTCCCTGCTGCAAAGTCAATCTATTTATCCATCATGCTGTAGGCAAGTAAGAAACATTTTCTGTCCCAAAGGTTCAGAGAAACTTTTGTGAATGAAGTTGATTTTAGTAGTAAGAACCTGAAATATCATCACTTTTCCAAAAAATCCTTTACTGAAGACAGCTAATGAGGAATAAAGTAAGTTTCAGTCCATTTAGATGGAGAACAGATGTTTATCTTTTTTCTTACTGAAATGGCATGAGGAAAATTCAGTATCAAATTGAAAAATCTTTAGGGAATCCATTTTCTCTTAGCTTAACAGATGAGCTGCCTATATTAGTTAGCCCAGTCCAACATTTTTCTATTGGACTATTCTATTCTAATCTATAGGTTATGTCTTTGTATATTCTGATTGTCCTAGGAGTCCACTGATTAATAGCCAGCGGCTCTTGTGTCTTATCCCCCTCTCCCACCAGGTGCACTGTGCTGAGTGTTTGGGAAGGGTAAGTCGAAGTATGAGAAAAGTTACCAGCCGAAAAGGTGTTTATGTTCTAAATGGGAGAGGCAGACAGACAAGTAATTACCAGCAGTGAATCAGAATGAATGAATATTCAATCACTGCAAACATACAAAGCAGACTATGGATGTAAATAGATACATAGGTGTAAGAAGTGGGTGATGGGTTGATATGAATTGGAGTGTGGATAATTAGAAGTCAAAAGCTTATGTGAGGGCTCTGAAGGTCGGGAGGGCTGAGGTCTGGTAGACTGCTTCATTCCTTCATTCAATCAATCATATTTATTGAGCGCTTACTGTGTACAGAGCATTGTACTAAGCACTTCAGTGTTGGGAGACTAGCTACACTCCAAGGTGTTACTAGGAATTCTGCTATGCTATTTATAATAATAATAATGGCATTTATTAAGTGCTTACTATGTGCAAAGCACTGTGCTAAGCGCTGGGGAAGTTACAAGGTGATCGGGTTGTCCCACATGGGGCTCACAGTCTTAATCCCCATTTTACAGATGAGGTAACTGAGGCACAGAGAAGTTAAGTGACTTGCCCAAAGTCACACGGATGACAAGTGGTGGAGCCAAAATTTGAACCCATGACCTCTGACTACAAAGCCCGTGCTCTTTCCACTGAGCCACGCTGCTTCTCATGTTTGTTGAGTGTGGCTCAGAAGGTGTACTGATCTAGGCTGTTTGTGTGGGCAAGATATATGTCACTGTTTTGTATGTCCCAAGCACCTAATACTTTTGTCCACTACACCCAGGGAAGAGTCAATAAATGATACTTTTCATGGAACTGGTCAAGAACCTGTAATGGCTGATTGTTCATTAGAGATCTCAGCCACGCTGTTCCTTGAGACTGTTAGCTCATTACGGGCAGGGAATATGTCTGTTGTATTATACTCTCCCGAGCACTTAGTACAGTGCTTTGCACAAAGTAAGAGCTCGATAAATACAACTGAATGAATGAATGAATGAAACACTTCCACAGACTTCAGAGTTGTGGTTCTCTGAATCTCATTTGTCTGAGGCTGGGGATTTTTTAGCTTCTTTCTCATCTTGGTTGAGAAGTGCATTCTTGGATAGAGGTTCTGAATTACACTACTATTAAGAGGAGGAGGAGCAAGTAGAGCCCAAGGGAAAGAGCTCCAGTCCTAGTTCCAGTCCTAGTTCGGCAAGAAGGAGAATGCCTTGGGAATATTTCTGAACACTTTCCAGAAGGTGGACAGACCCAGCAAGAATTGTGAAAATAACGGGCTGATGTGGATGGTGGAGACCACAAAGGTTACCAAGACAACCACCAGCTAGGTCTTGCTGCTTCAGCACAGCATTGACACTGTAGTCATTTTGGTCATAATAATATTGGTAGTATTTGTAAAGTGCTTACTATGTGCTAAGCACTGGGGTAGATACAAGGTAATCAGGGTGTCCCACGTGGGTTTCTCAGTCTTCATCCCCATTTTACAGATGAGGGAACTGAGGCACAGAGAAGATAGGTGACTTGCCCAAGTGGATCCTCACTTTAAAAAGCAGCATGGCCTAGTGGAAAGAGCACAAGCCTGGGAGTCAGAGGTTCTGGGTTCTAGTCCCGGATCTGCTAACTGCTTGCTGTGTGACCTTGGGCAAGTCACTTAATTTCTCTGTGCCTCTGTTTCCTCAACTGCAAAATGAGGCTTAAATTAAATCAGATTGTTAGCCCCATGCGGGACGGGGACTGTGTCCCAACTAATTAACTTGTAGTTTCCCCAGCACTTAGAACAGTGTTTGACACATAGTAAGTGCTTAACAAATACCATAAAAAAAAACTGAGTGTGCCTGAACAGTCAACTCTTTCATTTCATTCTGTGTCGTAGCAAAAACAAAAATGGCAGGGAGGAGAGTGGGGCTGTGCAGAGCTCTTCCTTTAGAAGGAAGTGTAAACTCTAGGCTCTAAGCTTGTTGTGCGCAGGAAATGTGAATGTTATATTGTACTCTCCAAGAACTTAGTACGGTGCTCTTTACACACTAAGTGCTCAGTAAATACAATTGACTGACTGACTTTCTTTGTGCATGGTCTTTGTCCTGAAGTTTTCTTGACTGGACCTAGCCTCTACCATTGGTGGTGGAATCTCCCATCATAAACAATCATGCACATCTTGGGCTTTCTACTTGTTTTTGCCAATAAGGGTTTATAATGGACTTATGCTGGTATTTGCTTATGCCTCATAACATGATGATGTCATGTGGAGTGTTGCGGGCTGGCAGTGTGACTTGACCTTATTGTGCCTCTCTGGACAGTCCTCAATTCAGCCCCCTTCCTCTAGTTTTTCAGCCCTGTCCCTCTCATCTGGCACCCTCCCCTCCCCCAAAATCCTACCCCACCTCAGCACACTCCAATCTCCATCCCAACCCACCCCAACCCTGTCATCCTTTTCCCAGTGCTGCTCTTATCTCCCTCCCCACCTGTCTCACCCCCCATCAAGTTCACTCCCAACCAACTACTTTCTACCTCCACCCTGCATCATACACTTTTTGCACCCCGACCCTAGCCTCAGGCACCTGCAGTCTATGGAACCCCTGCTTCAGCATGGGAAAGCTTCCCTTCATCCATGATCTATTCTTGACCCAATCATTGCTCCTCTTCATCATTAGAGAAGCAGCATGGCTCAATGGAAAGAGCACAAGCTTGGGAGTCAGAGGTCATGGGTTCTAATCCAGCCTCATCACTTGTCTGCTGTGTGACCTTGGGCAAGTCACTTAACTTCTCTGTGCCTCAGTTCCCTCATCTGTAAAGTGGGGATTAAGACTGTGAGCTCCACGTGGGACAAACTGATTACCTTGTATTTCCACCCGCCCAGTGCTTAGAACAGTGCTTGGCACATAGTAAGCACTTAACAAATGCCATTATTATTATTATTATTATTATTATTATTATTGTTATTATTATTACTGAGACCTGGCTCTCCCCAGATGACAATGTCTCCCCTGCTGCTCTGCAGAATGGGCCTCATCTTTTCTCACGCCTCAAGATTTACTTGGAAAGGGGGAAGAGTTGACTTCCTTCTTGCTCCCCAATTCTGCTTTTGTCAACTCATCCCCCCCACCCCTCTCGTTCCCTTCCTTTGAAGCCTATATCATCCACCTCCACCAACCCATTCCAGTTACTAGTCACAGTCATCTACCACTCCCCAGACCCTACCTCCAATTTTCTGAAATAATATTTCGATCCATTTCTCATGTTCCGTCTCTTTCTTCATGTTCACTTTGATCCTTGGGAACTTCAATACCAGTGTGGATGACCCTGATGACCCTTCAACTATCCACTTTTTCTCATTCCTCAGCTCCAGTAACTAATGTCCCACCTCACTCACCAACTTGGACACATGCTCAATCTCATTATCTCTAGTCACTTTATATTTCTACTCTCACCAACTCTGAAATACCTCTAGTTGAACACAACCTCCCCATCTGCCTTCTCTTCCACTCATTCACTCTCTGCAACTCTGACCTGTTTCCCAAAAGAGGGCTCTGATCTTTTGACCTCCTCCAACCTCTAGTCATTTTTCCTTTTGGTTGCTATACTCAAACTAACTTCTCTTAAATGCACAGATAGATGCCTTCAACTCCACCCTCTCCACTGATCTCAACACCCTCACTCCTCTGTCCCTTCACAGATCTTGTACCACTAACCTACAACCCTGGATCACCTCCACAGTACAGTTACTCCACTTCTATGCTCAAGCTGCGGTGCACTGCTGGTGGAAATCAAGACACCTGGATGCCCTGTCTAGTTTTAATTTGTCCTCATCTGCTTTAATTATGCCCTCTTCTCCACCTGACAATTCTTCTCCATCCATGACTTCTATACTCATTTCTCACATCAGCTGTTCCAGTTAACTCCCTCCTTGACACCCTGCCCCCCACCCTAATCCCCCCAACTCCTTGTCATCTTTAGTCCCTATTAACCTGGCCATGTAATTTATTGATAAAAATGTAACCATCAGCTATTATCTAGGGAAGCAATATGGCCAACTGGAGAGAGCAAGGGCCTGGGAGTCAGAGGTCCTGGGTTCTAATGGTGACTCTATTACATACTTGCTGTGTGACCTTGAGCAAGTTTCTTCACTTATCTGTCCTTCAGTTTCCTCAACTGCAAAATGGAGAGTCAATATCTGTTCAATAAAGCAATTGCATTTATGGAGTGCTTACTGTGTGCACAGCACTTTACTAAGTGCATGAGAGTACAATATAACAGAGATGGTTAGACATTCCCCACCCTCAAGGAGCTTACAGTCTAGAGTCCTACAGTCTTGCATTTCTGCTTACACTGAAAGACCCCCATGGAGCTTGCTTATCTTAAATCTACCCCAGTGCTTAGTGCAGTGCCTGGCATGTAGTAAGCATTTTATCACTATTATTATTTATCTCAAAATCTTCCCTGCTCCTCTCCAGTCCCTCTCTCCTCCTGCCCCTTTTTTCTATTCTCTCATTGTTCCCAGTAGTATAACAAGAGGAGATGTCTCACTTCCTTTCAAAATATATTGCCTCCACCTCTAATCCCATTGCTTCACATTTTATCACAACACTAGCCCCCTTCTTCCCTCCCTCACTGCCATCTGCAACCATTCATTTTCCAGTGCCTTCTCCCCAACTGCTTTCAAACATGCTCATGTATCCCTTATCTTGAAAAAAACCCTCTCTTGACTCCATGGCTCCTTTCAATTATTGCCCTATATCCCTCCTACCATTCTTTTTCTTATAATGGCATTTATTAAGCACTTACTATGTGCAAAGCACTGTTCTAAGCACTGGAGAGTTTACAAAGTGATCAGGTTGTCCCAAGTGGGGCTCACAGTCTTCATCCCCATTTTACAGATGAGGGAACTGAGGCACAGAGAAGTGAAGTGACTTGCCCAAAGTCACACAGCTGACAAGTGGAGGAGCCGGGATTTGAACTGATGACCTCTGACTCCAAAGCCCGAGCTCTTTCCACTGAGCCATGCTGCTTGCCATTCCTCTCCAAACTTCTTAAGTGAGTTGTCTACTCCTTCTGCCTCCACTTCCTCATCTCCAATATACTCCTTGACCACCTCCAATACACACCTTAACCTCCTTGTTCTAGCCCACCCCTTCTCTCCACAGAAACTTCCCCCTCAAAGGACACCAATGACCTCAATTTTACGTAATCTGAATCCTAAACCTCTTCAACCTCTCAACTGCCTTTAAATCTGTGGGCCACACCCTTTTTCTGAAATGTTATCAAATCTGTGCTTCACGGACACTGTCCTCTTCTGGTTCTCCTCCTATTTCTCTTATCACTCCTTCTCAATCTCTTTCACAGGCCTCTCTTCTGCCTCCTTCCCTCTAACTGTAGTAGTTCTTCAATGCTCATTTGTGAGTTCCCTTCTATTCTCCATCTGCACCCACTTCCTTGAATAACTCATTTGTTCCCATGGTTTTGACTACCATCTCGACGCAGATGATTTCCAAGTCTATATCTCCTCTCTCCTCCTCTACAAGCTCACATTTCTTCCTGCCCTAGGACATCCCAGTGACAGCCAAATGTAACATGTCCTAAACAGAATGCCTCATCTTACCACCCAAATCTTGTCCTTTTTTTTGTCTTTCCCCTCTTACAAGTAGTGTTGAATAAGTTATGGTTACTGGTAAGTTTCCAGGCTGTGGTATTCTATCTTGTGGAGATCTAAAGATGATGGGTTCTCTGTTGAAATTAAAGGGGTTGACCTTGCTGGATTATGGTCAGTTAGCCTTAGATCAGTCTCTAACATGAAGAGAGTCTTCATTGCATAGGTACCAACTCCAGAGGGGGTGATCTCCCCTACAGTTTTCTCAGTAGGACCCTCAGCCTCACCTATCCTCATCAGGAGAAGCAGTGTGGCTCAGTGGAAATGAGCATGGGCTTTGGAGTCAGAGGTCATGGGTTCAAATACTGGCTCCACCAATTGTCAGCTGAGTGGCTTTGGGCAAGTCACTTAACTGCTCTGTGCCTCAGTTACCTTATCTATAAAATGGGGATTAAGACTGTGAGCCCCCCGTGGGACAACCTTATCACCTTGTAACCTCCCCAGTGCTTAGAACAGTGCTTTGCACATAGGAAGCGCTTAATAAATGCCATTATTATTATTATTATTATCCCATGTCTCTGACAAGACCTAAGTGCATCCAGTCAGGGCAAAAAAGACCCCAAATATTGCCTTTCTGGCCTTACTCCTCATCCATGTCCTCATTTCACTCCCACATTCAAAATGAAAAGTTAGCACCAACAGTTCATTGGTGTGCACAGCACTGTATGGAGGTTTGGGAAGTTACCATACAAATAAAAGATGTGATTCATGCCCGCCAGGAGTGGTACAATCTCTGAAGGCAAGGAGGGAAGGGGTGATGGGTGGAAGGGACTGTACAAATATAAATTTCAGTAACCCCCACAATCAGCTGTATTTAAAGTTTGGGGAGGTGAGAAGGAAGGGAATAACAGGAGTTATTGGGCTAATCGAAGTGAAGCAGTTTGATCCTTAACACAAATGTTTTGAAACCGGACTCACACAATCCTGTAAGCAAGACCTTCAGCCCTGGGGTAAGTTCTTGCCAGTGAAGCGACATATGCTCATTAATTTGACTTGCTTACTGTTCCATCTGGAAAGAATTCACGCACTGCCACCCTTACAGAGTGGGTTCTGCAGTGTCAGTGCCCCTGCTGCAGTACATATAGGGGTTTGCAGGCAGTTGGGAAGAAGGGAGAGTTGTCAGGAATTTAAAAACAACTGAGGTATATGATTCATAAATAATTGTTTCTAAAGTTGATGATAATGTAATTAATTTTTCCAGTTAATTTAAATAATCTTTCATCAAGGACTCATGGTTATATGCAGTTATAGACTTGACCAGATGAGGTCTTCCTTTTATTAGTTTGTGAGTCACGTAGCAGGGAAATATATTGTGCTATGAATGATAAATGGCGATTGAGGGGCTGGGTGATGTCATAAAATTTTTAACCCTTCTGGCACACTAGATTTGTTATTTATTATCAGCAAAACAGCCATTTGTAGTGACTCTGTGAGTGATGGATCAGACTCTTAACATTTGGCTGTCTTATTACCCTTCCACTTGGCTAGATCATTGCCAGGGATGCAAATGTGCTCATTCTGTTTGTCTCTCTTCTTCTTCCCCTTCTTGCCTCCTCTCTCCCTTTCCCTCTTCCCTTTCCCCTTCCCTCTCTCCCCTCTTCTTCCCCTTTTTCTCTTCTCCAACTCTTTCCCCAGTATCGAGGGTTTTATTTGTGATCGCATTATGATTACTATAAAACAAATGGGAACATGAAACAATACATACCTAATTATGCTCTTTCCATGCCCCTCAGCCATGGAACCAAGATGAAGATTACTGGGTGGTGACATTAGTGTCTGTTGTTTGAGTGCTATAAATTCTGAAAAATAACAATCATAAATAAAAGCACTGTAGGTGTGGATACATATGCTTCCTGGGCACTTAGAGGCAAGTTTTGTGCTGGAGTGTACTTGCTGGAATTTCAGTCTTTGCAGCTTCCCTTGGCATTAGAGCTGTAAGTGATGATAAAATGTCTAAACAAGGACAAAGGAACTGTGATGGGAAAGTAGCACTCATTTGGGCTTGCCCATAGTCTTCCAACTAGACATTCCCTTCTCCATCATCAATCCCTCTATGTTGAACAAGGATAGTTTCCTAAATCTCTCAGTTCCATGAAATTATCATTAGAAGCAGAAGAGTAAGAGAAGAGTCTGTTACCTCATCTGTAAAATAGAGATTGACTGTGAGCCCCATGTGGGGCAGGGACTGTGTCCAACTTGGCTTGGATCTAACCCAGCACTTAGTACAGTAGCTGGCACATAGTAAGAGCTTAACGAATTCCATTAAAAAATAAAATTAAAAAGGTGTGGCCTTCATCCATTAAAATTGGGTTGGGGACTCTCTGGGTCATTTTGAAAGTAGTCAGGGACATTGTTGGACTTAGTGGAAAGAGCACTGGCTTGGGAATTGGAGGTTGTGGGTCCTAATCCTGCCACTTATTGTTGACTTTGGGCAAGCCCCTTAATTTCTCTGTGTCACAGTTACCTCATCTGTAAAATGGGGATTAAGACTAAGAGCCCCATGTGGGACAACCTGATTACGCTGTATTACCTTAATGCTTAAAACAGTGATGATGATGATGGCATTTATTAAGTGCTTAACAAATACCATCATTATTCTTATTATTAATTAGATTGTAATCCATCACTTGTATTTATTCATACACCTCTTGCCTATTGTACCTTGTATTCTCAGTGGAGAAGCTGCACTCTCTCTGGGAATGTTGGGCCCTTTTTGAAGTTGTTTCCATTCTCATTCTTTGTCAGTTGACAATGACACAACTAGGACTGAAATAGGGCAGCTTCCCCAAGTTCATCCAGAACTGGGACAAGAAAAGGTGCAAAAGGTCCACTTGCTCAGGCTGCAGCCCTCTGAGCATGAAACTCATAGGCTCTAAAATCTCTCTTTAATGCGTATGTTTTCTGTAAAGTATTCTCTGAAGGCATTGTGTGATATCTACTTAATCAGCTCTTCCCCTTCTACCTATCCTCATTCCTCTCCCAGTATAACTCAGCCTGCACGCTTTGCTCCTCTAGCACCAGTCTACTTCCTGTACCTCGATCTTGTTTCTCTTGCTATTGACCTTTGACCTTTTGTTCTTGCCTTCCTTCTTGTCTTGAACTCCTTCCCCTTATATATCCTACTCACCACTACTCACTCTCCCCATCTTTCAAACCCTACTAAAATTTTACTTCCTCCAGAAAGACTTCCCTTACCTCTCATTTCCCCACCCTAGTCTCCCTCCCTCATGCATCATCTATGCACTTAATTCCATACTCCCTAAGTACTTTGGTACTAACTTTCCCCCCATCCCCTCAACATTTATATACATATCCTTCTACTGGGTTCTGTCCCCTACCTGTATTTTATATCAATGCCTGTCTCCCCTACTGGGTTGTACACTCACTGGTGGCAGGAATCATGTCTTTCAAATCTATTGTACTCTCTTAAGCACTTAGTTCAGTAATCCACACACAGTAAGTGCTTGATAAATGCCATTGATTCAGCCATTTCTCGTGTTTTATAGACCACAATTTATTGTAGCTTTAGCTGTTTCACTTTGTTTACCGGCAATATTCTAAATCAAGAAAACAGAGGTACATATAGTTTTCATTTTTGTGATGCTCATAAGGGATGTTTGATCAAAGGGAGTCAAAAATAAGACTCTAAAGATAGGAAGGAAGGACATAAATTCAATATGGACAGGAATTGGACATGGACTGTGTCTAAGCTGTTTAACTTGCATCAACCTCAGCAATCAGTCTGGTACCTGGAACGTAGTGTATAAAAAAAATCTTAAAAAATGATTGTGTTATTATTATCATTATTACTAATATTATGATATTTAAGAACTTACTATGTGCCAGGCACTGTACTAAGCACTAGAGTAGATACAAGATAATGTATCTACATTATACAGTAATGTGTCCCTGGGACACAGTCCCTGTCCCACAGTCTTAATCCCCATTTTACAGATGAGGGAACTGAGGCCCAGAGAAGTGAAGTGACTTGCCCAAGGTCACAGAGCAGACAAGTAGCAGAGCTGGGATTAGAACCCATGACCTTCTGTGTCCCAAGCCTGAGCTCTATCCACTAGGCCCTGCTGCTTCTCAGATTATCTTGTATCTACCTCTGCGTTTTATACACATAGTGCTTAGTAAATACCACAGTTCTCTGTGCCTCAGTTACTTCATCTGTAAAATGGGGATGAGTGTGAGCCCCATGTCGGGCAGGGACAGTGCCCAATCTGATTAACTTTTTTCTACCCCTGCGTTTAGAATAGTGCTTGGCACATAGCAAGTGCTAACAAGTACCATCATCATTATTATTACTTTGGTAGCTGTCTTTACTTCTTTCCCATGGTTTCCTTCTTGAAGGCCTGTTGGAAAAGGACTGGTGTTTAATTGGTTCTGGTGAGGGGCTGGGGCCCTGAACACCAGGCACTCCCCGTGGTCTCCAGTGCCAAAAAAAGTTGCTGCTCACTGGAAGGCTGGAGCAGGGGATGAGGGGAAGGCCAGAGGTCTGGGGAAGCTGGAGAGAAAGTCTGAGGAGTGGGATCAGGTGTAGGTCTGCTGGGAGAGGCAGTCACTACTGGAAAAAAATTTCTTATTCAGATTTGTGGGTGTGCCCATGTGTGTCTGAGCCCCATCAAGCTCTGCTACAAATTAGGCTCTGGAGGAGATTGGCTCTAGAGATAAAGTGTCCCTAAAAGAAAAAAAAAGACCTTTTAAACCAGCAGAGCTCAATTGACAAAAGATACTTATGTTCATTGCAGATCCATTATTTTTCAATTAATCAGTGGTATTTATTGAGTTTTTACTGTGTGCAGAAAATTCCACTGTGCTCTTAGAAGAATACAGTAGAATAGAATCAGTAGACAGGATCTCAGCCCACAAGGATTTTTCAGTGTAGTGGGAGACAGATATTAAAATAAATTACAGATAGGGAAAATGACAGAGTATAAATGTATGTGGGCCCAAGGATGGAGTAAACATAAAGTGCTTAAAGGGTACAGATCCAAGTGCATAGATGATGCAAAGGGAAAGTGAGGAGGGAAAATGATGACTTAGTGAAAGTTTCTTGGAGGATATGTGATTTTAGGATGACTTTGAAGGTGACGAGAGTGTTGGTCTGTCAGATATGAAGGGAGGAGGAATTCCAGGCCAGAGGGAGAATGTGGGCAAAGGATCTGTGCTGAGACAGAAGGGATCAAGGTAGAGAGTAGGCTGGTATTTGAAGAACAAAGTGTGCAAGTTGGGTTGTAGTAGGAAATCAGTGAAATTAAGGTCCCCTTCCATTCTCCATCTACACCCATTCATTTGGAGACCTCATTCCCTCCCATGACTTCAACTACTACCTCTGTATGGATGATTCCCAAATCTATATCTCCAGCTCTGATCTCTCTCCCTCTCTGCAGTCTCACATTTTCTCCTGCCCTTAATAATAAAAATAATAATAATGGTTTTTGTTAAACACTTACTATGTGCAAAGCACTGTTCTAAGCGCTGGGGTAGGTACAAGTTAATCAAGTTGTCCCACGTGGGGCTCACAGTCTTAATCCCCATTTTATAGATGAGGTAACTGAGGCTCAGAGAAGTTAAGTGACTTATCCAAAGTCACACAGCTGATAAGAGGTGGAGGCAGGATTAGAACCCACAACCTCTGACTCTTAAGCCCATGCTCTTTCCACTAAGCCACCCTGCTTCTCTAAGACATCTCTACGTGGTTGTCCTTCTGTCAACTCAAAGTTAACATGTCAAAAAGAGAATTGCTTATCTTCCCACCCAAACCCTGTCTTTCCCCTGACTTTCCCATCACTGTAGATAGCACCACCATCCTTTCTGTCTCACAAGTCCATAACTAGGGCATTATCTTTGACTCCTCTCTCTTATTCAACCCACATATTCAATTTATCACTAAATCCTGTTGATTCAACCTTCATAACAATGCTAAAATCTGCCCTTTGGTCTCCATCCAAACTGTTGCCACATTAATCCAAGCACTTATCCGATCCCGCCTTGATTGCTGTCTTGAACACCTTGCTGTCCACCCAGTCTCTTGGCTCTCCCCACTCCAGGCCATATTTCACTCTGCTGTCCAGATAATTTTTCCACAAAAATGTTCAGTCCATTTCCCCACTCCTCAAGAACCTCCAGTGATTGCCCATGCACCTATCAAACAGAAACTCCTTACCATTGGCTTTATCTCACCTCAGTGATCTCCTACTACAATCCAGCCAGCACACTTTGCTCCTTAAATGCCAACCTTCTCATTGTACCTCAGTCTTGTTATTTCCCCCATGACCTATCACCCGTATCATGCCTCTGGCCTTGTCTAACTTCCCTTTTCATATGTCGGACAATTACTCTGCCCATCTTCAAAACCTTATTGAAGGCACATCTCCTCCAAGAGACCTTCCCTGACTAAGCCCACATTTTCTCTTTCTCCACTCCCTTCTGCATCACCCTGTTTGCTCCCTTTATTTACTTCCCCCAACAAACCAACCCCTCAGCACTTCTGTATATATCCATAATTTATTTATTTATTTATTTGTTCATATTAATATCTGTCTCCCCTCCTAGGCTGTAAGCTCGCTGTGAGCAGGGAATATGTCTGTTATACTGTTGCGTTGTATTCTTCCAAATGCTTTATACAGTGCTCCACACAAAGTAAGGTCTCAATAAATACAACTGATTGATAAGGTAGGTGGGAGAGATCTGATTGAAATTCTTACAGTCGATGGTAAGGAATTTCTATTTGATATTGTGAGCCCGCTGTTGGGTAGGGACCGTCTCTATATGTTGCCAACTTGTACTTCCCAAGTGCTTAGTACAGTGTTCTGCACACAGTATGTGCTCAATAAATGCGATTGAATGAATGAATATGGAGGTGGATAGGCAACCACTGGAGGCTTTTGAGGAGTGAGGAGATATGGACTGAAAAATTTTTTAGAAAAATGATCTGGGTGGTAGACTGAAGTATGAATTGGGATGGGGAGAAACAGGTGGCAGGAGCTTTAGAGAACTCTGAGGATGGGAGAACCCCCTATTGTAATATTGTAATAAACAAATGATGTGGCCATCTTTTAAAAAGGAAAAAAAAAAAGCAAGATGACTTTCCTGGCCAGCTTAACATCAATAGCTGGTAAAATACTAGTGCAAATCATCAAACAATCAATTTGCAACCACCTAATAGAGCATCAGATGCTGGAAAGCAACCAATAAGACTTTGTGAAGAGCAGGTTATGCCAGACCAATTTAATTTCCTCTTAAGATAGAATAATACACCATGGACAAAGGGGAAGCAATAGATGTAATCTGTCTAGACTTTCAAGCTTTTGATCCCATTCCACATAGCATTCTCTCTGAACTAGAAAATCCATTCTTCTGTTTGGAGAGGGCTTATCTGGTCCAAAACTTTTTCTTTTTAGTGGTATTTGTTAAGCACTTAGTATATGTCAAGTGCTGTACTAAGTAGTGGGGTAGATTTAAGACAGTCAGGTTAGACACAGTTCATGGGGCTCACAGACCTAATCTCCATTTTGCAGATGAAGTAACTGAGGGGCAAATAATTTAACCGACTTACCCAAGAGTCACCCAGGAGACAAATGGCAAATTTTTGGGATTAGAAACCAGGTCCTCTGTTGCCCAGGCTTATGTTCTTTCCAGTAGGCCATGCTCCTTCTCAAAGAGTAGAGATTTGCCACCCAAAGAGTAGTTGTTAAAGATGAATCAATAACTCTAGACTATATGCTGCCCTCTACACTATAAGCTCTTTGTAGGCAGGGATCTTGTCTACCAACTCTGCTATTTTGTATTCTCCCAAGCACACAGTAAGTGCTCAAGAAATATGACAATGAAATGGAGATCAGCAGTAATCGATTATTTTGCTATATTCAATACCTTGACATGAAATAAAAACATGAAGAATCTGCTCAGCAAACTTATAGATTATATTTAATTGATCAGGGTTGGTATTAAATTGGAAGACAGGTATAAAATCACTGACTGTGAATGATCCTACAGAACTAGGAAAAATCAGGATAAGTGCAAAGTAGAATACTTAAGGATCAAAGGGAAACTGCATATCTGCAGGTTGGAGAAAGCCTGATTGATCATATTCATAGACCTTGAAATTAGCATTTGACATAATAATAATAATTATGGTATTTGTTAAGCATTTACTATGTGCCAAGCACTGTTCTAAGCGCTTGGGTAGATACAAGGTAATCAGGTTGTCCCACATGGGGCTCACAGTCTTAATCCCCATTTTACAGATGAGGTAACTGAGGCACAGAGAATTTAAGTGACTTGCCCAAGGTCACACAGCAGACAGGTGGCAGAGCTGGGATTAGAACCCACAACCTCTGACTCGCAAGCCCAGGCTTTTTCCACTAAGCCACACTGCTTCCATATACCATCTCTCACCTTGGTATGGCAACTGCTAAGCACATTTGACTTCCCACATCCTGCCTCTGGCCTGGAGCACCCTCCTTCTTTGTATCTGATAGACGATTACTCTCCCCTACTTCAAAGTCTTATTGAAGGCATATCCTCTATAAGAGGCCTTCCCTGACTAAGCTCTCCTTTCTTCCTCTCCCACTTCCTTCTGTGTCACCTTGACTTGCTCCCTTTATTCATCCTGCTCCCCCCCCAGCCCCACAACACTTATGTATATACCTGTAACTGTAATTATATTAAAGTTTGTCTCCCTCTCCGTATGTTAAGCTCGATGTGAGTAGGAAAAGTGTCTGTTATATTGTACTCTCCCAAGCGATTAGTATGGTGCTCTGCACATAGCACTCAATAAATATGATTGACTGTTTGACTTATTCTGTCACCATCACTGTGGATGCATAAGAAACTTAAAACTGGAATCAAAATTTCCTTCAGACTAATCAGGAAACTCTTCCAACTCAACAGGCTATGAGTGTCACAAAAGCGATTGAGTCAATAAAAAAATCATTGGCATTTATTGAGCTCTTACTATGTGCAGAACATTGTACTAATCACTTGAGCCATTTAGGAATAGCTGAATAACTGAGGCCTATAAAGAAGAAGGCACACACATGATAATCAGTTTTTTCAAAGTGGCAGCCTAGTGCTGTACACCTGAGCAAAGATTTACCCTGGCTACAAAGAATTTTAAGTGCTGTTACCAAATCCTGCTAGCTAGGGAGTACACTGCCCAGTGATACAAAGATAAACAAAGAAATAGCAATCAGAATAAAAAAAAATCAGGATGGCTTTTGGCAGATGGACAAATTTTGGGGACAAAAGGGAATCAAGCTAGAGAACAGATTGAAGGTCTATAGAGCTTACTTATATACCAACAAGGAACCTAAAAATGTTTCAAAATTCATAATTTCCTTACCATATGTTAAATGATGAGGACAAAGAACCTGACCTCCAGCCAATTCTCAAATCTCTAACAAAAAACTTCCTCTCTCAGGCAGTCAGAGACCAATGTGGATTATTATATTTCCAGTTTTCTTTTTATTAGGAGAAAGGTGGAGAATTTGGTTTCAATGAAAGTTAAAGAAATTTCACAGAATGAAAGATAGTTGGGAGGGTCAGAGGGGAGGGAGAAAGTTTTAAGAGGCAGTATGAGTTCTCAGGAAAAAACAGTGCAATAATGTAGTGAATGCAATACAATAATCCAGAAATACAATAATATAAAGTCTGTGCTATTCCTCCATTAGTCACCTTCAAACTCCCCTAAAGTCAGCTTTCTACTCTCCTTCATCTTTCCTCTTAATAAAGAAGTATATACACTATAAAAAAGAATGAAAAAAATCAATTTTCCCACTTCATGTTATTGAGACCTTCCTTTCTCCCCTCAAACTGTTTAACCAGGCAGTTCCAGGAAAGGAAAAACAGCAATCAGATTCCATTAAAATGCTCTCTATCTGCATTTCAATAATTTATTTTTGTAACTATCTTTTCTTCCCAAGATCCTTGAGATCAGAAAATTTCCTTTAAAGGAGAATGTCCTGGAGAAATGATTAAAACTATTTATGAAGTACCTTCCAGGATTAGGATTAGCTCATCAATCCTTTAATAAGAATCCCGTCTTCCTCAAATTACTGCCTTCAGAGAGCAAAAGCCCCTTTAAACTGTGTTGGAGAAATAAGGGATTTCCACTGGGCTTGCCACTGCTCTGGACAGGGAGAGAGCCAAGCTAAGCTTGCAATCATGTTTTATCCTGCCATGTTGGTGGCTCACTGCAGGAGCTGCTGCTGTTTTAAATGAATATTTGGTAACTAAAATACAATTAACAGGCTGGAGATAGACTTGCCAGCTGTTCACTCTCTATGAAAATCCTCCGGCAGGATTCCTTCAGTTGACATAGTACAAAGGAACTTCCCTCCTGCAGCAGGAGAAACAGAAAACAGATTGAGGCATTTGTGTTTGACCTGAGGTTCCTAATTTTTATTTTATGGCATGAAATATCTACTGAGACTGTTGCATCAATTCTCATCATCTACACAACATTCAGAAAACTGGAATTGTGATGATGGTGGTGATTCTTGTATTTTTTTCTCTGTCTTTTTACTCTCCCTCACTGAGCATAGTGGAGATGGAAGATTCCCTTCCCCTACTGTTCGTCTCTCGGTCTATTTTTATCTCTTTTTTAAATCTCTTTTTTATATCTTTGTATTTAATCTTTTTTATCTCTTTTTTGAGAGAAGCAGCATGGTTCAGTAGAAAGAGCCCGGGCTTTGGAGTCAGAGATCATGGGTTCAAATCCCAGCTCTGCCAATTGTCAGCTGTGTGACTTTGGGCAAGTCACTTAACTTCTCTGTGCCTCAGTTACCTAATCTGTAAAATGGGGATGAAGACTGTGAGCCCCCCGTGGGACAACCTGATCACCTTGTAACCTCCCCAGCGCTTAGAACAGTGCTTTGCACATAGTAAGCGCTTAATAAATGCCATTATTATTATTATTATTATTTTTTAACAAAGCCTAGTTTACTACTTCTTGAAACACCACCAGTAAATGAATTTCTCAGGAATGTTAGCAAAGAAATGATGAAACAGGAAAGACAATGGAGGTATTAAAATCCAGCAATTCTCTTTCTCTCCCAGGTTACTTAAAGTCATGAAGATACAGTTCCAAATGGGTTAGGGGGAAGTGGGCTAAAGCTAGAGAGGCTAGACATGAGTAATTGGGACTTTGGACTCTCCTTATTCATTAATGTAAGTTTGAGAAATTCCCTTGTAGAATCATTTTAGAGTGTGCTTTTGTTGTTGTCATTATTGTCAATCATCATCAACAGCATCATTAATATTTATGGTTGCCCAGATGTTATCTAGCTCCATAATGATCTAAGAAATGTCTTGAAGCACCACTGATGAATTTCCCATTGTTTCCAGAGGGTTAAGCTCACATATTTTCCTTTTCACTTTATTTAGCATTAGTTGATAGCAAATTACATGCCCGTTGAGGTGGTTTTTTTTAATGATACTTGTTGAATGCTTACTTTATGCCAAGCAATGTACAAGCACCGGGGTAGATATAAGATAATCAGGTCAGACACGATCTCTGTCCTACACAGTCCAAGTAGGAGGGAGATTGTGTCGTGATTTCCCATTTTCCTGATGAAAAAATTGAGGCACAGAGAAGTTAAGTGATTTGCCCAAGGTCACACAGCAGACAAGTGGTAGAGCTGGGATAAGAACACAGGTCCTCTGAGTCACAGGCCCATGCTGCTTCCATGCTTACAACATTACTGGGAATTTGGGCAATTTTATTATTCACTTTTCATTGCATTCTTCTTTACTGAAGGATTTCTTCCTCATTCTTCATTGTAGGTGGCTTTCAACCTAATGATTCCTTCCTGTAGGAAGACTCCAGATCTCAGAATTTGTCACTTATTAATATCTCATGTAAGTGGAGTCATGAAGTGTAATGGGAGGGGTCAACCAAAGAAAGAACATTCCCAGAATCCTGCTGGTTGCACCCTATGTTCCATATTGTGAGGTCCCCACTGTGGGACCCTTACTGCAGCAGGTTGGTGGGATGAGGTCTGGAAAGGTCTGGAAATCTTCTTTTGCCAACCAAGAACCCCTGTAATAGTCTTCTGGAATAATCTTCACTCACTCACAGGAAGGCCACTGTGAGCAGATTGTTTCTGTTCACTTGCTGTATTGTACTCTCCCAAGCACTTAGTACCATGCTCTGCACATAGTAACTGCTCAAAAATATGATTGAGTGAATTGAATGAATACAAGAATCTTTCAGGATGGGGGATTCCGCTCCAGTTTTTGGTCTCTTCTCTTTAAGACTAATCAATCATTCTGTTTGTTCTGAAGTTGGCCCTGTCCTGCTGAGGAGTTGGTTCACAAATGAGTAGTGATTCATTTGTGGACCAGTTTACCCACTCACTCTGGCTCTGCCATTTTCAAGCTCTGGAAATGTGTGGAAGCTGTTATTAGCGCTTCAGCATAAATGTTTCACAGGAAAATGTTAGCCACTGACCTTCCATAAAATTAATACTAGAATTTAAGTGGATGTGATATATGGTGGGGCCAGGGGAACTGAAATCAAGTCAATGGGAAGCTGAGGGGGAGAGAGGGGAACATGGATCTTCAGGTGTGTTAATTTTTTTTATGGTATTTAAGCACTTACTATGTACCAAGCATCATACCAAGTGCTGAGGCAGATACAAGTTGATCAGTTTGCACACACTCCCTGTCCCACATGGGGCTCACAGTCTTAATCCCCATTTTACAGATGAGGTAACTGAGGCACAGAGAAGTGAAGTGACTGCCCAATGTCACACATCAGACAAGTGGCAGAGTTGGGATTAGAACCCAGGTCCTTTTACATCCAAGCTCAGGCTCTATCCAGTAGACAACATTGCTTCATGATGATTTCTTAATATAGTCCCCAAACCAGTAGTGCTACAGTTCTAAAATCCTTAGTAATAATTATGGCATTTGTTGAGTACTTATGTTTCAGCCAAGCACTGTACTAGGTGCTGGGCTAGACACAGGATAATTAGTTTGGACACAGGTACTGTCTCAAATGGGGCTCACAGTCTAAGTATGTGCATATATCTTTGTGTATTAATTCATTCAATAGTATTTATTGAGTGCTTACTGTGTGCAGAACACTACTAAGCACTTAGAAAGTACAATTCAGCAACCAAGAGAGACAATCCCTGCCCACAACGGGCTCACAGTCTAGAAGAAGGGAGACTGACATCAAAACAAGCAAACAGGCATCAGTAGTATCAATAAAAATAAATATAATTTTAGACATATACACATCAAAACAAACAGACATTAATATAAATAAATATAATAAATATATATATACACATAAGTGCTCAGGGGCTGCGAGGGGAGTAGAGTAAAGGGAGCAAGTCGGGGCGATGAGAGGTGGAGCTGAGTAAAAGGATGGCTTAGTTTGGGAAGGCCTCCTGGAGGAGGTGAGCCTTCAGTAGGGCTTTGAAGGGGGGGAGTGTGATTGGCAGATTTGAGGAGGGAGGGCAGTCCAGGCCAGAGTTAGGACATGGGCCAGGGGTTGACAGCGGGACAGGCAAGAACAAGGCACAGTGAGAAGGTTAGCATCAGAGGAGTGGAGTGTGCAGGCTGGGGTGTAGAAGGAGAGAAGGGGAGGTGAGGTAGGAGGGGACAAGGTGATAGCTTTGAAACCAATAGTAAGGAGGTTTTGCTTGATATAGAGGTTGATAGGCAACCACTGGAGATTTTTGAGGAGTGGGGTGACATGCCCAGAACATTTCTGTAGAAAGATAATCCAGGCAGCAGAGTGAAGTATAGATTGAGGTGGGGAGAGACAGGAGGTTGGGAGGTCAGAAAGGATGATGATGCAGTAATCCAGTTGGGAGAGGATGAATAATTGTACTAATGTGGTAGTGGTTTGGATGCAGAGGAAAAGGCAGATCTTGGCGATGTTGTGAAGGTGAAATGGCAGGTTTTGGTGATGAATTGGGTATGTTCTGTGAATGAGAGAGCGGAGTCAAGGATGACACCAAGGTTGTGGGCTTATGAGATGGGAAGAATGGTAGTGCCATCCACAGTGATGGGACAGTCAAGGAGAGGACAGGGTTTGGACAGGTATGTGTATATATCTAATTCTATTTATATTGATGCCTATTGTTTTGATATCTGTCTTCCCCCCTTCTAGACTGTAAGCCCAGTGTGGGAAGGGATTGTCTCTATTGCTGAATTGTACTTTCCAAGCACTTAGTACAATGCTCTGCACACAGTAAGCGCTCAAGAAATCCGATTGAATGAATGAATGAATGAATATTCAAGTCCATACTCCACTCTGATGCCTGGATCACTTTCGCTCAAAAATGTACAGACCATGTTTCTCCACTTCTCAAGAGCCTCCAGTGGTTGCCCATCCACCTCTGCATCGAACAAAAACTCCTCACCATTATTTTTAAGGTACTCAATCACCTTGCCCCTTCCTATCTCATCTCACTTATCTTCTACTACACACCAGCCTGCACACTTTGTTCCTCTAATGCTAACCTTCTCATTGTACCTTGATCTCATCCATCACGCCACCGATCTCTCACCCAAATCCTACTTCTGGTCTGTAATGCCCTCCCTACTCACATCAGACAGATAATTGCTCTCCCCTACATCAAAGCCTTATTGAAGGTACATTTCCTCCAAGAAGCTTTCGCTGACCCAAGCCCTCCTCTCCTCTTCTCCTGCTCCCTTCTGCGTTGCCCTGACTTGCTTCCTTCATTTATCCTCCCTCCCATCCCCATATATATATGAATGTGTATATATCTGTTATTTATTTGTGTATATTAATGTCTCCCCCTCTAGTCTGTGAGCTTGCTGTGGTCAGGGAATGTGTTGTTGAACTGTACTCTCTCAAGTGCTTAGTACAGTGCCCTGCACACAGTAAGTGCTCAGTAATTATGGTTGAATGAATGAGTCAATGAAAAGGTGCTTTTTGATTGAACGGCTTCTTTAGATCCAAGAATCCTACTGGTGTGGAGACAATCAGTGGGAGGATTTGCAGAAATCAGAACTATGGAGAGGTACATAGAAGGTAAGGCAAGATCCTTGGTTGGAAGTTCGTTGTAGGGGATTTTCTCCATTTTGAGTCAGATGGGGTTAATTCACTCAGGAAAAAAAAAGGCTCCAGCTGGTTTTGAGGGACTTCCCCTGCCCTAGCCCACAGCCTTCCCTCCACATCACCTAGACTTATCCCCTCTGTTCTTCCCTGCCTCCACCTCCCAATCTCTACCCACCCAAAGGTGCTCACTTGAAGAAGCAAAGGGATAATTGGATCCAAACTTCATTTTGTTCTGAGTCAGGCAACAGCCAGTGTGCTACAAGAAAAGGCCTGTTAGCTCACCCTGGCCAACATAGTTATGTCTCTTGTCCTGGGGTCTAAAAAAAAAAAAATGAGATCTATATTAAAAAAAAGTTAGCTGTGAACCTAAGGAAAGCTAATGAACTTTGTCTTTTCTTATTGTCTCTTTGGGCTCTTCAAATAATCTGAATTTCAAGAGAGCACCAGCAGTATTTTCTGCAAACAAATATTTATATTTTCTTAGCCAAGTGATATGGTGGGCAGAGGGAAGGCTTACTTAGAGTGAAAGGACCCATGCACATTTTTCAGGCTGGTTAAAATATCTGGAGGCATGAAAGTTGAAGAAATTCATCTTCAAGGATGGTTCAGTATTACTCTGGTGATTTACAGGAGCTGAAGTACGGTTGGTTTTCCTCATGCTATTTTTGTCTGTGCTGGGCTTTCATCTATCTGTCTCTGAAGAGTAAATGCAAGGGGAAACTGGCCTTCACAGTGCAACCAGACATTAGATCAGTTCCCTAGGGCAGCACTTAGATAATAGGTTCTGAAAGTCTCTTGTCTGATTACTTCCTTCTAAGGAATCACCATGAGCTGTTACTTCTTAAAAAAAAAAAATCATTTCCTCTGCTATGGAATTGGAATGCTCCTTTATGGCAGTAGAGGCAGTGGATACATGATGTGCTGCAACAAGGGAAAATTAAGTGGGATAAGTGATTGCAATAAAACATTCTGATTTTGTTATGCATTTGAAATACTCCTACATTTGGAAGGTTTGCTCAAAAATGTCATTAAAATCAGTTGTATTTACTGAATGCCTAATGTGTGCAGAGCACTGTACTAAGTGCTTGGGAAACTACCTACAATACAAAAGACAAATCTCTTGTCCTTGGTCTCAAAGAAATGAGACTCAATATAAAGAAAAGTGAGCTGTGACCCTAAAGAAAGCTAATGAACTTTGTCTCTTTTTCTCTTGTTGTTGTTGGCTTTCGACTGAGTTTTCCATTTCCTGAATTGTCTTCCATCCTTTTCACTTTCCAAGTATTAGATAGACCTGATCCCTTCTATCCCCCTGTCTCCAGCAGAGAACCCCTTGCCCACCCCATTTTGGGGAGGGGAGCGGAGAGAAAGAACCAGACAGCTGCTGCTGAAAGGTCTCAGTGTTATTAGTCCATTAACACTTTGAAATTATTTAAATGTACAATATAGACTGGAGGAAGACATAATAATAATAATCAAGCAATCGTATTTATTGAGCACTTACAGTGTGCAGAGCACTGTACTAAGCGCTTGGGAAGTACAAGTTGGCAACATATAGAGACGGTCCCTACCCAACAGTGGGCTCACAGTCTAGAAGGGGGAGACAGAGAACAAAACAAAACATATTAACAAAATAAAATAAATAGAATAGATATGTACAAGTAAAATAAATAGAGTAATAAATATGTACAAACATATATACAGGTGCTGTGGGGAAGGGAAGGAGGTAAGGCGGGGGGGAAGGAGAGGGGGAGGAGGGGGAGAGGAAGGAGGGGGCTCAGACTGGGAAGTCCTCCTGGAGGAGGTGAGCTCTCAGTAGGACCTTGAAGGGAAGAAGAGAGCTAGCTTGGCAGATGTGGGAAGGAAGGGCATTCCAGGCCAGGGGGAGGACATGGGCTGGGGGTCGACGGCAGGACAGGCGAGAACGAGGGACGGTGAGGAGATTAGCGGCAGAGGAGCGGAGGGTGTGGGCTGGGCTGTAGAAGGAGAGAAGGGAGGTGCGGTAGAAGGGGGCGAGGTGATGGAGAGCCTTGAAGCCGAGGGTGAGGAGTTTCTGCCTGATGCATAGGTTGATTGGTAGCCACCGGATATTTTTGAGGAGGGGAGTAACATGCCCAGAGTGTTTCTGGACAAAGACAATCCGGGCAGTGGCGTGAAGTATGGATTGAAGTGGGGAGAGACACGAGGATGGGAGATCGGAGAGGAGGCTGATGCAGTAGTCCAGACAGGATAGGATGAGAGCTTGAACGAGCAGGGTAGCGGTTTGGATGGAGAGGAAAGGGTGGATCTTGGCAGTGTTGTGGAGCTGAGACTGGCAGGTTTTGATGACGACTTGGATGTGAGGGGTGAACGAGAGAGCGGAGTCGAGGATGACACCAAGTTTGCAGGCTTGTGAGACAGGAAGGATGGTAGTGCCGTCAACAGAGATGGGAAAGTCATGGAGAGGGCAGGGTTTGGGAGGGAAGACAAGGAGTTCAGTCTTGAACATGTTGAGTTTTAGGTGGCGGGCAGACATCCAGATGGAGATGTCCTGAAGGCAGGAGGAGATGCGAGCCTGGAGGGAGGGGGAGAGAGCAGGTGCAGAGATGAGATTTGGGTGTCATCAGTGTAGAGATGATAGTTGAAGCCGTGGGAGCGAATGACATCACCAAGGGAGTGAGTGTAGTGTAATGATGGCATTTGTTAAGCACTTACTTTGTGCAAAACGCTGTTCTAAGTGCTGGGGGGGGGTACAAGGTCAGCAGGTTATCCCACGTGGGGCTCACAGTCTTCATCCCCATTTTACAGATGAGGTAACTGAGGCCCAGAGAAGTTAAATGCCTTGCCCAAAGTCACACAGCTGACAAGCTGCAGAACAGGGATTTGAACCCAGGACCTCTGACTCCCAAGCCTGGGCTTTTTCCACTGAGCCACGCTGCTTCTCTGATAAGATATTAATATAAATTGTCCCAAAGCTAATGTTCTTAAAGAAACTCCAGGTAATAAATAAGACCCTAAGAATCTAACAGGGAAAGATAAGCTATGTGCTTGAGGAAGGATTTGAAGTCTAAGCCACACCCAAACCTATACATTTCTTGAACTTTGTATTTAGAATACTTCCATTTGGAGAAGTAACAAAGTCTGGATAATATACTTTTCTAGTTACAAAATTTTTTAAAAAGGGCCAGGGAATAGCAGACAGGCAGAGATAACCTCTGACTGGAGTTATGTCACTACTGAAGCCGTGTGGCCTAGTGGAAAGAGCTTGGGCCTGGAAGTCAGAGGACCTGGGTTCTGATCCAGGCTCTGCCAATTGCTTTCTGTGTGACATTGGGCAAATCACATAACTTCTTTGTGCTTCGGTTTCTCAACTGTAAAATGGGGATTAAATACCTCTTCTCCCTCCTATTTAGACTGTGAGTCCCATGGGGGACAGGGACTGTGTCCAACATAATTAACTTGTACCTACCCCAGAACTTAAAGCAGCACAGTATTCAATCAATGAATGGCATTTATTGAGCCCTTACTGTGTGCAGTACATTAAACTGAGCTCTTGGGAGAGTACAATACAACAGAAATAGCAGACACGTTCCCTGCCTGTAAAGAGCTTACAGTCTAGAGGAGAAGACAGACAATATAAAAAACAAGTAATTTATCATATCTAATTTTAAGATATATATATAAGCGACGTTCAGTTTGGGATGGGGCAAATATCATAGTCCAAAGGTCACAGATCCAAGTTCACAGGTATTGCAGAAGGAAGAGAGAGCTGGGGAAAAGAGGATTTAATCGGGGAAGGCCTCCTGGAGGAGATGTGACCTTAATAATGATTTGAAGGTGGATAGAGTGGTGATCTGGCATACATGGAGGGGGAGGGAGTTCCAGGCTTAGGGAGAGGACGTGGGAAAGGGGTCGGTGGCAAGATAGACTAAGTCAGGGCACAGTGAGTAAACTGGTGCTAGAAGAGTGGAGTGTCAAGGCTGGGCAGTAATAGGAGCTTAGTGAGGTGAGGTAGGATGGGGAAGCTGATTGAGGGCTTTAAAGCCAATGGTAAGGAGTTTCTGTTTGATGCAGACATGGATGGGCAGTCAGAGGTTCTTGAGGAGTAGGGAGACATGGGTTCAATGTTTTTGTTGAAAAATGATCTGTACAGTAAAATGGACAGTACAATGTCCTTTCTGCATCACCCTTGTACTTGTATTTGCACTATTTATTCACCCCTCAGTCCCACAGCAGTTATGCACATATATGTAACAATGATATTAATGTATGTTTCCCCTCCTAGACTGTAAGATCACTGTGGGCAGGGAGCATATCTACCAAGTCTGTTATTGTTACACTGCAATATGATTGATTAAACCTTTTCATGGAGCAGAGAGGTCCTTAAAGAAAATAGCACTGAGATAGTCTTTCACTTTTCAGTTCACCCCTTCTCTTTTTTAATTAAATTTTTTTCTTCAGTTTATTTTCCTCCTGGGTTTCAGGATTGGAATTAGTTCTTGAGACAGCCATGGTGATTTCTCTTGGTATTCTGTTCTCTCTGATATTTTTTCCCTACTCTTCAGGGAGATGGATCTTAAGCACCGGCCACCCTTAGGCCTGATACTCCTGTCAATCAATCAATGGTATTTATTGAGCGCTTGCTTTGTGCAGAGTACTGTATAAAGCTCTTGGGAGAGGACAATACAATAAGTTGGTAAGATATGACCCCTGCCCACAAGGAACTTACAGTCTAGAAGACCATGGAATGCAGGACCAACTGGACAACCTTCCTTTCCATGGCATTTGGGAGATGCATTTCAAAGACTAATGGGCCAATCTCAAAATTGCCCCCAATTTGGGAGTTTGGTGTGAAAGACAGGGAATATTTTGTCAACTGTGATGCTATTAAGGCATTACGATTTCTTCCTAAAAAGCCAGGAAGTCCAGAAAGTTGTCTCCCTCTTAGGACATTATTGCTTTCTAGTCCAGAATGTGATTAAGAAGTACAGAGCCTCCAGTGAAAATTAATGAATTAAAGAGAATTTGGGGGAAATTGTTCTGTCCCATTTTAAGGTTGTGTACTGTGTTTTGAAAGAAAAAGCTAATTAGTGGCTTAGCATTCATCTAGGAATGAATAAGGTTCAGAAGGTCATTTTTTTTCAATCCAACTAATCCATCCTAACTTAATCATTATTGCCGTTATCATTATTATTATTACCTTACATTCATGGAGGTCAAACATTAGATTAAGGACCTGCTGAGAGCTCACCTCCTCCAGGAGGCCTTCCCAGACTGAGCCCCTTCTTTCCTCTCCCCCTCGTCCCCCTCTCCATCCCCCCCATCTTACCTCCTTCCCTTCCCCACAGCACCTGTATATATGTATATATGTTTGTACATATTTATTACTCTATTTTATTTGTACACATCTATTCTATTTATTTTATTTTGTTAGTATGTTTGGTTTTGTTCTCTGTCTCCCCCTTTTAGACTGTGAGCCCACTGTTGGATAGGGACTGTCTCTATATGTTGCCAATTTGTACTTCCCAAGCGCTTAGTACAGTGCTCTGCACATAGTAAGCGCTTAATAAATACGATTGATGATGATGATGATTAAGCATTATACCAGAAATTGAGTTTGACAACAGCCCTTGGCCAGCAACTTAGCAATAAACACTCTAAATTTACAGAGCAAGAGGTCTATTTTCCTTCTGTTCCTGGTAGAGTTCCTTATATAATGAGATTCATCCACCTCCCCAAAAAGATTATAAAACTTACTTTGGTATATTCCATGGCTTGCATTTTCACACCAAACTCGGCTACTGTGAAATGATGGATGGAAATGGTTGAGTATTTTCAAGATATTTGGAGCCTCCTTCTAGCTATCTCTTCCACCTCTGGACTGAAAGCTCCTTGTGGGCAGGAAATGTGTCTATCAACTCTGATATATTGTATTCTCCTAAGTGTTCTGCATATAATAAGTACTCAAATACTGTTGCTCGATTAGTTGATTTGTCATTGCTGGAAATCTGGGGTAGATGTCTTCCCAAGGAATGATGGGGCAGTGACTATTCAGAGCCAGCCTTGTTCTTTTGGTCTAACCAATAGAAGGCATAGAAGGTAATTTGAAACTCCTCCTTTCCAAGGACTGCCCCACATTTTCTTCATGGTATTCCTTAAGCTCTGTAAAATGGGGAGTAAGACCGTGAGCCCCATGTGGGACAGGGATGGACTGTGTCCAACCTGATTAGCTTGTATCCACTCCACTGCTTAGAACAGTGCTTGGCACATAGTAAACACTTAAAAATACCATTATTATTATTATTATTATTATTATTATGAAGCTCACAGTCTTAATCCCTATTTTACAGATTAGGGAACTGAGGAACAGAGAAACTAAGTGACTTACCCAAGGTCACACAGCAAGCAAGTGGCAGAACTGGGATTAGAACCCAAGTTCTTCTGAGTCCCAGGCCTGTGCTCTATCCACTAGGTAACACTGCTTCTCACTGTGTGCCAAGCACTGTTCTAAGCACTGGAACAAATGCAGGTAGGAAACATTCCAAATGTGATAGAGTACAGTATTTAATTCCCATTTTACCTCTGAGGGACAGAGAGAAGTTAAGTGACTTGCCCAAGGTCACACAACAGACATTTGGTGGCAGAGTTGGTATTGGAACCCAGGTCTCTGACTTCCAGACTCAGACTCTTTCCATTAGGTCATGCTGCTCTTCTCATATTCTGAGAGGAAGCATACCTTTCTGGGCATATTGGAGGAAATTTAATTTTGAGGAGAAAAATATATTTAAGGAATGAAAAGGAGAATCCTATTAAAATATACTCCCATTTGCTCAAGGAAACAAATCCATTACTGATGCAGGCATCAATTCACCATCGGACATTTAGTAAAAGGATAAGCAGCTCACTGGGTTGTTTTGAAAACGCAAGTGTCATAACAAAATGGAAGAGGCCAATTTGGGCGGGTAGTCTATTAGTATATGTTGAAGTTCCTTGGACAGAGGTCTTATAAATGTTTACTAAGTTTTACAGTGAGTTAGCAGAATCAAAGGAAAATTGTGGAGGCTTGTATAAAATCATTCGCTACAAAGAATGATCGTAAAGAAAGCTAAGGAGAATAATTGAAAAGTAGAATTTCAATATCAAGTGTTTGACAAATGAGTTTTTTTGTTAATCTGCCTTTAAAGACCATTTAGCCTTTTATAACCTTTGAAATTTGGGTGCTTTTCATGTTGAATTTTCAAAGTGCTTGCCAGTTGGAGACTAGAGGCTAACTCAAAGACTAAATAGCCAATTGTTTTTAGGAAGTAGCTTTCTTACTGCACCATACTATAGAATGTCAAATATTTGCTATACAACACTTTTCTTACACAAACATTTAATTTGGATATGTCCACTGAGTTCAGGGTTTTTCAAAACAGTTTGTTTCATCAGCAAAAGTTTTCTAAATAGAAGTGTTTGTTTCAATTTGCTGTAGTTGAAAAAATGTTTGTTTTGCAAACAGTGGAGGCAGTGTTTCCACACATTTCTTTAAGCCTGGCACCAACATTTTAAATAGTGTTTTATTTGCTAAAATTCTTCCACACTTAGCATGGTCCTTCACAATTGCTTTGGAAAATATTTGTTCAGCTGTATGATACTTCCTTTATTTGTCTAAGTCTAGCCTACATATTTAGCTCATTCACTCAAAATCTGAAGGTGCGAAATGCCCTTTTGACATCAGGAGTCCTGGAAAATAAATGAAAATCAGGAACTAATGGTGGGAATGAGCAGTGGGTATCATTTATCTGGAAAGAAAATGTTCATAAAAACTCTTTCAGTTTTATAAATCCTATATTTAGACTCACCATCTCTTTTGAAATGTACTTATTGGTGTTTGGTAACAAGCAGAGAGAGAGGTTCAAGAGGTTTTTGCCATCAACTCCTGCATGGAAATAGCATTTGTAAAGTGGAGTTTTCTCATTCATCCAGTTGAGTGACCTAAAGAGAAGCTCTTTCAAAAGAGAAGAGACCATTAGTCACCTGTTAGTGACCTTCCATCCCTCCAGGAACAAAGGTCAAAGTGATTGGACATAATTATAAGATTGCAGTAAGAGTGTCTGGAGTAGGCAGTAGCCTCTACACAGAGCCGTGTCAATATCAATTCAACTAATAGGAGACTAGTTGAACAAATAGAAAGCAGTGTGGCCTAATGGATAGAGCATAGGCCTGTGAGTCAGAAGGACCTGAGTTCTAATCTTGGCTCTGCCATTTGTCTGCTGTGTGACCTTGGGCAAATCACTTAATTTCTCTGTGACTCAGTAACCTCATCTGCAAAATGGAGATTAAGATTGTGAGCCCATGTGGGATAGGGACTGTGTCCAACCTGATTAGCTTGTATCTATCCCAGTGTTTAGAGCACTGTTTGGCTTATGGTAAGCACTTAACAAATACCATCATTATTATTAGAAAAGGAATATCAGCCAGGGAATGCTAAGGCTCTTACCCAAGCCAGTTGTCCAAGTCAAGCTACCTGTGTTTCTCCCAGCAAATGCTGTGTCAGTGGGAGAGCCAATTAGAGATGCTCTATTTTGGGGAAGACTACCAGGTACATTCCACTTTCGCCTGAGCAGGTGGCAGAGCCATTTATGGAGCGATGTTGTGGGGCGGGTCTCTTTTAATCTAGCCTTCCTGGAAGAGTATCACAGATTAATGGAGCCTCAGTTCCCTATTTGAAAGGGAAACCTGAAAAACCAAGGAGCTTAGGAACAGTATGTGCCACAGAATAGAATATGTTGATGCTATGGGCAGGCTGCAGACATCTGGTTAGAGAGAAGTATTTCAAAACCACGAAGGAAAGTCACTGGGATGCAAAAAAAACCCCTTCTCAACAAATCTCTTTAGAGTTTCTTCCTCTCTCTTTCTTTCTTCCTTTCCTCTTCTTTGGTCCCTTTCTCTTCCCTCACTACATTTCTGTCTTACCTATCTGGTCTCCTAAGGCTGTTTGCATGCCTCCTCTTCTGGAGTCAGTCAATCAATACTGTTTATTGAGCATTGTATGTAGAGTGCTGTACTAAGCACTTGGGAGAGTTTAGTGTGGATAGACATGTCTTCTACCAGCTTGGTGCTTTCAGTTTAGAGGGTCCTGCTTGGATCTCTCAGTACAGAGTATGCCTGCTGCTTTCCTACACAGGCAGTCCTGGAACTTACAACACACTTGGTCCCTGGAAAATGTGTTTGAAACCAAATCATTGTTGGAACTTATTTGCTCATAGGAAAAAGGTTAAAAATGGGTGGATTGGTACATGAACCAAGGTTGAAAAGGCTACATTTCACAAAAAATAGCCAGAATTGTGTACTTGATCAATTATAGAATAATATGGCTAGTTATATTTTTATATTGTCAGAGAGGATCCAATTTATACTTCATTGGAAGTAATATGGAAGTGGCATATTCTGCTTGCTAATCAAAAAATCTCCCCACAATCAACAAGTTGCCTTTATTGAGTGTTTACTGTGTGCAGCATACTATCATAAGCACAAGGAAGAATACAAAACAAGAGAATTGGCAGACTCATTTCCTGCCCACAATGAGCTTATAGTCTAGTACCAGTTAGTTGTATTTATTGAGTGTTTACTGTGTACAGAGTACTGTTCTAAGCATTTGGGAGAGTACAATATAACAGACATATTACTGTCCACAATGAGCTTACAGTCCCCTTTTCTGTTTCCACCTCCAGCCTCTACTACTCTGTTTTCCTTCCAGCCTTTATACCTTCTTCTCTTCTGCACCCCCTATCATGGATTTTAAAATTATTGCCTCATTTCCTCACTGCTCCCAGGCATCCCTCCCCTGCTCTACTACCTGAACTCCTTCAGCTTGTTTCACTGAGTAGGCTAGGGTTCTAAAGTACAAATCCATGTGTTATAAAGCTGAAGCAGTGTGAAAATTTAGAAACTTTTGTAGGTGTCTTTTCTTGTAACTTGAAACCTCTTATGTCATGGATGGCCTCCAGCACTAGGAATAATGGAAGCGTAGAAAGGATAAGGTACTATAGTAGACAAATGATGTCTAATCCCATTTCAGCCATTAATTATGCATAAACTAAAAAGCCATCACAGGGTTAAACAAGTCCTCAGGGTAAGCACCTATTAGCTAACATGGATTTAATTTCCCCTATAAAGAAATGAACCCTCTAACTTCTTTCACATCGATCCACAAGATAACAGATGGTAGTGCCTTTCAATCACTCTTGCTGCGTACTGGATCCCAGGGGCTGGAAGACTAGGAAACACATTGTTCGTTCTCCTGTGACCTCTGTTCCCTAGGTAGAGACCCAGTTAAGTAATCCTCTTTTGCTGCAGCCTCTGATGGAAAGGTCAGCCAGAGGGTCAGCGTCAGTTATTTTCCTTCTTAAACAAATAGCATTAGTAGAAACAAATTCCTGGCCTTCTACTTTATCGAATGCAGATGTTTCCTTTTAAACTGGCTTATAAATCATTTTCATCAGCAAGAAACAAGGTTCATCATTTGGAGCAACTACTTAAGCAACCAGTGAGTACAATTAGAACTAAATACCCATAGGACCAAGGGAAGCCAGTTTACCTCAATCCAAGTTTTAGGTTTTTCTTTACCACCCAACTGGATTACACACAGATGTAAGTTATAAATCACATATCTGTGATTTCCCAATTTCTGGAAGGTTATTAGATAATCTATAAGTCATATAAAATATAAGTTCTGAAGTTTAGTAAATAATCAACTCTTTACTACAGAGCAAATCGATCAATGGCATTTATTGAGTGCTTACTGTTTGCAGAAACTTTGGGAGAGTACAACACAACAGAGCTGGTAAACATAATTCTTGCCCACAGTAAATTTACAGTCAAGAAGGGCAGACAATTATTCAAAGAAATTATGGATATGTACTTAAGTGCTGTGGAGCTAAGGGTAGGATGAATGTCAAGTGTTTAGTATAGATCCAAGTGCATAGGCTACACAGAAGGGTGAGAAGTAGGGGAAATGAAGGGCTTAGTTGGGGAAGACCTCTGGAAGAAATGTGATTTTAATAAGGCTTTGAAGGTGGGGAGAGTGATTATCTGTTGTATATGAAGGGGGAGGGATTTTTGAGCCAGAGGAATGGTGTGGGAAAGGGGTTGATATTGAGATGAGATTTAGATGCAGTGAGTAAGTTGGCATTAGAGGAACAAGTGTACAGACTAGGTTGTAGTAGGAAATGAGAAAATTAAAGTTGGAGGGGGAGAGATAGTTGAGTGCTTTAAATCTGATGATAAGGAGTTTCTGTTTGATGCAGAGGTGGCTGGCAACCACTAGAGGTTCCTGAGGGATGGGGAGATGTGGGCTGAAAAGTTTTTTGGGAAAATTATCTATGTAGCAGAGTGAAGTAAGGAATGGAATGGGGAAAAATAGGAGGCAAGGAGTACAGTGTTGTTGCAGTAGTCAAGGTACAGAATGATGATGGTTGCATCAGCACATTAGCATTTTAGATGGATAAGATGGATTTTAGCAATGTTGTGATGGTAGAATTGACAGGATTTGGTGTCAGATTGAATGTGAGGGTTGAATGAGAGAGATGAGTTGAGATTTGTGCCAAGATTAAGGGTTTGTGAGACAGGGAGAATTGTGCTTTTTTCTACAGAGTTGAAGAAGACAAGAGGTCATGGGTTCAAATCCCGGCTCCACCGCTAGTCAGCTGTGTGACTCTGGGCAAGTCATTTCACTTCTCTGTGCCTCAGTTCCCTCATCTGTAAAATGGGGATGAAGACTGTGAGCCCCCCATGGGACAACCTGATCACCTTGTAACCTCCCCAGCACTTAGAACAGTGCTTTGCACATAGTAAGTGCTTAATAAATGCCATCAAAAAAAAAAAGAGGAGGACAGGGCTTTTTGGATGGGACAGTGAGGAGTTCTGTTTAAGACATGTTAAGTTTGAGGTGTCAGTGGGAGAGCCAATTAGAAATGCTATGAAACCAGGAGAAAATGTGAAACTGCAGAGAAGGATTGGTCAGAGCTGGAGAGGAAAATTTGGGAATTACTCATAAAGATGGTAGTTGAAGCCATGGGAGCAAATGAGTTCTCCAAAGAAGTGGGTGTAGATGGAGAATAAAAGCGGACCCAGAAGTGAGCCTTGAGAGACTCCCAGAGAGGGTGGGAGGCAGAGGAGGAGTTGACTCAAGAGACTGAGGAGGAATGGCCAAAGAGATACAACATGTATGTTCATGCAAATTCGTAGTCAACATCCTCCCTCATACTTTGAAATCAGAATTCTCTGGAACTCGTTGAACCTTCAGGAGATTGGAAAAAAGGGCTGTTCGCTCAAGCATTACCTGTATAGGGGGGAACGTTCTCAGAGACAAGACTACCACTCCCATTTCCATGGAATCACTTCTCTCCTCTTTGCTTCCCCCACCCCTACCCACCTTGAAATAGGTCAGGTCCTTTAACCTAATCACCATTTCCAGAAGGAGAGAAGAAAATCAGCTGCTTTTATTTTTTGCAACAGTGATTCGTTTAAGCCAGTGTACTCTGAGTTTCTGCAGTCCAATGTCTGTTTCCATAGGAACAGAAATGGCAGCCAGCAGCAGGTTTGTCAGTTGAATCTAATAATCTGCTGAGACTTCTGTGAGCTGAATAACATTCTTGAGCCAGCATTTGGAGTTATCCAGGCCCAAGGAACTCTCAAAACCTTTAGTGAGCATCCTTGAGCACTGTGCTTTGAATTGGTTGTAAACACTTTCTGGCTGGGCATCCCTAGGTGTCTTGGGCCTACATGGGGGCAGAAGAAGACTGCTGACATTCGTTGTCTGACTCTTCCATTTTGTAAACTCAATGTTGCTGTATGCAAAGGTGTCTCAATAGAAACACTCCATTGTCTTCCTTGTTGCTACACCAGGAATCTTCTCTCCCTGCACGGGGCTTGTCCTTGTCCATCAGTTATGCTGAGCCCCTTGGGCCTCTCTTCCCACCCCGCCCCCCCCATCCAAAGTATTATAATATAGTTAACCTCTGCTAGGGGGCCCTTCACTAACACAGTAATAATCTGGGGACATCTGAGTATCTAGAAAAAGAGGGTATTTTCCAGAAAGGTGGCAAGGGACAACTTGTAGTATGTGTTGGGATCTGTGGTGCTGGAAATCTTGTGTTGCTGGCCTAGGAATCTCCCAACATTTTCCCCTCTTATTCTTTGGTTAGCGAGCAGAGGGGTAGGGCCCTCAATCCTCCAAATGAGTTTACTTGGATCAGCAGGTGCTCAGTAATTACCAATACTCCTCTTTCTTGTATGCTTTGGAATGAGCCTGCACTCAGCAATAGAGGCATCATGTGGATGAGCAAATGACCATGGACTCTGACTTAGAGAGTCTGTCTCAGGAACCCTGATGTCAGAAGCCCCTTGTTTCATCTGTATTCTCCCTAGGTGACAGGTTGGTTGGTCCTAAGAAGCCCATGAATCCAGAGCTTGGTTTTCATTTGGAGCTGTCAGTGTTCTCACCTGCTTTCAGTTTCCCAGCCTCTTTGTTAATTCCTTTGAGGATTTTCTTGTGGGAAAAAGTTGGCTTTTCTCTACTAAGAGGGTGAAGAAGATGGTGCTGTTGTCTACTTCTACTTCAGGGGATGCTGGCCACAGGAAGTATCTGGAAGACCCTCCACACAAAATGGAGATTACTCCACTCCAGGGAGCACCAACCAACCACTCTTTGATGGTTATAGAAAATGCTCAGGGAGTGCTTGACCTCCATGTGGAGGAAATAATCTACCTCTCTGTTTCCTTTTTTTATGGTATTCATTAAGTGCTTACTAGGTGCCAGGCAATGTACTAAGTGCTGAGATAGATTCAGGGTATTCAGGTTGGACAAAGTGCATGGTATTCATTCATTCATTCAATCAATCATATTTATTGAGCGCTTACTGTGTGCAGAGCACTGTACTCCCACATGGTGCTCACAGTCTTAATCCCCATAGAGAAGCAGCATGGCCTAATGGCAACAGCATGGCCTAATGGCAACAGCACGGGCCTGGGAGTCAGAGGATGTGGATTCTAATCCTGTCTCCATCACTTGTCTGCTGTGTGACCTTGAGCAAGTCGCTTCACTTCTCTGGGCCTTAGTTCCCTCTACTGCAAAATGGGAATTAAGACTGTGAGCTCCACATGTGTCAACCTGATGACCTTGTATCTACCCCAGTGCTTAGAACAGTGCTAAGCACATAGTAAGTGCTTAACAAATACTATAATTACTCAGCTGCCTTTGATACTGTCGACCATCCCCTTCTCCTCAATGCATTATCCAACCTTGGCTTCCTCTCCTGGTTCTCCTCTTATCCCTCTGGTTGTTCATTCTCAGTCTCCTTCACAGGGACCTCCTTCCCCCTTCCCCTTCCATTGCCTTACTGTAGGGGTTCCTCAAGGGCCAGGTCTTGGTCCTTTCTGTTCTCCATCTATACTCACTCCCTTGGTGAGCTCATTCACTCCCACAGCTTCAAGTATCTTCTCTACGCTGATGACACCCAAATCTACATCTCCCCTGTTCTCTCTCCCTCCCTCCAGGCTCGTATCTCCTCCCACCTTCAGGACATCTTCACCTGGATGGCTGCCCGCCACCTAAAACTCAACATGTCCAAGACTGAACTCCTTGTCTTCCCTCCCAAACCCTGTCCTCTCCCTGACTTTCCCAGGACTGTGGACGGCACTACCATCCTTCCCGTCTCACAAACCCACAACCTTGGTGTCATCCTTGACTCCACTCTCTCATTCACCCTACACATCCAATCCACCACCAAACCCTGCCAGTCTCACCTCCACAACATCACCAGGATCCGCCCTTTCCTCTCCATCCAACCCACTACCTTGTTGGTTCAATCATTTACCCAATCCCACCTGGATTACAGCACCAGCCTCCTTTCTGATCTCCCATCCCTATCTCTCCCCACTTCAGTCTATACTTCACTCTGCTGCCTGGATTATGTTTCTTCAGAAATGCTCTGGGCATGTCACTCATTCCTCAGAAATCTCCAGTGGTTGCCTATCAACCTTCACATGAAGCAAAACCTCCTCATTATTGGATTCAAAGCTCTCCATCACCTTGCCCCCTCCTACCACACCTCCCTTCTCTCCTTCTACAGCCCAGCCCTCACACTCCACTTCTCTGCTGCTAACCTCCTCACTGTGCCTCGTTCTCACCTGTCCTGCCATTGGCCCCTGGCCCATGTCCTTCCCCTGGCCTTGGATGCCCTCCCTCCACACATCAGCCAAACCAGCTCTCCTCCTCCCTTCAAAGCCCTACTGAGAGCTCACCTCCTCCAGAAGGCCTTCCAAGACTGAGCCCCCTTATCTTCTGCTCCTCCTCCCCCCCATCATCCCCACTCCCTCCCTCTGCCCTACCCCCTTCCCCTTCCCACAGCACTTGTGTATATTTGTCCATATTTATTACTCTATTTACCTTATTAATGATGTGTGTATAGCTATAATTCTATTTATTTTGATGGTTTTGACACCTGTCTACTTGTTTTGTTTTGCTATCTACCTCCCCCTTCTACTGTGAGTCTGTTATTGGGTAGGGACTGCCTCTATATGTTGCCAAATTGTACTTTCCAAGCATTTAGTACAGTGCTCTGCACACAGTAAGTGCTCAATAAATATCATTGAATGAATGAATTTTATAGATGAGGTAACTGAGGCGCAGAGAAGTTAGGTGATTTGCCTAAGGTCACACAGCAAAGTGGAGGAGCGGGGATTAGAACCCAGGTCCTTCCGACTCCTAGGCCTAAGATCTATCCACTAGAACATGCTGCTTCTTTGAACTGTATTCTGTTAAGGCAAAGATGTCAGGACTTACAGTCAAGTCAGGACAGAATTACTCCTGTATAAAACCTCTTCAGGCTTCTGATAAGATCCTTCTAGACACTGTTAGGTAATCAAGGAAGTCAATCAATAGCATTTATTGAACACTTACTGTGTTCAGAGCACTCCATTCATTCAATTGTATTTATTGAGCTCTTACTGTGTGCAGAGCACTGTACTAAGCACTTGGGAAGTACAAATAGGCAACATATAGATATGGTCCCTACTGAACAACGGGCTCATAGTCTAGAAGGGGAGAGTCAGACAACAAAACAAAACATGTAGACAGGTGGCAAAACCATCAGAATAAATAGAATTATAGCTATATTCACATTATTAATAAAATAAATAAAGCAATAAATATGCACAAGTAAAATAGAGTAATAAATATGTTCAAATATATATGAGTGCTGTGGGGAGGGGAAGGAGGTAGGGCTGGAGGCGATGGGGAGGGGAGGAGGAGAGGAAAAAGGGGGCTGAGTCTGGGAAGGCTTCCTGGAGGAGGTGAGCTCTCAGTAGGGCTTTGAAGGGAGGAAGAGAGCTAATTTGGCAGATGTGTGGAGTGGGGGCATTCCAGGCCAGGGGAAGGATGTGGGCCAGGGGTCGATGGCCTGACAGGTGAGAACGAGGCACAGTGAGGAGGTTAGTGAGTGCCTGGGAAAGTAGACTGTGAGCCCACTGTTGGGTAGGGACTGTCTCTATATGTTGCCAACTTGTACTTCCCAAGCGCTTAGTACAATGCTCTGCACACAGTAAGCGCTCAATAAATACAATTGATTGATTGATTGAAAGTACATGTCCTCAGTTGAGGATTGCTCCGATACATCTGCTTACTTTTCTTGCTTTTAGTCAGTCACCTAGATGAAATGCTCTCCTGGATTCTTGTTGCCCTCTTTCATTGTACTAAGGAGGATTCATTGTTCTGTAATGGCACCATGGTAGATGAAGGCATTGGCTGTTTTTTCTTCTCTGTTTCCACTAGGGAGATTGTGTCATCCAGTAGATGTTCATATTCCTTCCTCGTGCCCTTGTTGAGGAGCTCTCTTTGGTGAGCGCTCTCACCTCAAAATCACTGAATGAATCTGGGTTCCTACTGGTGAGGAGCCTGATAATAATAATAATAGTATTTGATAAACCCTATGTGTAAAACAGCACTTCTAAGTTCTGGGGTAAATACCAGTTAATCAGGTTGGACATGGTCCTTGTCCTGTGGTGGGCTCAAAGAGGGTAGTGTTGAACCCTTATTTTACAGTTGAGATTGAAGCACAGTGCAGTTAAGTGACTTGCCCAGGGCCACACAGCAGACACTTGGCAGAGTCAGGATTAGAACCCAAGTCTTCTGACTCCTAGCCCATGCTCTTTCTGCTAGTCCCCAATGCTCTTCATGTATGCATAGTGAGAGGCCCCACAGATCTCTGATTGTTCTTTACTTCCACCAGAGTGAATATGAGGAGTGCTGGGAGGTGCCTGGTTTAATGCTCAGTTAATGCATTCAGGTGGCTGTCCTGAAATAACTGAGGCAGTCACTGGTAGTGCAGGTGTCTGGGTTGTTTTGCTCCCAGTATACATGGGGCACCGTGGCACTGCTGCTTCAGCTGATGCAGGAGGGCCATTAGGAAGGTAAGTGGATTTTCCTATGTGCTGTGAACTCACAGCTGTATGGGTGCTTCTGTGCTAAATGGGATTTCTCTGTACTTCCTGATGACTTACGGGAGGCTTCATTATAATGAGAGTTTTACATGTGCTCCTGGAAAAAGCTGTTTATTACCCAGGAAAAGTGTAAAGCCAGTTTTCATTTCTGATTGCTCAGTAATATCAGCTGGTGCCCTGTACACCTAGTTACCCCTTGAAGCTAGTTTAAGCCTTGGATGTTTTGCTAGGTGATTTCTGGGCCTCAACTCTTAGCTATGACATCTTAATTTTTCTAGCTCCATGATTATGGTGTGCTTGGAGAGCCTCAAAAATTAGGGATTAAGGTCTGAATCTATCAAACAGCTGCTCCTTGGGGGTGCTGGTGCCTCTTGTGATACTCTCCATTGCCAGGTGCCTGTTCTCTGGGGTCTGTCTGGGTGGCATGGAGTGGCCTGGACAGGACTATAAGACTGTAGAGTGTAAGCTCCCTCTAGACTGTCAGCTTATTGTGGTCAGGGAACATGTCTACAAACTCCATTGTATTGTACTCTCCCAAGCACTTAGAGCAGTGTACTGCACACAGTAAGAGCTCAATAAATAGTATTGATTAATCTATTGACTGATTAGGTTTCAAAAAGCCTCACATGTCTTCACTTGCTTCCAAACTCTCAGTCTCAGATGTGAATTGCTTTGAGTATCTTCCTAAAGGGGGAAGTTTGATTTTTTTTTTTTTTTTAAACAACTCAGTACTTCAGATTGTTTCCTTCCTCCAGTTTAGGTGAAGAAAGTTTACATCAGGAAGGCTGTCCACCCAAAGAGAGGCCTTAGGTCCTAGAGGTGTATTTAGATGGGCAGACCTATTCATTCATTCACTCATTCAATCGTATTTATTGAGCACTTACTGTGTGCAGAGCACTGCACTAAGCACTTGGGAAGTACAAGTTGGCAACACATAGAGACGGTCCCTACCCAACAGCGGGCTCACAGTCTAGAAGGGGGAGACAGACAACAAAACAAAACATATTAACAAAATAAAATAGAATAAATATGTACAAATAAAATAGAGTAATAAATACGTACAAACATATATACATATATACAGGTGCTGTGGGGAGGGGAAGGAGGTAAGGCTAGGGGGATGGGGAGGGGGAAGAGGAGGCTCAGTCTGGGAAGGCCTCCTGGAGGAGATGAGCTCTCAGTAGGGCTTTGAGGGGAGGAAGAGAGCTAGCTTGGCAGATGGGGGGAGGGAGGGCATTCCAGGCCAGGGGGATGGCGTGGGCCGGGGGTCGACGGCGGGACAGGTGAGAATGAGGCACAGTGAGGAGAGTAGTGGCAGAGGAGAGGAGGATGCGGGCTGGGCTGTAGAAGGAGAAAAGGGAGGTGAGGTAGGAGGGGGCGAGGTGATGGAGAGCCTTGAAGCCCAGGGTGAGGAGTTTCTGCCTGATGCGTAGGTTGATTGGTAGCCACTGGAGATTTTTGAGGAGGGGAGTAACATGCCCAGAGTGTTTCTGCACAAAGACGATCTGGGCAGCGGCATGAAGTATGGATTGAAATGGGGAGAGACAGGAGGATGGGAGATCAGAGAGGAGGCTGCAGTAATCCAGTCGGGATAGGATGAGCAATTGAACTAGCAGGGTAGCAGTTTGGATGGAGAGAAAAGGGCAGATCTTGGCAATGTTGTAAAGGTGACACTGGCAGGTTTTAGTGACGGATTGGATATGAGGGGTGAACGAGAGAACGGAGTCGAGGATGACACCAAGGTTGCGGGCTTGTGAGATAGGAAGGATGGAAGTGCCATCAACAGTGATGGGAAAGTCAGGGAGAGGGCAGGGTTTGGGAGGGAAGATAAAGAGTTCAGTCTTGGACATGTTGAGTTTTAGATGGTGGGCAGACATCCAGATGGAGATGTCCTGAAGGCAGGAGGAGATGCGAGCCTGAAGTGAGGGGGAGAGAGCAGGGGCAGAGATGTAGATTTGATACCTATGGATATCAGGACCCCAAAAGCAGGCAGTGGTAAGAGGCTTCAGAAATGTTAACTTGGCCCTCATGGGCAAATCTAGCTAACTCCATCTTGGCACTCAACGTTGTTTACCTGTTGCAGATTCGGGCTGAAATAAATGGTTTTAATCCGTGTGCTACTGGCCACTCTCTACAAAGCTCTCTTGTTTTCTGTTCCATGTCCAATAGTCTCTTTTTCAAATTCCCAGACAAAAGAAACTCCCAGACAGGAAATGGAAAACCCTAGGCCTATATTGTTTAAGCAACACTAGTTTCCTGCTGTGCATTTACCTGCTGGGGTGGGCTTTGATATAAATCTAAAATGTTTTCAGAACTATTTTGGTAGAGCAGAATTCATTAAAAAATGGAAATTCTCAGCCTATTCGAACCATTAATATAATTATGCCTAATTACACAATTTGTGTAAATTCGTGTAATTATGTCATTAGGGAAAGCAACTGCATAATTATGGCATGTATCAAGGCAGAAGTATTTGTTGAATCAAGATTGAGGGAATGAAACCCCCTGTTCGATCCCCCACTGTGCCCCGCCTTCACTTTCCAAACCAGATGGTAGAATTCTAGTCCATTTCACCAAGGTCTGGGCCTGAATCTTTCATGTCACAAGTGTAATTGCTCTGTGAATTGTAAATCCCTGGCCCTGCCTGGCTATCCAGCCTCCACTGCTGCAGGCCACAGAAACCTGTCTTTGCAAAATAAGGGTCTAGGGCCCGCTGCTAAATATGGATGACCTCGAAGGTGTGACTTCAGCCTGGATTTTCATTACCGCAGAATTATGTTTTCCTTTAGCCATGGTGACCAAGTCTAATGTATAGGAAAGCTCTTCTTCTTTCCCCACTCCTCCACCTATCTGGGATAAAACTATGATGGAGCAAATCACAGACTCTTCAGGAACAATGAAAAGATGCAACTAACTGTTTCTCTAACACTGAGGGTCAAAGCTCCATGTCCTCCATCCTGTCCCTCCCTCCACTATTTAGAGTGGGTTCAGCAAAGCCCCTCTAGGTCTCAGAACTGACCACTGGGGTTCAGTCTGGGTGGAAGGAGGCCTTATAAATCTTCTAGACTCTAAGCTCATTGTGGGCAGGGAATGTGTCTATTATTGTGTTTTACTCTCCCAAGCACATAGTACAGTTCTCTGCACACAGTATGTACTCAATAAAAATGATTGATTTATTGTAAGAAACTTCTCAGGGGTAGATTCTTAGACCCAAGGTTAACTGACGAAACTGTCAACCACCAACTCCTCAATTCCTTATAATCTGAGAATCATTCTCAAAAATCTCCTCAAAAATCCTCAAAAATCTCCAGTAGCTACCACAACCTACGCATCAGGCAAAAACTCCTCACCCTCGGCTTCAAGGCTCTCCATCACCTCGCCCCCTCCTACCTCACCTCCCTTCTCTCCTTCTTTAGCCCAGCCCACACCCGCTGCTCCTCTGCTGCTAATCTCCTCACCATGCCTCATTCTCGCCTGTCTCGCCGTCGACCCCCAGCCCACGTCATCACCCAGGCCTGGAATGCCCTCCCTCCAAACATCCGCCAAGCTAGTTCTCTTCCTCCTTTCAAAGCCCTACTGAGAGCTCACCTCCTCCAGGAGGCCTTCCCAGACTGAGCCCCCTCCTTCCTCTCCCCCTCCTCCCCTTCCCCATCCCTCCTGCCTTACCTCCTTCCCCTCCCCACAGCACCTGTATATATGTGTATATGTTTGTACGTATTTACTACTCTAATTTTTTGTACATATTTATTCTATTTATTTTATTTTGTTAATATGTTTTGTTGTCTGTCTCCCCCTTCTAGTCTGTGAGCCCACTGTTGCGTAGGGACCGTCTCTATGTGTTGCCAACTTGTACTTCCCAAGCATTTAGTACAGTGCTCTGCACACAGTAAGCGCTCAATAGCTATGATTGAATAAATGAATGAATTCTGTCCATTTTGGGTGTTTTTTTTTTGAGAACCCAAGTGGGTGGGATAGAACCCACAATCCAGCCTTCTCAGCTGTAACTTCTTGAGCCGACACAAAATTCTTTCATTTGTTTAGGTAAGATGGGGGCAGATCTGGGCTGCTGGATCCATCATTTTGAATGGAAGAGAAGATGGGACAACACTTGATCCAAGGCTACTTGATCCAAGGCTACAGTCCCCCTGATCTCACAACCTCTTCTTCACTAGCATACAAGCTAAGTCATTTCAGCCAGTGTAGCAAGTAGAAGGACTGAGGACATATCCTTATACTCTGCTGCTTCTACTATTTATGATTCATTTTAATGTCTGTCTCCCCTTTTGGTCCAAAAGCTATTTATGGGCAGGGATTGTATCAACCAACTCTGTTGTATTGTACTCTCGCAAGCACTTGGTACAGAGCTCTGAGCAGAGTAAGGTCTCAATAAATATCACTAATTAATTGATTGAATGTGTGGAAGAAAATTTTATGGACTCTGCATTGTGTCAAAAGGGGTATGTCAGAGACAAGTTTATTACTACTAATGCCTCTTCTAGCACTAGTAGGGAACAGTGGTTGATGAACAGAGTTTCCTCTACTGGAGAAGCAGCATGGCATAGTGAATAGAGCATGGGCCTGGAAATCAGAAGGTCATAGGTGGAAATCCCAGATCCTCCACTCATCTGCTGTGTGACCTTGGGCAAGTCACTTCATTTCTCTGTGCCTGTTACCTCATTTGTAAAATAGAGATTGAGACTGTGAGCCTCACATGAGACACGGACTGTGTCCAACTTGATTTGCTTGTATCCACCCTAGCACTTAATACAGTGCCTAGCACATAGTAAGCACTGAACAGATACCATTATTATTACAAGTGCTTAGTACAGTGCTCTGCACACAGTAAATGCTCAATAAATACGATTTAATGAATGAATGAAAGTCCAACTCAACTTAAAGCAATATGGAGTTTATATTCAGTTGGTACAGCATCCTAGCTTCACACATAATTGAAGAGCACAATACATGGTATATACTTTAGGACAAACAGCAGTAAATTTCTACTTAGTTAATTGCTTGGCCCTGCCTGGTTCTCCTCAGAATAGGGGTTCAGTGGACAGCTTCCACTGACAAGCCAGTCAGGGATCTTGACCTTGCTAGGGGAAGAACAGCTCCATCCTGTCTCAAGATCTTGGCATACTAACCTCTGCAATAAGGCAGGCATGTGGACAGGGGAAACAAAGGAGGAGAGTATAAGTGATGCACCCGCATTGAGTAAATGGCAGCTTGGTAAGACAAAATGGAGTTCAGGCCTCTAAAGGTCCATCATGGTCCATCCCTTGGTAATCTACCTCTCCTATTGTTCACTTAAGCAAGATCGTTAGGAGACAATCAAGCAGGTCTAGAGACAAAACAGCTCAGAGGGAATGTTTGGATGAGAAAGGACTAATGCAAGGCCTATACTGTTGTGTTTCCACAAATGACACAAATTGAAGTCTGTTTCAGGAGCTACAGTAATAATAATGATGGCATTTGTTAAGCGCTATATGCCAAGCACTATTCTAAGTGCTGGGGAGATACAAGGTAATCAGGTTGTCTCATGTAGGGCTCACAGTCTTAATCCCCATTTTTACAGATGAGGTAACAGGCACAGAGAAGTTAAGTGACTTGCTCAAAGTCACACAGCTGACAAGTGGTGGAACCGGGATTAGAACACCTGACCTCTGACTCCCAAGCCTGTGCTCTTTCCTTTGAGCCACACTGCTTCTCTACAGTAGCTCAGAGATCAAGGGGCTCATCTAAGTAATGGGGAGAAGGGTTGTGAGGGCCAGGAAAGAGAGTGAGAAAAGACAGGACAGAAGCCCTGGGAAGAGGGTAAGGAGATTAGAGAAGGGGGATAAAGAGAGGTGGGGGAAGAGGAGAAAGTCCATAGGTAGTGGGGAGAGCAGACTGAAAAGCCTGATGGTGCAATCTGAACACCCTATTGGAGTTCTGACTATTGAGCTTGATTGCCTTTTCCCCAGTCCATAATACTGTATTTATGGGAGAATGTTGAGTACTAGAAACCTTTGGGGTTAATTAATAATCAATAAGTGGCATTTGAGTACTTACTGTGTGCAGAGTACTGTACTAAGCACTTGGACAAATACAATATATCAGTTGGAAGACATGTTTCCTGCCAACAAGGAGCTTGCAGACTAGAGGGTGTAGAAACAGGACATAATCATTCCATAAGTCACTTAACTTCTCTGGGTTTCAGTTTTCTCAACTATAAAATGGGGATTCAATACCTGCTTTCCCTGCTACGTAGACTGTGGGACAGGGACTATTTCCAACCTGATTGATTTGTATCTACCTCAGCGTTTTGAACACAGAGAAAGTGCTTCACAACTACCATTAAAACAAAAATCCCTGCTGGTAGTGATTGCATTATCAAGCGATGATGGGTGATAGAATCTCCCATTGTCAATAGATGAGCCTCCCTCCAGTCGAAAGGTCTTCAGGACCAAAAACTCATGCTAGTGGTTCATTCAGAACCTTCTATAGACTGGAAGCTCATTGTGGGCAGGGAATGTGTCTGTTTAGTGTTATACTGTAGTCTCTTAAAGCACTTGGTACAGTGGTCTACACACAGTAAGCACTTAATAAATATGATTGATTGACCAACTCTCATGTTCCCTTGGCTCTGCCAGTTCCCTTTGAGGCAATGGATGCAATAATTATGTAGGCGGCAAATGGCACAAGTCACTGTGAAGTGCATGAAAGACTTTTGCAGACAAAACCCATTGATGTAGTCAGAGTGATGGCAGCAGAGTCACTGCTGTGCTGGAGTTCTCCAGACCAGCAGGGTGTTGTCAGGATAGCCTCCATAGTAGTTGCAGTGGTCTCAGTTGCCCATATTAGTCAGCTATTTTTAGAATTTCCCTCTATAAAGTCCAACTACCACCTCTCAGTAGTGGGAGCGTGAAACAATTGGGAGTTGGTACAGGCCTGCTGGGGCCATGCCGTCAGTGCCGGAAAAACCACCTGGGGCATGTCTAGTGGTTCATTCATTCAATCGTATTTATTAAGCACTTACTGTGAGCAGAGCACTGTCCCACGGTTATCAGCAACAGGTGTTCAGGACATTGGAAGTGGTGGGTGGATTAAAATATGTCCAGGAAAGGTATGAAATATGTATAACTCTTGTGGTGTGGTCTCTACCCTAACACTCAGCACAGGCTTCAGCACATCATAAGTGCTTAATAAATATTACAATTAGTATTTTTTATTAGTAAGAAGCGTGCACCTGAAATAGAATTTACTTTAAGAAAAGGAAAGTTAACCTTTGGGTGAAAAATGATGAAAACATTCATTTCTCTGGATTTACTGTCTGTAGATTTTTTTTTCTCCCTCTCTGCTCTTTTGCTGTTTTGCTGTTATTTTATTCTAATAGTCATTCTGCCTGTTCCAGAACTCACCTTCAGCAGGGTGAAAACTGACAGAGATACTGATTGTGATATCCTCAAGGGACAAGGATTGTATTTAATTCCCACTTATGTATCCTCTCCAATGCTTAACACAGTGCTTTGCAAAATCAATCAATCAATCAATCATATTTATTGAGCGCTTACTATGTGCAGAGCACTGTACTAAGCGCTTGGGAAGTACAAATTGGCAACATATAGAGACAGTCCCTACCCAACAGTGGGCTCACAGTCTAAAAGGGGGAGACAGAGAAGTCTTGCAGAGAAGTGCAAAAGTAAGTGCTTAATAAATGCTATTATTACCTGGCTTAATGAGGAACAGCATTGACTAGTAGATAGAGCACAGGCCTGAGAGTCAGAAGGAGCTGGGTTCTAATTATGGCTCTGCCACTTGTCTACTGTGTGACCTTGGACAAGTCACTTCACTGGGCCTCAGATACCTCATTTGTTCAGTGGCGAGTTTATATATATATATATAAATATTAAAATATAAAATATATATATATACGATGACATTTGTTAAGTGCTTACTATGTGCAAAGCACTGTTCTAAGTGGTGGATAATGGTGGATAGTGGATAGTGGTGGATAGTGGTGGATAATGATTGTCCCGGCTCCACCAACTGTCAGCTGTGTGACTTTGGGCAAGTCACTTCACTCCTCTCTGGGCCTCAGTTCCCTCATCTGTAAAATGGGGATTAAAACTGTGAGCCCCCCGGGGGACAACCTGATCACCTTGTCCCCTCCCCAGTGCTTAGAACAGCACATAGTAAGCACTTAATAAATACCATTATTATTATTATTATTATTATTATTATTTTGAGTCCCATATGAGAACAGGGACTGTGTCCAACCTGATTAACTTGTATCTACCCCAGCACTTAGTGCCTGGCAAATAGTAAGCACTTAACAAATGCTAAACAAAAAGCCCAAGGAATTGCCCTAAAGACTTCATATGCTTTATGAAGTAAATAAAATCCTCAAATCAGATTTGGATATTATTTCTGGTTCCAACACGTTTCTGTAATTTCTGTTATTCTACGATTTCTTTGATTTTAAAGGACCTGTCATAATGCTACCCTATGCTTAATCATCAAAACAGACTCTCTGTGTGATACTTTTAAGTCCAAATTTTCAGTGGTTCTATCGCAACATTTTTATGTGATGTCCTAGAAAATGTGTAGCTAAAGTTGGTGACCAGCAACCTTTCCTCTTATCCAGGTGTGCAGAATGTAAGAATCTGTGGGAGAGCCAAGGAGGAGGACACACTTGCTGTTGTCATTTTTTGCCCTGAAGGGAAACAGTTTGGGAAGGAACCTGGCCCAGACAACAAATTTATTATAGGGGCTCCGGGAGATGATGAGAAAATGCTTGCCCCATGAAGTGTCAGTTAACAGATCTGAAGAGAAGGAGCTAGATTGAGAAGAAAAAAGACCCTGTAGGCTTGGATGAAAGGTGATGTGGTTTCAGAAAGTTCTTGGTGGGAAAGCAATTGGTTGGCTACTTGATCAGAAAGCACCAGCAAGTTTTTTTACTGTGGTTCTCAGGGGGTGCTTCAGAGGGAGGGGAGACCATTCTCACTTGCAAAAGTACATTAATAGTGGAATTAAGATGAGGTCCTACCAGATGGTAAGCTGTTCCTTTCATCCTGGACTTTCCTCGTTATTTAATGTTATTGGGCCTTAATCACGGGTTATAGTGTGAAAAGGTTTAAACCCAGATAAGAATTTTGCTTGCAAAATAACCAGGATAGTAGCTTAATGGGAATAGAAAACAAATCCAAAACAGTTCACTAACAATTTAGTCCAAGCAGCATTTGACTGTAAGAGCTCCTGAGAGTAAAGATGCCAGTGGATTTATTCAGCCTCAGGAAGCCAGGACCTAGCACTGAAACAATGGCAATCATCTTATCAGCCCTGTGTTGGCCTGTTTGGGGGACTCCAAACCCTGAAGTGACTTGGGGGTTACAGTTTGTGCTGCCAAGGTTTTAAGTCAGTCTTCAGTCACATAGGGGAATCCACTCCAAGCCACAGGGACATGGGGGAGTCCTAAATAGAATGGGAAAGTTCTCCATTCAGGGATTCTGAGCATGAAGAGTTTTAGTGTCCTCCTAAGTAGGTCCAGTCTTAATCCCCATTTGAACAAAAGTAACTGAGGTACAGAGACGTTAAGTGACTTGCCCAAGGTCACACTGCAAGCAAGTGGCAGAGGTGGAAGTAGAACCCAGGTCCCCTGACTCTCAGGCCCATCCTCTTTCCCCTAGGCCACACTGCTTTAATCAAGGAAAAGTGCAAATCAAATGAAAGAGTGTCTGCAGGCATAGTGGCAATAGGCAGGTCTGTTGAATTATGGGGATTGTACTATTTACTTTGGCCTTTGGATTATATAGTTGTCTTACTGAAGTTGTTGGGAGTCACCTACTTCTGACCCCAAAGGAACTTTTTTTTTTTTTTTTTTTACAAATTAGGAGAGTAATAGTGTTGCGTGTGGTCAGTGGAAGGATTTTCCAAATGAAAACAATGACCTGGTGACTTTTGGATACAGAAACTCCCATTGAAATTAATGGGACTTTTGCATCATTAACTTCAATGAGATGGTCTAGTAAGAAAAGTACACAGCCATAATGTGTAATAGTACTTTGTCTTACTTTTGATGGGTATGATTACATTCTAAATGTTCTCCTAATTGGTGGTGCTGACACAGAGTCCAAGAATCTGAGAGTTTGAAAGTAATGTAAAGACCAGCAGCGTGGCATGGTGGAAAGAGCCTGGGCTTGGGAGTCAAAGGTCATGGGTTCTAATCCCGGCTCTACCAGTTGTCAGCTGTGTGACTTTGGGAAAGTCACTTAACTTCTCTGTGCCTCAGTGACCTCATCTGTAAATGGGGATTAAGACTATGAGCTCCACGTGGGACATCCTGATAATCTTGTATCTATCCAAGCGCTTAGAACAGTGCTTGGCACATAGTAAGCGCTTAACAAATACCATCATCATCACCACCACTTGCTTTCAGACAAGGCTACCCTGAAATGTTTTAAATTTTGGCTCCTCAGTAGGAAGAGACTCAATAGTGTCCTTGGACTATTCTAGAACCTGGTAGTCTTCGCTGTTAGGAAGTTCTCCCTAACTGAGAAGCAGCCTAGCCTAGCAGAAAGAGCATGTGACTGGGAGGCAGAGGACCTGGGTTACAATCTCAGCTCTGTCACGTACCTGCAGTGTGACCTTGGGCAATTGATTTAAACCTCTCTGTGCCTCAGTTCCCTCATCTGCAAAATGGGGATTCTAAATGGGCTCTACCTTCTTACAATGTGAACCATAAATGGAACCTGATAATCATGCATCTACTCTAGTACCTAGTACAGTGCTTTTTTTTCATAATGGTATTTATTAAGTGCTTACTATGTGCCAGGCACTGTACTAAGCACTGGGGTAGATACAAGCTAACAACAGTCCATTTCCCATGTGCGGATCACAGGCTTAATCCCCACTGTACAGATGAAGTAACTGAGGTCCAACATGGGGCTCACAGTCTTAATCCCCATTTTACAGATGAGGTAACTGAGTCACAGAGAGGTTAAGTGGCTTGCCCAAGGTCACACAATGGATAAATGGTAGAGCCAGGAATAGAACCCACATCCTCTGACTCCCAAGCCCATGTTCTTTCCACTAAACCATGCTGCTTCTCACATGTCTGCTGTGTGGCCTTGGGTAAGTCACTTCACTTCTCTGTACCTTGGTTTTCTCATCTGTAAAATGGGGATTGAGAATGTAAGCCCTATGTAGGACAGGGACTGTGTCCAACCCAATTAGCTTGTATCCAACCCTACTGCTTAGTACAGTGCTTGGCACATATTAAATGCTTAACAAATACCACAATCATCATCATTATTATTGAGTGGCACTAGATGTATGGGAGCTGTGGGCAGCCTTGGCACCCAGAGACTGGAGGCCTTCAGTCTGATGTGTGAGGCGGAGAGGAAAAAAGGAGGGAGCAGGCATCAGGAGGGTCTCCACCATGACCAGGTGGCATTTCCTGTTGTACCTCTCCCCTAACCCCCTTTCCACATTTCTTTCTCTGGGTGATCTTCTGAAAGAAAGGTGGCTGCTGGTCAGGGTCAGAGAAAAAGTGGGGTGCTTACAAATCTCACCCTCTAGACTGTATGTTCACTGTGGGCAGGAAATGTGTCTACCAACTCTGTTATAGTATACTCTCCCAAGCACTTAGTGCATTGCTCTTCATGCACTAAGTGCTCCATAAATACAAGTGTTGATGATGGTGCCAAGTTCCCCTCTTCCCCCGTCAGTACCAGTGACACCCCGCAGTGTGGCGGTTACCCGTGAGTGAACATACACACGGTAGTCGGCAATGTGTTATTATTATTATATAACTCTATTATATTGTACTCACTTTAGTACAGTGATCTGTCCACGGTAAGCGTGCAAAAATTATGATTGATTGAAAACTGTCAGGGTCTGTGACGGGGTGCAATTTGTATTAGAGGCATTTGGTTGGCTTACAAATTTATCTGGGCGCCCTATCAGTTCTACCAAGCCTGAGGCAAAAGGGATTGAGCAGCAATTCAACATGGTGCCACCTACTATTTTCCAGTTATTTGACAAAATCTGATGGCAGCCTGAGGCCCACCCCCATGGGCATCCACAGCAGAGTTTGGAGGAGACGGAGGAAAAAATGAAGCATAGCTGTACAGATTCCCCTGGCCAGGAGAGCCACCACTGCAGGCAAACGTCCACGTTCTGCCAGCCAGCCCAGAGCCGCTTTGGTTTTTCCTCCGAGTCCTCTGTGTGGCTGCATTTATAATGCCTGGCAGGGGGAGTATGCAGTTTTGGGGACCAGGGGAGGTCCTTTAAACTGTGGTCTAGGGTTTAAACCCTTTGAGCTTCTGCATTAATCCAGCCCTGATGGTGGGTGATCTTTGGGATGGCAGGAGGTGCTGTTAGTAGTTGAAGCACTTCCACAACCACGACTGGCCCACAATGGATAAATGTAATGGATTGCGGTACTTCTCTCACCCATATGTTACTTTGCATAGGGGGGTTGTAAGCAGTGGCACAAACTCCTCAGCCTTCTACCTATCCCCACAGTACACATACATGCTGGGAAACACTTTGTTCCCATCCTCTTTTCATGGATCAGCTCCGGGGAAGAGGTCTTGTAGAAGAGTGCACACCCCTGGTCCAGTGGAGGAAACTGTATGTGTGCCCAGATAGACTCCATCCCCCTTCCCTTGCCGTGGGGGTCAGCTCCTGTGAAAACTTCCTCTTCTCTGGCACTGCCCCCTGCTCGGGAGTCAGGCAACTTCATAATTTAAAGCATGCACAGCAGCAGGTGCTATAAATTTGATACTTTATGGGCTCAATCTTGAATGATTTCGCCTGACCTTTAGGCATTTAATATTCACTCCACCCTACATATACATCACATATCTTCTAGACTGTGAGCCCGTTGTTGGGTAGGGACCATCTCTATATGTTGCCGACTTGTACTTCCCAAGCACTTAGTACAGTGCTCTGCACACAGTAAGCACTCAATAAATGCAATTGAATGAATGAATATTATATGTCATTTATTTACATTGATGTCTTCTGTCTCCTCTTCTAGACTGTAAGTTCATACACTCTGTTGCACTGTACTATCCCATGTGCTTAGTACAGTGCTCTGCATGTAGTAACCGCACACATTATTGAGATCAATAATAACCACTCAACTGCTCAATAAACTGCTATTTCCTGAACTGCTGCAGGAACTTAGAACCAGGAATGTTATGCCCACTGGTGAAGAAAGCAGGATGACTTGGGAAAAGAAAATGAGATGAAGTAAACATTGCACCCTTTGTTCTTAGTTCATGAATTGTCAAAAATCCTAAATGGGATACCATGAGAAGCAGCATGGCCTTGGGGCTGGAGTACAGGCCTGTGAATTAGAAGGACCTGGGTTCTAATCCCAGCTCTGTCACGTGTCTGCTGGGTGACCTTGAGCAAGTCACTTCACTTTTCTGTGCCTCAGTTACCTCATCTTTAAAAAGGGGATTTAGACCGTGAGCCCTATGTGGAACAGGGACTGTGTCCAACCCAATTACCTTGTATCCACTCCAGTGCTTAGCAAAGAGCCTGGCACCTAGTAAGTGCTTAACAAATACCACAATTATTATTCAGTGCAATGAAACCCAGTCATTTTTGGTTTACTTTGTGAGATTATTAACTTGACATCCCTTTAACCAACCAATAATTTCCTTCCCCTTGTAAGTAAATACTTCACATCCTCTGCTTATAAATTGGGAATATTAATACTTACTCCCCTCAGGTGTTTATAAAGTACCACAACACCCTTGAATGGGAAGTTCTAAATAAATTCAAAGTACTCAGCTGCCTATATCTCAACTAGCTCACACTCCCTTCCTGTTTTCACCATACGATCTCAGTATTTTTGAAATCGCCAAAAGGCTTCATATGAAAACGCACTGGCAAACGCAAAATTGGATTCTTCCTATCCGCTGGCTTAATGTAAGCATCTCTGACTTGTGTTTCAGTCTAGTTGCAGAACTTACTTTTATGAAGAGTGACTGACACTCATCAGTACAACTTCTGTGCTAGGTAGGAAACTGGCATTTGCTTTAATAGAATGGTGTTGGCACTGCTGCTATTTTCTTTACCTTTCCAGCGGCAAAGTTAGTGTGGCCAGAATATAAGTTTAGATACCCACCTCTCTGTCTTCTGAAGCCTCTGTAGGTGTGGCCGGCACACTGGTTGTTGTTTAGGGAAAATCTGATCTATTATTCTTCCCGAAGCAGGAGAATATTTTTAGATTCTCTTGGAGAAGATTATAGTCCCCTCTCAAATTTTGTTGCCTCAAAGTGACCTTCTCTGCAGCACCCTTTTATCATCTGCTCTGCTGGAACCTGGGATTTCAGAATGCATACAGGGAAAGAGCAGAGGACATAACAGCAGAACAGTCCCAATCTAGTTGCTGAAAAAGCCTCTTACACTAAATACTGATAAAGCAGCGTGGCTCAATGGAAAGAGCACGGGCTTGGGTGTCAGAGGTCATGGGCTCAAATCCCGGCTCCACTAATTGTCAGCTGTGTGACCTTGGGCAAGTCACTTAACTTCTCTGTGCCTCAGTTACCTCATCTGTAAAAATGGGGATTAAGATGGTGAGCCTCATGTAAGACAACCTTATTACTCTATATCTACTCCAGCGCTTAGAACAGTGCTTTGCACATAGTAAGCACTTAACAAATGCCATCATTATCATTATCAATAAATACCATTGATGATGATTACATTTCTTAGTGCAAAATGTGCCAATTCCTTGTGGAACCAATGGGCTTTTAAGGCACTCTTTGGGAGTGGAGTCCTTGCTCATGCTGTTCTAGTTCTTGCAATATAAACTGCATGTCCCCTTAAGGATTCATTTGTTGCTTTGCAAATGCTGTTTGGAGGAAAACAACATCTTAATAGTGACCCAAACAGTGGCTCCATTGATAAGCAGCATGAGAAGCATGCTTGCATGCTTGAGAACAATGAGAAGCATGCTTTGTATTCCATGGAGAAGCGGCATGGCTCAGTGGAAAGACCACGGGCTTTGGAATCTGGGGTCATGGGTTCAAATCCCAGCTCTGCCAATTGCCAGTCAGCTGTGTGACTTTGGGCAAGTCACTTAACTTTGTGCCACAGTTATCTCATCTGTAAAATGGGGACAAAAACTGTGAGCTCTCTGTGGGACAACCTGATCACCTTGTAACCTCCCCAGCGCTTAGAACAGTGCTTTGCACATAGTAAGTGCTTAACAAATACCATTATTATTATTATAATTATTGTAAGGTCTGGCTGGTGAGGGGGAATGTGCAATTTAGGGGGTCAGTGGAGATCCTGTAAACCTTGGTCTGGCGCTTAAACTCTTTGAGCCTCTGCATTAGTTCATCCCTGATGATGGGGATCTTTGTGATGCTATGAGATGTTGTTAGTGGTTGGAGCATTTCCACCACGACTGGCCCAGAATGGATAAATGTAATGGATTGCAATATTTCACTAAGTACTTGTGCTAAGATCATGGGAGAGTCTATCTTATTCCAAACCTAGTCCTGCTACATTGATCCACTAATTTAGCTGAGGGCATCTAATTGTCTTTAAAATGTAATGTACGCAGGGCCCCCTGCTTCCTGTGTTTACCATAGAAAACAGTGTGGCCTAGAAAAGTAGTGAAGCCTAGTGGATAGAGCATGGGCCTGGGAGTCAGAAGGACCTGGGTTCTAATCCTGGCTCTGATACTTGTCTGCTGTGTGACCCTGGGCAAGTTACTTAACTTCTCTGGGTCTCAGTTCCCTCATATGTAAAATGGGGATTAAGACTGTGAATCTCATGTGGGACAAGGGACTATGTCCAACCTGATTAGCTTGTATCCACCTCAACACTTAGAACAGTGCTTGACACATAGTAAGTGCTTAAAAATACCATCATTAGGATCATTATTAAGGCAGCATAAATACCATTGATTGATTAAGGAAAGTTGAAATTCAAATTACTTAGAGAGGTAGGGACAGGGTAACTGGCAGCTGTGGGATCTGTATGATGCATTATATTTTTCAAGGCATCATTTTCATTAAACCAAGTCCCCCCTCAGTGAATAGGATGCTAACACCATCAGATTTAAAGGGACTTTGTATAATAAAAAATAATGGGCAAGTCTATTTTGTGATTAAAAGTCTCCTGGAGGTACCTATAATTAAATTAAAAGATGTCTCTTGAATGTCCCAGCTCAAAGCCCAGAGATTGGGAAACAAATAACTTAATAGGTTCTTGTGCCAGCTGGAATGAGAATGAGGGGTTGTCATAATGGTTTGGGGAAGTAAATTATAATCTGGGTGTGGTGAAAAGGGACAAAATGATGGTAAATACTGACCAGCCCTCATGCTTCAGGCACACCATCCTCTAAAGGGCTCACAAGGTTTTATAAATAATATCCACCTATTATGCACATCTATCTCCATGGGGGAATGGCATGAATAATAATAATAACAATGAAAATGATAATTGTGGTATTCATTAAGTGCTTACTATGTGCCAAATACTATACTAATCCCTGGGTTAGATAGAAGATGATCAGGTCAGACAAAATCCTTGCCCCTAGTAGGACTCACAGGCTGAGAGAAGAGAAAATGGACACAGAGAAGCTAAGTGATTTGCTGATATATTGTTCTTTCCCAAGTACTTAGGATATTTCTCTGCACACAGTAAGCCCTCAATACATGCTATTGATTTATTTATTGACTTTGCTCAAGGTTACACAGGTGGCAAGAAGCAGAGTCAGTGTTAGAACCCAGTTATCCCGATTCCCAGGTTGGTGCTCTTTCCTCTAGACCATGCTGAATTTGCTTGCATCTCAAGAGTCCAGACAAAGTGGGTGAAGAAAAGAAAAGATGGGAGGATGGCAAATGCTTGAGTTTGGTTGCAGAGCAAAGGGATTTTCATATGTTTCCTAATCTTGCCAAAAGCTCTTTCCCGAAATGTATTGATGGAACTTCTCCTGGAGAAACACAAGCATGCTCAGAGCCTTGGACCTTACAGAACTTGGGAAGGGGAAAGAAAATCTCATTATCTGTACTTGGGGAGGGGAAGGAAAGCCTCTTTTGTACTCTCCCAAGTACTTAGTACAGTGCTCTACACACAGTAAATACTCAATAAATACCATTGATTGAGCAGTTATTTTTAATCACTCTCTTAACATTCACTGGGTGTCCATGATGCATGTCACTAGCTGCTTTGGGAACAAAAAAGACAGAATATTTTCTAGCATGAACTTTCTTTGCCATTTTCCATGAAGAGGAGTTGTGAATTTTATACTTTATTCCATAGATCCTTTTTGGTGTGGTTTCAGTCATAGAAGAAATTTTCCTAGTGCAATGAGAGCATGCCAAGGGACCCTCAGGAGCTATTCCAGACCCTGGTAAAACACCAAGTCAGTGCTTGATAATCAGTTAATCCCAAAGGAAAGGATACAGGAGCACAAACCTTTAAGTCAGAGAAACCTTAGTGGTAGTAGAAGGTTTGCCAGAGCCACTCAACCTGGCTACTAAAAACCAGCTTTTGAGCCTTGGCCACCTCCACCAGTAACATCATTAAGAAATTGTTCTCTCTTCTTCCCTCTCTCTTCCCACAGCCGGGCATAGATTTGGAAGTCAGCAGCTACCAGTTCCAGACATTTTGCTCCAGGAGGAAAAGCACTGAACATTTTTTAATAATATTTGTTAAGTGCTTACTATATGATAAGCACTATTCTAAGTTCTGGGGTAGATGCAAGTTAATCAGATGGGACTTAGTCCCTGTCCCATATGAGGATCATGGTCAAGTAGGAGGGAGAACAAGTGTTGAATCCCTATTTTACAGCTGAGGAAACTAAGACACAGAGAAGTTAAATGATTTTCCCAAGGTAACACAGCAGGCAAGTTGTGGAGTCAGGATGATTAGAACCCAGATCCTCTGACTTCTAGGCCCATGCTTTATACACTAAGCTGTTCTGCCACTATTTAAGAAGAATGCTGCTCAAACTCAATCATGGAAGATTTGAAATCAATTTATCCAACGAAGTGCTATTAGAGCAATGATGAGTGTGTGATGAACTTTTGTTTATATAGTCAAAAGACCTGTCACTTCAATAAATTATGTTCCCCCCCAACTCTTTTCTCCAATTTATTAAAATCTGTTTTATTATTCTCCAGATACAAATATTTACTCACTATATCTAAACAAATATTCAATGTATGTAATTAACAATGGGCATCTGAGTACAAATAGAATCAAGTTATTTCTGACTTTGATGCAAATAGAGCAGAACCCAGTCATGCAGTGATATCCTAGACAACTAAAACTTCCATCCTTTTTGAAAATTGAAAGCATTTGAAGGTGTTTCTAGAGCTAAAATTAACATTTCAGATTTTTGATTGCAAAATATCCAGTTCAAAGTATAAAACTAATAATTATTTTCAAGTAGTAGGCTGTGAAAATGATCAGAAAAATATTGGCCATGATGCCCCACAACTGTTACCAAATCTTTTGGCTTCATAAGGCTATAACTACTTTTCTAAATATTATGCTCAAGAATTTTGAAATCACAGTGAGTGTGAACTAGTACTAAATTATATTATTTAATCATTATTTCTTAAATAAACCCTTAAATAAGTTTAAGCAATGCTATTTCTAAAGAAATGGATTTTCATTAAGACAATTTTCAAAATCGCTCAACTCATTTATCAACCTAGATGGTTTCTTGGATAAAGTGTACTTTTCAGTTTACTTTAGAGAAAATTAGTGAGCTGGACTAGGACATAAAGCATATATATTTTATTGTTCCATTTAATCTTGGCAGCTATAAGCGATAGAGGTTTAAATTCCCTCATATCTTCTCACCCTCTTGATTAGAGGTTATAAACCTATTCCTTCAAGCTGCCACTGAATGAGTCATACCTCTGAAGAAAGCAAGAACCCGCAGAATCTCAAATAACATACAATGAGCTTTGAGAAGCTGGGGGAGTTTGGCCTTACCAAAAGTACTGCATTTTAGTGTGAGGGGAAGTAGAAACAGAATATTGAGCTCACTTTTTAGGATAGCAAGACAGAGCAACAGCTTCTCAGATCAACTATCAAAAGTAATCCCTTACTTCTTATGTATTGGCTACCAATGCCATTTTAGATCCACTTTAACAATCTGATGATGAGCTTGAAATTCTTAAATGAGGTAAGTCCTCCTCAACAAAATGCCATCCAACCTGAATAGAAGTGCTTCCTATGCCCTTACAAAACCTGCAATACATAAGCAGCATGGTGTAGTGGATAGAACACAGGCCTATCAGAAGGAGTCAGAAGGTCATGGGTTCTAATCCTAGCTCCACCACATGTTTATTGTGTGACCTTGGGCAAGTCGCTTCACTTCTTTGGGACTCAATTACCTCATCTGTAAAATGAGGATTGAGAATGTGAGCAATGCATGGGACAGGGAGGGTGTCCAACCTGATTTGCTTGTATCCACCCCAGAGCCTAGTACAGTATGTGGCACATAGTAAGTGTTTAACAATACCATTATTATTATTCCAGTGTTTAGTTCCATGCTTGGCACACACTAAGCACATAACGAATACCATTATTCTTATATCTACAGCATCACCATCCTTCTTGTCTCACAGTCCTGTAGTCTTGGCATTATCCTTGACTCTCATTCAACCCATATATTCAATTCATCGCTAAATCCTGTCGGGACCATCTTCACAACATTGCTAGAATATGTCTTTTCCTCTCCCTCCAAACTGCTACCACATTCATACAATCACTCATCCTAGCCAGCCTGGATTAATGTATCAGCCTCTTTGCTGACCTCCCAGCCTCCTGTCTCTCCCTACACCAGCCCTTACTTCACTCTGCTGCCCGGATCATTTTTCTACAAAAACATTCAGAACATATCTACCCCACTCCTCAAAAAACTCCAGTGGTTTCCCATCCACCTCCTCATCAAACAAAACTCCTCACCATTGGCTTTAAAGCACTCCACCATCTTGCTCCCTCCTGCCTAAACTTGCTACTCTCCTACAACCCAGCCCACACACTTTGCTCTTCTAATGCCAACCTTCTCACTGTGCCTTGATCTCACCTATCTCGCCACCTACCCCTAGCCTATGTCATCCCTATGACCTGGAACGTGCCTCCCTCCTCAGACAATTACTCTCCTCCTTTTCAAAGCCTTAGTAAGGATGCATCTCCTCCAAGAGGCCTTCCCAGACTAAGCCCCTCCTTTCTTCTTCTCCTACTTCTGCGATGCCCTGACTTGCTCCCTTTGTTCTTTCCCGCACCAGCCCCAAAGCACTTATGTACATATCTGTCATTTATTTATTTGTATTGATGTCTGTCTCCTGCCTCTAGACTGTAAGCTTCTTGTGGGCAGGGAATATATGTCTGTTGTTGTGCTGTGCTCTCCCAAGTGCTTAGTACAATGCTCTGTACACAGTAAGCACTCAGTAAATATGATTAAATCAATCTCTCTATCCTCCAGAACTTTATCTCTGTTAGGACCATGACATGATTCTGAATCCAATTTGGAGCCTTATATGGCACCATACCTAGGCTACTCCAACCTCTCAGTTTCCAGTACTTGAACGCTCATAATGTTGAAGAGACAGGCTGAGCTCTTATCTGAAGCCGGAGAAGTCACTCTGGCATGGAGTTCAGATATTTGCTCTTCTCTGATGAAAGCAGTCTAAATCAACCATTTTGAGTAGGGTAATCCCATCCTAATGTTCCAGTAATTATCTGGAAATAGGGAAGTACTAGTTTCTTGGAAAATTTCACCAAGAGTTTGGGCTGTACCTAGGCATTTGTACACATGGCATGACCCTGGCATGTGCTTCACTTCCATTTTCCTGGCAATGGTGCCCAGCTACCTCTCCATCCTGGTCCTTTGCCACCCAAGCTTCATCTGAACTTTTTCCTTCTAAGGCCATATTTTAGAATGCAGGTCCCCATTTGGGTGTGTGGAGTCCTCAGTGTGGACAGAAGGGCAAGGTTGCTGGCAGTGCTATGGACAATGTATTCACCCTTTGGTGATACTTTTCCCGGCTTTCCTCCACTTCTCTTTAGTCTCTCCTCAGACTGGAGACACTTTGCAAGGACTTGTGGAAAAAAAAAGTGTGTGGCAGGAGCGGGGATGAATTGAGAGTTGTACTCAGGAGAAAACAATTGCTTAACTTTTGGGACCTGGCAGAGAAGCTCAGAGCCTTGGGTCAGTTAGGAAAACAGTTCAGTTAGTGGCTAGCATTGACTCTGCAGGGAATTCCTTAACCACTTTTCTAGAATTCCCTTATCAGAATTTGAGGTTGCTGCTACTGGCAATGAGTTACATTAGAGAATGTGTGTGTGCGTGTGAGTGTGTGGCTGATGTGATCAACGAATCAATTAATCATATTTACTGAGCACTTACTGTGTATTCAGAACACTGTACTAAGAGCTTAGGAGAGTACAATGTAACAGAGTTGGTATGTATGTTCCCTGCACACAGTGAACTCAATTAATGGGTGGTAATCCCTTCCAACAGAATTGGTAGGCACAATAATGGGTGGTGGAGTGGTTTGCTCCTTAGTTCATTCATTCATTCATTGTCACATTTATTGAGCTCTTACTGTGTGCAGAGCACTGTGTTAAGCACTTACAGATGTACCTCACACTCCAGCCAGGGCCAGGGGGTGTTGACTCTTGGTTCCTGCTCTTGCCAAATTTTCCCTCATTGAGCACTCCTGATGTTTGCTCCAGGGGTGTACTCTAATAGTTGGCTCCTTAACTCTGGCAAAGCGGGGAATCTGCCCAACATGAGCTGCCCTAAAACCTGTTCTGGTAAAGATTAAAGAAAAATGAATGTGCCATAGCATTCAGACTAAAATAAAATCCCATCTTGCTGATGTTTTAGTTCAGTACTCACAGAGATACAAGAACACTAACTTAGGGTCTCTGCAAATTTGTGAAAGTAGTCAGAAATCTATTGCTGTATTGTGCTTTCCAAGAGCTTATTACTGTCCTCTGCACACATTAAGTGCTTAATAAATGTGACTGACTGAATGAATGAAGTTGTTAAAATAGTTGAGGTTTTGTAAGCTTCTAGAGGGCCTGGATCATATCTTCCAACTCTATTGTACTCTTCCAAGTGCTTAGTGCAGTGCTCTGCACACAATAAGCACTGTATAAATACCATTGATTGATTGAGGCTTACCGGTTTCTCTTGGGGTATACACGAAAGTAGACAAGACTTTCCCTCCTCCCACCCAGCTCCCAGTCCTTACAGAACAAATTTGTTTAGTGTCACACTTAACAATAGCTTACCAAATGGGGTAGGGCACAGTGGTGCTTATGGCTGTCCAGGTGTTAGAGATATTCTATGGCCACAAGCTGCATCTGTTTTCCTTATCTTCTTTTCCTTACCTGTTTACTTCCTTTGATGTCTGTCTCCCCAGTTCTAGACTGTGAGCCCATTGTGGGCAGGGATTGTCTCTGCTACTGAATTGTACTTTGCATGCACTTAGTACAGTGCTCTGCACTCAGTAGCACTCAATAAATATAATTGAATAAATGCATGAATGACCAACCATCCTGAGGGTCGCTGGGGACAGGAGAATTGGGCGAGAGGGTGGCTAACCCAGCCCAAATCACCACCACTACGGCAAAAACAACTCAAGTGCATGTCTTGCTGCTGTTGGAACATAACGTTATCCACTGGTGCCTGAGCAATATTTATCTAAATGAAAAAGGGACAGAATTCATTTTTATTATTTTATTATTATTAATTATAACTGGTGTTTAAACACTTACTACGTGCCAAGCACTGTGCTATGCACAAATATGCAAAAAATTCTATCTTAAAGACATTCACACTGGGGGATACCATTGTCAGCATCATCTTTAAACGGAATCACTCTAATAATATTAATGTCTGTCTCCCCCTCTAGACAGCAAGCTCTTTGTGGGTAGGGAATGTGTCTGTTTATTGTTACATTGTATTCTCCCAAACACTTAGTACAGCGCTCTTCACACAGTAAGTGCTCAATAAATATAATTGAGTAAATGAATGAATATTACTGGCACTTAAGGAGATCTGGACCAGTGGCTGGTGGAAAACAGGGAAAAAGAGAGAAACGATTTGAGACAAATATTTCAAGCCTTGAAATGCAGTATCTATGGAGAACTCTCTCTGTTGAGACTGTAATCTTGTGCTTCTGTTATATGGTCATTCCCAGGTGCTTAGTACAGGGCATTGTGCCTTTTGGGTGCTCAATATTTACCATTACTGCTGCTACAGCTGCTACTGCCATAAGTAAGATGGGTATTTGGGCAAAATCCAAACATCACCAGGCCATGCAAAGTCTGACTCACCAAATGAATTCTCACAAGAAGTGCTCCATCTTATAAGGAAGCTGCTCTGAAGATGATGATAGACCCTATCTCAGAGTTGGAAATAATAAGAAATATTGTATCAAACAAGAAGAATGCACTTTTTGCAGAAAGCAATAACTGAATCAGGGCCTATTGAACAGTGACTAAAATCATGATGAAATTGATTTGATTTAAATCAATTCTACCCTGCTGGGAACCTTATCTGTATTACTGCTCAATTATTTATATAGTGCTGGGGCTACAAGGTCGGGAACTTTTTACTTCCATCTTCATTTCCAACACTACATACCTCCAGTTCTTTGGCCTTGAAAACTGATTTAGCAATTGGATTTCAAAACAAGATTATATTTTAAACAGTAAGGATGGGGCAGAAAACATATTCAAGTCTGTAATTCAATGAGTTTACAGTAGGGACATAAATGTTAGATCGGCAAATGCTAAATTGTGAACAAACTGAGATTATCATTTAGAAGTTCATGTTTGTTGCATTGGATTGTTTGTGTCTCCTTTTATATTACATATTTTAAAGAATTTGTTGGTTTGTGCAAAATAGTCATTATTCTTGATTATCTACAGATACTAAATTTTGGATGCACAATCCTGCCACCTAAAGTAACTGGATGCAGTTGTTTTACAATTTGAATATTCTGGGAGAAAGGTTTAAGTATAGGGGTTTTGTGGGAGGTGCTTGTATGATGAGGCGATGTCAGTGGAGAGTGCAGCTGCTCACTCACACCAGACTCCACCATACTCTCTCTCCCAAGGATTGCCAGCTGGTTTTCCAACCAATGGCAAATGATTGCCCAGCCCCTAGGTCCAGACTGAGGGGAGAAAGGGAGAAAGTGCATCTGAGAGGGATTGGAAAGAGCAACCCTCCCTGGAGAGGAATTTTGGACAGAGGTTTTCTGCATGCAGCTCTAGAACTGAGAGTCTGGGCTTACCCCCACCCTGCTCTCTTGTGGAAAACCATCCATGTGGGCAGGTGAGCAGCTTCTGTCCCTGGTCTGGGAAGGACTGAAGCCTGGGCTCTGCAGCTGGGAGCGGCATGTAACTTTCCAAGTTGGCATGCTTGTAGATGCCATTTACCTGGGCTCTTTCTTCGTGGGGGACAGAAAGCATTCTAAACTTCTTTTAAGCAAACAATTGCAAAATAACACTGGATAGTTCTCCTAGTATAATATATTCCTTCTACTTTTTTTTAACGGGGTGAAATACTGCTAAACTCGAATCACTTCTGAAACCTCATCAGTCTTATACACATTTTCTTCCTTTTGAATTTTAAGAGTGCCTTGGGCATTTGTCCCCTTGGAACAGGGATTGTGCCTAACAACTCTATTGTATTGTACTCTCCCAAGCACTTCATACAGTGTTCTGCACAATGTGCTCAATGATACCAATGATTGATCTTTTCCAAATAATCATCAGTGGCTTTATTAATTAGACAACTCCTTACATGATCGTATATGTCATTGGATTTACTCATTTGGTGTTATAATGTTTCAATGGGGAACTCATATTTGAAAGGGTCTATCAAGGTATTTCAGCTGTGTGAAGATTCAATTTCTTCTCTCCTAGTCTTGGATGGCATTTATTCATAGAAGAGTCTACTGACAGGGACACCTTGCCTACATATGTGGATGCAGTAGAAAACACTCAAGAGATGGACAGTTCATTTAATGCTACATGCCATTTGTAGTATCTGTTGTTGTTTTTAAATTTCCGCATTGGTTGCCTGATCTTCCTGGAGCCTCTTCTCAAGAATCACTGTGTCTTCTAATTGGTTTATTCTTGACATTTAGAACTATGATTTGCTGGATGGTGTATTGCCTGGGTATCAGAATTTGGTGATACCATTCAGCTATGCATTATCCAAGAAAATCTTTGATTGTGTACTGGGTTTCCTCCTTGCAGATTGGTATAAGACTTTGGATTCCTTTAGGCCTATTGGTAGATACCCATAGCTGGGCTGTCTGCAAAGATTTTTGTGTTTGGGCCCTCGGGCACAGGCATTATCATAATAATGCCCTAGGTGGCTTCTTCAAGATGTACAGTGATGCCCATAGGCTGTAAAACTGCTAGAGTTTCACAGTTTAATCCTAGAATTGGGAAACCAACTGGATTCTAATATAACATTTACCAAAGACAAGCCTTAATACAATGATTTGAAAATGTTGCCTTTTGTTATTTTGTTAATCAATCAGTCATATTTACTGAGTGCTTACTATCTGCAGAGCACTATCTGTTTCCCCCACTAGACTGCAAGCTCGTAGTGGGCAGGGAATGTCTGTTAAATTGTTATATTGTACTCTCCCAAGTGCTTAGTACAATGCTCTGTGCACAGTAAACACTCAATAAATATGATTGACTGACTGGCATGGGACAGTAAAGTATGCCAGAATACACTGATTTCATTATCTGGTCTGTGGTTGTACTTTATGTGAGCTGAGGTTTGTGCTCCAAAGCAAATACAGGTTTATTTAAGTAGAGAGAAGCTTGAAAAATCACATACGTTTTGTCTGCCTGTCACAGCCTGCTACTACTCTCCACAGCTCCTCATTGTGTTTGGAACATTACACTGGAAATTGAAGCTTACCTCATAATAGTATTCTTCCAGCAACATTTTAAAATAAATTATCGACAGATACTCTAGAAATGGATAGCGCGTGGTGTATTCTGTATATTTTGTAAAAAGCACATTGATGGGGCATTTGATAAGAATTTGATTTACCTTTCTTAGGCACCATCTTCTTTTATTTAGTGAAGTCAGAAAACAAATATCAGCATTTACATAATGGGACTGTTGGAAACAGTGATGGTTGATCATTAATCAAAAGTACCTATTCCACTTTGACATGGAGTTCAAATATATTCAAGTTTATTTCCCCCATCCAAGCAGTAGTTTTGATTTATTCTTGCCATTTAGTACCATGTAGAATAAAGTATTTTCCTAGGAGGAGAAACAATTTGTCAAGCAGAAACTACATTAAGGGAAAACATTCTCTCTCTGATATGTTTTTAATTTGCTTTATTCCCAACTTTCCAATAGTTATTTCCCTACCTGCCAGAGGAGATAAGACCCAGTTTAATTCTTGTTCTCCTTTGTCATTAGGTTCAGTTATTCCACACTTTTTTTTTTTTTTTTGCCGAAAGGGCAACATCTGTAAGGGAAGGCAGAAAAAAGACAACAGGTACTAGGATGAGATGGGGAAGCAGTGGAGTCTGATAGATTAGGGAGCTGAAAGACAGTAAAGATGGTAAAAGACACTTGAGTCATTCTCTGATTATTTCTGGGCCTGTTTCTCCTTTTCCCCCTCCTCTGCTGCCTCCTGCCTTTTGTCTACTTTACTGCTTATTTGCAACAGCAACAGAAGGGAAGTAGAAGATGCAACTACTCAGCTTGGTTGTTTCTAAAAGGAGGTTGAAGCTATGAGCAAAAATGAACTTTGGGGTAAGTCTGTACCTGTCCTGTTTCAATCCTGGATCATCAAGAACAGAGGCTGCAACTTGCTTGGTGACTTGGTGTAAGTGGCTTCGTCTTTCAGGCTCCTAGCATGCCCCTCTATAATCTCTTTTGTAGGTTTATGCCTAGAACTGAAACATACTTCGTATTACTAAATTAAGTTTTAAGTCTGGAATTGATAGTCTATGTCCATATTGATTTCTGATGGTTTGGAAGACCTTAGGGAAAGACTATGGGCTTCCAATTGCCAGGTCCATTGGATAGCAGTCAGCTTGCTGTTAGTGACTGTGTGTCCCTATTGATAGAGTACCCTATCTCTGCAAAGGCATGAGTTTGGTTTCTCTGGCATTTAGCTTGCAAAACCTAGCCCTAAATTGAAACTCTATTTTTCCAGTGATCACAGGAATTGCCACCTTTTCCCTTGCAGGTGTGAAAAGGTTGCATTAATACTCAAATAAAGATATATAATTCCATTTATTGGACTATATATAAGAACATTTAATTAGTCATTCAGCCATTTCATCCTGATGTCTTTGTACTGCTTCCTGCCTTTCACTTGTTCTTCCTTTGACTTACACTAAATATACTTAATTTTGGCCTGTCTCCACCACTAAATTGTTAATCGCATGATGTCAGGGAACAAGAATCTTGTTATCGTTGCACTCTCCCATCTGCTTAATATAGGGTCAAGCACTAGATAGGTGCTTAATAAATATTCATTGGTTCATTGGAAGAGTTACAGAATATGTATCCCCAACATTCCAACTAACTTAAAACACTATATACTCTGTTTTTTAAGCCTGAAATCTTGGTATTATTCTTGACTCCTTCCTTGATTTCAACCCCCATATTCAGCCTCTTGCAATATCTTGTCAGGTCTCCTCCACAAATTTCCCAGAATCTGCCTCTACCTCTCCAACCAAACTGTCACCATGCTGGTCCAGGCATTTATCACACCTTGGCTTTACTAATGCATAATCCTCCTTGCTAATCTCTCTGCCTCCAATACCTTCCATTTCCATTCCATATTTTACTTTGCTACTTGGACAATTTTTCTAAAACATCGATGAGCACATTCATTCATTCATTCAATTGTATCTATTGAGCACTTACTGTGTGCAGAGCACTGTACTAAGAGCTTGGGAAGTACAAGTTGGCAACATATAGAGACGGTCCCTACCCAACAATGGGCTCACAGTCTAGAAGGGGGAGATAGACAATAAAACAAAACATATTAACAAAATAAAATAAATAAAACAGTAAATATGTACAAGTAAAATAGAGTAATAGATCTGTACAAACATATATACAGGTGCAGTGGGGAGGGGAAGGAGGTAGGGTGGGGGGATGGGGAGGGGGAGAGGAAGGAGGGGGCTCAGTCTGGGAAGGCCTCCTGGAGGAGGTGAGCTCTCAGTAGAGCTTTGAATCAATCAATCAATTAATCGTATTTATTGAGCGCTTACTATGTGCAGAGCACTGTACTAAGCGCTTGGGAAGTACAAATTGGCAACAAAGAGAGTTAGCTTGGCAGATGTGCAGAGGGAGGGCATTCCAGGCCATGGGGAGCACATGTCTCCTCAATCTTCAAATGCCTCCACTGGCTCCCTAGTCTTCTCCAAATCAAGCAGAAATCCTGGCCATTGATTTTAAGGCCTTCTGTCAGGTCTCATCCTCATACGTAACTACTCTTTTCTCCCACTAAACCCTAAATCCCTTATTGTCCCTATAAAGATAATTTACTCATTGGGTCTCATTCTCATCTTACCCACCACTATTCTCTTGCTCAGGCCCTGTCCTCTTCCTGGAACTCCCCCCAACTTCATATCCATCAGACCACACAGCTCTTGTCAAATGCAAAACTCTTCTGAAATCACATCTCCTCAAGAGGCCTTCCCTGATCATTTTCTAATCACCCATATTTATATGCCCTAAATGCCACTTCAGCACTTCTGAGCCACCTAAGTACCTATATACATATCTTAAGTACTCATTCACTTCCTCTTATCAATCAGTTGTATCCACTGAACACTTATTTTGAGTAAAGTACTATACTAAGTATATGGTAAAGTACAATGCAGTTGGTAGGCACAATCCCTGTCCTCAAGTAGCATACAGGTAAGCAGGTTAACAGGCTCTATGTAATTTATTTTAGCATCTGTTTCTGCTGATACATTTTAAGTTCCTTGAAGGCGGGGTTAGGTCTACTAATTCTATTGTAATCTCTCAAGTGCTTAGTACAATACTCTGCATAGTATTGATTAATAGTACTTCTGCTTGAGTGATACTATGGAACCCTCTCAAACTAATATTAATTTAATCAGAATCGCATGCAATGTTAATCAACTGATATTCTGTATTAGATCCCTATTGTATTTTAACAAAAAATTTCAGGTAATCCAAAAAGAGATCATGCAAAATCTGTTTTTCTCTTCCTTGCATTTTAAAGTAATGAGATTTTACTCTATTATAATCATCACTGCCATTGTCCGTTACCAATTACCCATTAACCTCATAACCCACTTGTCTGCTGTGTGAACTTGGGCAAAACATTTATTTCTCTGTGCCTTAGTTACCTCATCTGTAGAACAGGGATTAAGACTGAGTCATTTTTGGGACAGGGTCTGTTTCAAACCCGATTATTTTGTCTCTACCCCAGTGCTTAGTACAATGCCTGGCGCATAGAAAGCGTTTAACAAATGCCATAAAACAAAAAAAAAATTAGATGGTGTATTAATTGGTGTGAAAGAAACTGATTAAAGCAGTAATATTGGAAATATTAGTTTTTGTATAGCATTTGCTGGCTACAGTGCACTATATTAAGCAGTTGGGAACTAAGAAACAAGCAAGTAACTTTCCCTGCCCACAAGGAGCTTAATTAAAAGTGCTCAGGGTGGATACATGTAGGTGTGGAGACTGCTGATGGGTTTGTACAACTTTGAGTTCTGGGAACTAATGGAGAAATGCTTGTTGAAGGAACTGGGATTTTAGAGGGCATTCAGTGTGAGGAGATCTATAGTCTGTCAGATTTGTGGAGCATTCCAGGTAAGGGGAACAGCATGGGAAAGAGGTTGAAGTGGTGGGGAGGCAAGAGAGAAGCACAGTTTTAAAGTTATCTTGAGAGGAATGAAGAGCATGAGCTAGATAGTACTTACAATGTGTAAAGCAGGGTGAGTTGGTTGAGTTCCACGAAGTCGAGTGTGAGGAACTTTCATTTAATCCAGAAGAGGGTTTAGAGGAGTGGAGTGATGGATGGTCAAAATGATGCTCCAAGAAGATGGCCTGTGCAGCAGGGTCCAGTATAGATTAGAGTGGAGAGAAGCTGGAGGAAGGGAGAGCAATGAGGAGGCTGATGCAGTAGTCTAGCTGTGTTAGGACTTGAGCTTGGACCAGGGTGGTAATGTTTTGGTGGAGAGGAAGAGTCCCATCAGGGGCTATTCACTGGGCAGAGGGCACATCAAAAGTAGGCTTTGAAGCACTCAATCACTTTTTCCTTCCTACTTCACCTTGCTACTCTCCTACTACAGCCCAGCCCACAGACTTTGTTCCTCTAATGCTAGCCTTCTCACTGTAACTTGATCTCGTCTATCTAACCACTGACCTCTTGCCCACATTCTGCCTCTGGCCTGGAATGCCCTCCATCTTCGAATCCAACAGCCAATTACTCTCACCTCATTCAAAACCTTACTGAAAGCCCATCTCTTTAAGCTTTATTAAAAGCACATCTCCTCCAAAAGGCCTACCCTGACTAAACCTTCATTTCCTCTTCTCCCACTCCCTTCTGTGTTGCCCTTGCACTTGGATTTGCACCCTTTATCCACCCTTCCCTCAGCCTCACAGCACTGATTTATATATCCGTAATTTATTTATATTAACCTCTCTCTCCCTTTCTAGCCTGTAAGCTCATTGTAGGCAGGGAACATGTCTACCCACTGTTCCATTTCCCCCAAGTGCTTAGTTCAGTTCTCTGCACACAGTAAGCCCTTCAAAAATATGATTGATTGAGTTGCCTTAGGTGTGGTATTAAATTCCCTTTAAAGGAGATGGGCTTGAGCTTCCCACTTTAGAGCTAACTGAAGAGCCTGATTTCAGTTTGCAGGCAGCTTGGAAAAAATCACCTTAACATTAGTGAAGTAATGAGGAATAGTTGGGGAAGAAAGCATTTGCAATAGGGAAACAGACGGTGGGACACATAGGAGTCATTCATCACTGAACTTAATTTTGCCTCCAATTTCCCTTTTCTCTGGACTATTGTCATTTTTTATCACTATTATTAGTTATGGCACTATCTACCTCATTCCTCCTTTTTTTCCTCCTCAAACTTTCATCATGAGGAAGCTAGGAAGTTAGGCATTTTGGCAAGTGTAAAATGTGGTTCTCAGAGGGTAGCATCTTCTGGTGGGGTCATTGTGAGTTGGCATCCTTCCTCTTGGGAGAAGCAGGGCAAGTCTGAAGGACTGCATTGAAAAAACAAGTGGGCTTTAGGCTCTAGTTTTATGATTTGCTGGGTTATGAGTCAGGACAGTGACTGCAGACCTCTTCCTTTGGAAAACAAACATCTATGTGACGTTAAACCTGTCTTTATAGATGGGCCAGCCCTCAGCTTATAGGAACTGTGGCATTGCATACAGTAAAAATACTGCCTGGGATAACATAACAGAACATTCTCTAGTCTAGTAGGAAGAATTCTGGATAAGAAATCACATATTCAATACTCCATTGCCAGCTCTTCCACTACCTCTGTGTATATCTATGGGGAGTCATCCTGAAGGGCCTCATTTTTTTTTTCTTCTTTTTTCAATGGCATTTGTTAAGCACGCACTATATGCCAGGCACTGTATTGAGCTCTGAAGTTGATACAAGTTAATCAGATTGAACACAGTCCCTGTTCCACATAGGGCTCAAACTCGTTTTACAGATGAGGTAACCAAGGCCCAGAGAATTTAAGCAACTCACCCACACAGCATCCAAGAAGCAGAGCCAGGAATAGGAACCCAGGTCCTTCTGAGTCCCAAGCCCATGCTCTATCTACTAGGCCAAGCTGTTTCTCTTTCTTCATTTGTGCATCTCATTCTTGCTAGAAATTTTATTTTAAAATAATTGGGTAAATAGCATCATTTTTCAGGTGAGGTTACCCCCTTAGACCCTATGTTGTTGAGAAAATGTTGATGGGGTCATTACAGATGACCCCAACTGTTGGTACATACTACCTCAACTTCCCAAATGGAGCAAGAATATCATTTGTTTTTGAAAATACAATGATTGAGTGAAGGAAAGAATTGTTGAGGTCAAGGAGCAAAACTTTATATTTTACTATGGGAGACTCTGTCAAGGTTGGATCTTATACTGTTATTACAATTTGGGGTGTTCATCAGACCATGGGCTAATTCTGCAGTGGTCAGTTTTTTCTATTCATCTACAGATAAACAGGACAAGGTCTCTGATGGGGTGTTTTGTTTGGTATTGGGTATAAAATCTAAAGCTGAACTAGAGACAAATTTACATGCAGCAGAACAAAGCAAAGCAAAAAATATTTGCTTGAGAAATTCACTTATTGTCTCCCTCATTCCACCATAAAGAGGTCTGGCATCCCAGTTCTCCATTTCTGCCACTTTGAGGGTAGAACTCCACTGTGTTGCCAAGATCATCACCTTGACATATCACTCAGCGTCATTCCACTCCTCAAAAACTTCCAATGGCTTCCCACTTTCCTCTGCATCAAATGAAAAGCCTTACCACTGACTTCAAGGCTCTCCACTGCCTCTGTCCATTTTTTTCTTTTAATGGTAGCGTGGCTTAGTGGAAAGAGCCCGGGCTTGGGAATCAGAGGTCATAGGTTCTAATTCCAGCTCCGCCACTTGTCAGCTGTGTGACTTTGGGCAAGTCACTTCACTTCTCTGGGCCTCAGTTACCTCATCTGTAAAATGGGGATTAAGAATGTGAGCCTCATGTGGTACAACGTGATTGTTGTATCTACTCCAGCACTTAGAACAGTGCTTGGCACATAGTAAGCGCTTAACAAATACCATTATTCCAGTGTTTAGAACAGGGCTTAGCAAATAGTAAGCGCTTAACAAATGCCACCATTATTATTAAGGACTTACTATGTGCCAGGTATTGTACGAAGCACTGGGGCAGATATAAAATAATTAAATAGGACACAGCCTATGGTCCCCATGGAGTTTACAATCTTAATCCCAATTTTACAGATGAGGTAACTGAGGCACAGATAAGTGAAGTGACTTGCTGAAAGTCACACAGTAGACAGGTATAGATCACACTGCTTCTCAGAGACACACTGATTGTACTCATCCTCTACTCCCCAGTTTACACTCTTCACTCGCCATCTAATAACCACGCTCTCAACTCTCCTTATTCCAACAAGCCCTTGCATGTGCTGTCTCCTGGCCTGTGACTTCCTTCACTCACCTTCCTAATTTCATTCTTAAATGATATCAACCTATTAGGCACACTCAAACATAAACTTATCTAATTGTGCATTCATATATTAATTTTATTTCCTCCTAACATATTTGCACTCCAATCAATTAATGGTACTTATTGAGCATTTACTTTGTGCAGAGCACTGTGCTAGGCACTTCATTCATTCATTCAATTGTATTGAGTGCTTACTGTGTGCAGAGCACTGTACTAAGCACTTGAGAAGTATAAGTCGGCAACATATAGAGACGGTCCCTACCCTATAACGAGCTCACAGTAAACAAAACATGTAGACAGGTGTCAAAATCATCGGAACAAATAGAATTAAAGCTATATGCACATCATTAACAAAATAAATAGAATAGTAAATATGTACAAGTAAAATAGAGTAATAAGTCTGTACAAATATATATACAAGTGCTGTGGGGAGGGGAAGGAGGTAGGGTGGGGGGATGGGGAGGAGGAGAGGAAAGAGTCAGTCAATAGTATTGATTGAAAGCTTACTGTGTGCAGAGCACTGTACTAAGTGCTTGGGAGAGTACAATATAACAATATTAACAGACACATTCTCTGCTCACAATGAGCTTACAGTCTAAAGGGAGAGACAGACATTAATATAAATAAATAAAATTTCAGATATGTACGTATGTGCTGTGAGGCTGGGAGGGGGAATGAATAAGGGAAGCAAGTCAGAGTGATGCAGAAGGGAGTGGAAGAAAAGGAAAAGAGGGCCCTGCAACAGATCTGGTAGACATGCTCCCTGCCCACATGTAGCAAACTTTGTTTTGCCTCCTGCTCTTACTCTTTGTAAATAAAATTTATCTATTTTCCTCCATTTGATTATCCGATCCTTTATGGCAGGATATGGGTGCTTTATTTCCGTAGTAATTTACCAGGTTCTTAGTACAGAGCTTTCCATTTAATAAGTGCTCAGTAAATACCATTCAAGGATCAATTTACTTTTCCATTTAATTCATAAGTAGAGGGCATGGGGTTGGGTGAAATAAGGATGGGTTTTAAAGATCACATTGATAAAATATAGATGGTTCAATTTTCCCATGGGCTTAAAACAAAACATAAGGTCTTCATTTGAGTGTGGCCCTTCCAGTCTAGAAATGTGCCTTGAACACTTGTTAACATAGCCTGGGGATATTTTCCTTTTATGGCCCTTTAAAGTCTTTTTAATATACACTAAGAAGACAGGACACTTTTCAGTAGAAAAAACATTGAGTTATAAAGGGGAAAATATTATTAAGGAAGATAAAAAGGCCTTTAAAATACCATGGAAGGAACTATCAGGAAGCTAAAAAGGTTAGATAAAAAACTTTTAATAAGGCCAAATGAAGATCAATGAAAAACTGTGCTGCTATCTCATTTGATACTGTCATAGAATCTTAGAGCTGGAAGGAACCTTTAGAGATCATCTAAGTTTATCCTTCTGTGTATAAGCATAACTGTATTTCAGCTATCCCAGAGGGATGAAGTACTCCTAAGTAATGATCTCTAGTTTTTATGTAAGCAAGGCAGGATAAACTGCCTTCATGATGAGGACTCTCAAACACCCCATAATTCAGGACCAATTGCTGTAGCTCTCATCTACCACCAGAACCCACCCTCAGGCTCATTCAGATGGTGCATGTTTTCCTCTCCAGCAACTTCTCATCTCATGGTAAAAATTCCCTTCCCTTTCTGCCCTTTCTTGTACACATTTACTATTCTATTTTGTTATTGATGTGCATCTAGCTTTACTTCTATTATTCTGATGACTTGACACCTGTCCACATATTTTGTTTTGTTATCTGTCTCCCCCTTCTAGACTGTGAGCCCATTGTTGGGTAGGAACTGTTTCTATGTGTTGCCAACTTGTACTTTCGAAGCACTTAGTACAGTGCTCTGTACACGGTAAGTGCTCAATAAATACGAAATGAATGAATGAATGAATGAATGAATGAATGCAGCTCTGGCATGTTGCCTGGGAGAGTTTATGGGAGCTGCCACCCAGCTCAGAAGACCCACGCTCAGCTTTGGTAAATCGAGAGGGGGAGAGGGTCCCAAGACCTATAGGGAAAGAAGCTGGGGAGGAGGAGGTCCCTTTCACCTATCCTCTCCTCCCTTTTTCCTACCCTGAAAAGCTTTGGCTATGAGGGAGTCAACCTAGGTGAAGCCACATCAGCTGAGGCGTAAGGATGGGTAGGCGATGAGCAATTGTTAATGGGTGCAGCCCCCAGAACACACACAGGCTCTCAGGGGGGTCAGACCCCTCCAGAATAGGAGAGCAACATGAGGCAGTCAGTCTGGGGATGGAGGAGACTCCTGGTCTTCACTACTTCTAGGGGGAATCTTTGTGAGTGAGTTTGTGGGTGGGTTTGTCTGGATTTGGGGTGGACCTCACCCACACAGCAAGAGGAAACATCAACGTAGGGGTAGCATCAGAGTGAGGCTGGGAAAATGGTTGATTGTCCTTATGTACAGTGCGATGTGATGTCATGCACCACATATTTAGCCCCAGGGCCCACAGGAACGTTAATGTGGCCTCATTTCCATTTTTTCCCTTTCAGCTAAGTTTAGTGGCCTTTTTGGTGGAAGAGCTCCACAAAAGTGAAACCAGTCTTATCCCATGAAAGACTTCAAGGCTAGCAGGGGGCTGGGCTTTGGCAGAATGCAACAGCTTTGCCTGGGCCCAGTTTCTCTCCCCTCCCCCTTACCAAATTGTATCATCCCAAGGCAGGCATCATCCAAGACAAAACAGGAGGCAGGTTCTGGGTCTTATTTTTAAGGCATTTGATGAGCTCTTGATTTCAGAAAATTCATTGTATAAACTAAACCATTTTTCCAGGCCTGTCAGTATGGGAAGTCAGAGCAGGACAATTCCCTGGAGCCTCAACAATTTAAGAGGCCACAGTGAAGTTTAGTAACATGTACTAGGAATAAGTAAGGGAAAAATATATTGTGACCATTCAAATTAAAATCAAATTTCTACTGAACTGGTCTAGGGTTCATCAGTGTTTAGTACAAGTGCCCAGCACATTAAGCACTTAAATGTCATAGTTTATAATAAGAGCACTGGGTAGATGTAAGCAAATTGGGCTGGACACAGTCCCTATCCCCTTTGGGGCTCACAGTTTCAATCCCCATTTTACAGATGAGGGTACTGAGGTCCAGAGAAGTAAAGTGCCCAAGTTCATACGGTAAGGAAGTGGTGAAGCCGGGCTTAGACGCCATGACCTTCTGACTCCTAAGCCCAGGCTCTATCCACTACACGATGCTGCTTCTCCTAAATTATTATCATCAGTTTGTTAATGCTAATAAAGTGGTGAATCAGAGTGGTTTGACTCAGGACTGACAGTAAGATAAATTTTACAAGACTGATGGTGGTGATATTAGGATTTTTTTATTAGTTATTTTGTAATAATTACAGATAAGAAAAATTGAACACAATCCATTATAAATTGTAAAGGAAGAGGGGAGAAGAAAATGTTTTTCTCTGGTGACTTTTTTTTCAGTATTACAGGTAGGGCAGTGTCATGTGGGTTGTTTTTATTTTTTGGGTGGTTGGGTGAGGGAGGCATTTGTCATTTTCTATCCTGGGTCTGTAGAACTAACACTGCCTGGCTACACTGCATATTGCCTGTAGCTGGAACTTAGCAAATGATGGGCCCCAGCTTAAAATGAAAAGGATTACAGGGAGAAATTTCTTGATTTTTCTGTAACATTGGCCAGGGTTGTCAAGCTTAGTAGGTGGTACAAAGAAAACAGGAAATGTTGTAATGTATAATAATTTTAAGTTTATTTCTTCCCCTAAATTAGAGCTGAAACCAGCTAGGAAATTTATTGAATGGCACACTTAATATATCAAAGTTCATTCATTCAATCATATTTATTGAACACTTACTGTGTGCAGAGTACTGTACTAAGTGCTTGGGAAGTACAATTCAGAAACAGAGACAATCCTTGCCCACAACAGGTTCACAGTCTAGAAGATATGGTAGAAGTTGATATGGTATCTATAAGTTGATATGGTAACTCTCCTTTCTGGTATTGAATAACCTAGCAATGAAATGAAATTGTGTTTGCCACAGAGCCAATATCTTAGTTCAGAATATGTGGTTGGGGCCATACACTTATCCCAACTTCTTATCTTGAACACAGAAGCAAACTGTGTTGTGGGGAAGGTAGGCAAAAGATTTCTTCTAGTACATTACAGAGTGATTTGAGGATAAAGTTTAGATTTATCAAACCAGGGATATAACAAAAGAAGAAGCTAGGTTCTAGTCAAATTCCATAAGTCCCACTATCTTTAGTCACAATAGCATTACATTTGGTAGATTGTAAACAGAAGGAGAAATAAAAATAGTGAAACTATGAAAAAGGTTCATTTTAAAAGAGAAATAAAAATAGTGAAACCATGAAAAAAGTTCATTTTACTTTTGAAATTCTCATAGGCATGAAAGATCATCGGCAATAGGTAAAGTGTCTAAACTGCTAAGCTCAATTCCCAAAAGACTGATCTTTGTCTGGATCCTTTCTGTTGACTTTCCTGGACAAGGTGCCCTTGCCAGGAAATCAAACTCTTTGTCAGCACTACACTGAAGATCTTAAAGCAAAAGGTGACAGAAAGCATGAATATATACTTTTGTTAAAAAAATAATATTGCTTTCCCAAATAGCATCACTTTAAAAACAATTTTGTTCCTTTACCTCTATCTATTGACTTTGGAGAGTTCCCTTCACCTTAGATCTGTTCTTGACCCACTCACGGGTCATCGTCTCCATCACTGAAACTTGGTTCTCCCCAGATGACACTGTCTCCTCTGCTGCTTTCTCTAGAGGGGTGCTCATCTTCTCCCCCTCCAAAAGATTCACTGGGAAAGGGGGAGGAGTGGGTTTTCCTTCTCACTATCCATTACCACTTTCACACTATTCCACATCTCTCATCCTTTTCTTTCCTTTCCTTTGAAACCCATATCATCCACTTCTACCATCCACTCCAATTACTAGTTATCTACCACCCCCTGTGTGCCATCTCCAACTTTTGGAACCATTTTGATCCTTTTCTCACATTCCTCCTCTCTTTCTCTCATGGAGAATCAGCATGGCCTAATGGATAGTGCATGGGCCTGGGAGTCAGAAGGTCACAGGTTCTAATCTTGGCCCCACCACTTGTCTGCTCTGTGACCTTGGGCAAGTCACTTCACTTCTCTGTGCCTTAGTTCCCTCAATTGTCAGCTGTGTGACTTTGGGCAAGTCACTTAACTTCTCTGTGCCTCAGTTACCTCATCTGTAAAATGGGGATTAAGACTGTCAGCCCCACGGGGGACAACCTGATCACCTTGTAACCTCCCCAGTGTTTAGAACAGTGCTTTGCACATAGTAAGTGCTTAACAAATACCATTATTATTATTATTATTATTATTATTATTATTATCTGCAAAATGGGGCTCAAGACTGTGAACCCTATGTGGGACATGAACTGTGCCCAACCCAATTGCCTTGTATCTACCCCAGCACTTAAAACAGTACCTGGCACATAGTAAGCACTTAACAAATATGATTATTATTATTATTTTTCCATCCCTAAATTGATTCTTGTGGACTTTAATATCCATATGGATGTTCCTGATGACCCTTCTGCTGCCCACTTTCTATCATCATCATCATCATCAATCGTATTTATTGAGCGCTTACTATGTGCAGAGCACTGTACTAAGCGCTTGGGAAGTACATATTGGTAACATATAGAGACAGTCCCTACCCAACAGTGGGCTCACAGTCTAAAAGGGGGAGACAGAGAACAACACCAAACATACTAACAAAATTAAATAAATAGAATAGATGTGTAAGTGCTTAACAAATGCCACAATTACTATTATAACGAACAACAGAGTCCTGAAAAGTGAGCAGCTCACTAACATCAAAGCAAATGCATACAGCAATACAATTTCATTGAGCAGGGTATACAAGACTAAACGATAACAGCATGATATCTAAGGAGGCACGGCATGGGAAGTGTGGCCCATTGGAAAGAACATGGGCCTGGGAGACAGAAGGACCTGGGTTCTAATCCCAGCTCTGCCACTCGCCTACTGTGTGACCTTGGGGAAGTCACTGCACTTCTCCCTAACTGCCCCAGTTACCTCACCTGTAAAATAGGGATTAAGACTGTGAACCCTGGGTGGGCAAGGAACTGTGTCCCAAGTGATTATCTTGTATCTATCCCAGAGCTTAGTACTGTACTTGGCACCTAGTAAGTGCTAAACAAATACCACAGTTATTATTATGACAAATGGAACACAAGCCCAATGAGCTCGTAGCGCTGAACAAACAATTCAAAGACAAAGTGAAATATAGTCCTATGCAATCTAACGTAGCAGCTCACTGGGGAACCTTCTGCAACTGATAGATGTGCCTGGAAGAGACCAAGAGGGATAAAGGTTGACTGAAACAGAGACAGGCTTTATATGGGCTAAACCCACCTACGCAACAAATAAATTAGAAATTATCTTCACTTGCAAATAGTGTACACAAGAGTGACGGTCACAGATCATTTACCTCAGCTACACTCACATGCACTCTTCAGCTCACCACTGTCATAGACTCATCTTTGTGAAAGGCAGCTAGATAAAGGAAACTGCAAAGCTCAGAGAGGTGATGTATGCTTCTGATGGCAATTTATCCAGAGTTAAGAAATGATGACGGCCAAAGAGAACAACCAGAAGAGCCTCCATCTCACACTTGATGCATGCTCAGAATCACCTGCTCGGACTCTGACTCTCAGTTCCTTCTCCAAGTCAGAAGGACCTGGGTTGTAATCCCAGTTCTGCCACTTGTCTGTTGTGTGACCTTGGACAAGTCACTTCACTTCTCTGGGTCTCAGTTGCCTCATCTATAAAATGAGGATATAAGCAGTGAACCTCGTATGGGACAGGGACTTTGTCCAACCTGATTATCTTGTATCCACTCCAGTGCTTAGACTGTGCTTGACACATAGTAATTGCTTAGCACATTCCATTATTATTATTATTATCAGTCCTCAACGCCCGACTTCCTTCTCCAACCCACCAATTCACCAACTTAGACATACACTTGATCTCATCATCTTTATTCACTATATAATCTCTACCCTCTCCAACTCAGAAATCCCTCTATCTGACCACAATCTCCTCACCTGCCTTCTCTCCACACACCTGATCCCTAAACATCTGTCCTATTCCCTGACAGACCTCCGTTTTTTTGACTCCATCCAATTTTCTCAAGTCAATATGCCCTGTTTAGTCTCCATACCCAAACTACCTTCCCTTAATGACCAACTTGATGCCCTCAACACCACACTTTCCACTGAACTCAACTCACTTTTGGAGAGTTGAATGGTAGTTCATAAAAACTACCCTGTTTAGTAATTGTTGATTCATATAAGATCTGAGTTTGGTCTTTAGCCTCTGTACTACCAAATAATGTACATTCTGTGGTGCAGGAGATGATTAGTACTGGAAGATTAGGTCTCTTTGGTTTGTAAAATTGTATAGGATGGACTTGAAGATATGTGCATTTTAAAAAAAATCTCCAGTAAATCTCCATGAAAGCCTCATTCAATCCTTGGCCTTGTGTTATATCTTGGATTTTTTTTTTTAATTTCCTGGTGTTCAAGCAATCTTTGAAAAAATGTTTTTGGGACTGTTTTAGTTGGTTGATGTTATATATTTTTATGTATGTATACATATATATTCATTCAATCATATTTATTGAGCGCTTACTGTGTGCAGAGCACTGTATATATATATAAAGTATTTGTCATTGTTTCTATTAGATGTTGAGCTCTATGTGCAGGGATTTTGTCTATTTTACTCTCCCAAGAGCTTAGTACAATGCTCTCAATATAGTAGTCATTCAATAAATGATGGTTTTTGTAATGAACTTTGATGGATGATTAGTGAGAACCTGATCTATAACAACCACCCTGAGAGACAACTATGTGAAATGCTGTTAAAATAGAAGTCATATCTCACTGATTTTAGGCTCTTTGGGATTTTCATACAGGCCCTCTTTTTTCCTTATCTATAGAATCCCCAAATCATTGTATTCTTCTCTCTTGTCCACCACAGTATCAAATGTTAGTGACATTGAGCAAATCTCCAAAGTGCTGATTTTTTCTTTCAGTTTAAAAATACCATTTGCCACCCTAAGCTATTTGAAAGTACCCCCCCTTCTGTAACTAAATTAGAAAGGCAGAGTTATTATATTCAGTCAGAAGCTCAATCAAAAATTTAATTTCATTGTCATTATCCAAGGTACTGCCTATGAACAACGTCTCAGTGTCATCATCATCATCATCAATCGTATTTATTGAGCGCTTACTATGTGCAGAGCACTGTACTAAGCGCTTGGGAAGTACAAATTGGCAACATATAGAGACAGTCCCTACCCAACAGTGGGCTCACAGTCTAAAAGGGGGAGACAGAGAACAAAACCAAACATACTAACAAAATAAAATAAATAGAATAGATATGTACAAATAAATTAAATAAATAAATAAATAGAGTAAAAAAATATGTACAAACATATATACATATATACAGGTGCTGTGGGGAAGGGAGGGAGGTAAGATGGGGGGATGGAGAGGGGGACGAGGGGGAGAGGAAGGAAGGGGCTCAGTCTGGGAAGGCCTCCTGGAGGAGGTGAGCTCTCAGCAGGGCCTTGAAGGGAGGAAGAGAGCTAGCTTGGTGGATGGGCAGAGGGAAGGCATTCCAGGCCCGGGGGATGACGTGGGCCGGGGGTCGATGGCGGGACAGGCGAGAGCGAGGTATGGGAGATCAGCGGTGGAGGAGCGGAGGGTGCGGACTGGGCTATAGAAGGAGAGAAGGGAGGTGAGGTAGGAGGGGGCGAGGTGATGGAGAGCCTTGAAGCCGAGGGTGAGGAGTTTCTGCCTGATGCGCAGATTGATTGGTAGCCACTGGAGATTTTTGAGGAGGGGAGTGATATGCCCAGAGTGTTTCTGGACAAAGATAATCCGGGCAGCAGCATGAAGTATGGATTGAAGTGGAGAGAGACACGAGGATGGGAGATCAGAGAGAAGGCTGATGCAGTAGTCCAGACGGGATAGGATGAGAGCTTGAATGAGCAGGGTAGCTGTTGGGATGGAGAGGAAAGGGCGGATCTTGGCAATGTTGTGGAGCTGAGACCGGCAGGTTTTGGTCACGGCTTGGATGTGAGGGGTGAATGAGAGAGCGGAGTCGAGGATGACACCAAGGTTGCGGGCTTGTGAGACGGGAAGGGTGGTAGTGCCGTCAACAGAGATGGGAAAGTCAGGGAGAGGGCAAGGTTTGGGAGGGAAGACAGTGTCCACCTTGTATAGCATAAAAGATGAAGACTTTCAAGTTCCTGACAAGTCATAAACCATTCAATACCTTAGGCGACTAATAAAAATTACTAAGTCTTTGATGAAGTGGATTGCTCTTTATTGACCAATATTGTTGATGCTGATCTGAGTGAAAAGTTGTAACAAATAACCCTGCAGTGAACAAACACTCTTTTAGACACAGTTAACTTTAATTCACTTTAATTAACTTTAATTTTTGATTATAAGCTTAAATAGACATTTAGACAGTTTGCTGGCACCCTCAAAAGTGATCTCTCCAGCTATGTTTCAATAAATCTAATGTGCATAGTTGCCACACAACATCTATAATATGACATGCAAGGAAACATTCTTTATAGTCTAAGGTTTCTTTGTCAGTTGTCATTAAGCCTAATGATAATGGTTCTTGTTCAAAAGTACCATTTCTTTCATTGATTAAAATCCAATTGTTCTTAATTTTTCTCCTGCTGTAATTTGTGTTTGAACATCTGATAAAATACATCCAGGATTTTATTAGTGACAGTTGGGACAGCCATTTATAACAACAATAATTACTATGGTGTTAAGCACTTATTATATATCAAGTGCTATTCTAAGAGCTGGGGTAGATACAAATTAATCAGATTGGACACAATCCCTGTCCAACACGGAGCTCACAGTCTAAATAGAAGAGAGAATAGGCAATTAATCCCTTTTTAATGGATGAGGAAACTGAGGCCAGAGTAGTTAAGTGACTTGCCCAAGGGCACGCATCTTGCAATTGGCAGAACTAGAATTAAAGCCCAAGTCCTCCAGTCCTTCCAGTCACATGTTCTTTCCACTAGGTGATGCTGCTTCTCATTTATAAATTCTAAAGCTTTACCCAGGTGCCCAATTCAGGTACATCTGGCCATGCTGTTAGAAGATTGATGTTAACTGCATTCACATCACGGGTACCTCCCATAGCCAGAACTAGCAGAAGATTTTGGGAAGGACTAGCTGACTGCAGAGTCAGAGGGACCAGGGATGCAGAAAAATCAGAACATACTATGGAAAAGGGTATGTGAGCTCCGATCATACCCATTTTGGAAAACAAAATGAAAGGTTGAATTAAATAAATATGAGAATGAGGAACATTACACTTGTTTGCATTCCTTATGCTTCAGTACAATTCCCTCCAAATTTTCTGGATTCTGTTTTGCCACTTTGATGATATTACTACTTTTACATCTTGGTAAACAAATCTATAATATTCCCTGCTTCATGAGACCTGCTGATATTTCCTTATTGAAAGCAGAAGAAAGGGCCTGAAACTAATCAAATTTTGAATTTCCTTTCAAGACTGGCCTTATTTATGAAACCCTTTCCCCCATTTTTATGCTAAGGCTTTTCATTGACTGGAGACACCATACAGAAGAAAACATTTCAAGAGGCTCCAAGTTGGAATTGCTTTCACCAAACAAGGAGCTGCTCAGGGTGAGGGAATGGGGAAACTGCAAATTCGGTTAGTGACAAATGAAAACATAATAATAACGATAAAAAAATGATGACAATAATAGTGATATTCTTTAAGTGCTTTACTATGTATCAAGCAATGGGGTAGATACAATCAGATCAGATACAGTGCCTGTCCCACATGGGGCTCACAGTTCAAGTGGGAGGGCAAACAGGCATTTCATCATTTTACAGGTGAGGAAACTGAGCCCCAGAGACATTAAGTGACTTCCCCAAGGTCACACTGCAAACAAGTAGAGGAGCTGGAATTAGAACACAGGTCCTTTGACTTCCAGGTCTGTACTCTTTCCACTGGGCCATACAGCTTCTCAGTTGACACCAAATAGTCTGTAACACTGATTGGCCTCTCCCCTCATTGTGCAAAACACTTTAAAAGGCCAATAATGCCTAATAAGCTAAAAAAAACTCCAGTCCTCAAACATGTTTTGCCAACTCTTCCCATCATTAACAGTGTACTAGAGAGAAATCAATCAATTAATATTATTTATTGAGCATTTACTGTGTGCAGAGCACTGTATTAAGCCCTGGGAGAGAAAAATATAACAGAGTTGGTAGACATGTTCCTTTCCCACAAGGAGCTTACAGTCTAGAAGGGGAGTCATACATTAAAATAAATTACAGACAGGTACATACAGGCTGTGGGGCTGAAGGTGGGGTTAAGATTGAGTGCTTAAACAGTAGAGATCCAAGTGCAAGGCCAAGGCAGAAGGGACAGGGAGTAGGGGAAATGACATCTTAATTGGGATAGGCCTCTTGGAGGAGATGTGATTTTTATGAGGCTTTGAAGGTGAAGAGAGTAATGATCTGTAGGATATGATGAGGGAGAGAGTTCTAGGCCAGAGGCAAGATGTGGGCAAGTGGTCAGCTGCAAGATATATGAGATCAAGGTACAGTGAATAGGTTGGCCTTTGAGGAGAGAAGTGGGCAAAGTGAGAAATGATGTGGTTGCAGGTAGTACAGAGCTGATGCCATTGCTTTTGTTGGTATTTTCATTCAAATTTCTACTGCCAGATTGATTCTTTTCAGACACTACCTAATTTGCCTATCTAGATGAACAGGCCTTGTATCCAACCCATTCAGTGGTGTTGGCTGGCTATTTCAAATCCACATTTCTAGCTTAGGCAGTCAGATACATTTGTATAGTCAGATCCACTGATGTGGCATGCTCAGCAAAGCAAATTCTACCAAGTGCTAAAATTGGTTGAATACAGTACACTGGATGACTTCTTGGTGAGAAACGATTACCACTTACCTCAAGAATGAACTTATCCAGCTCAGAGTCCTGAGCTGGCCAGTCCTTTAAGATGAAAAAGGCTATAAATAGGAAGTACTGGAGTATTCTAAGTAGAATAAATCAAAAGTTTTAAATGCAAAACCTGGGAGAGTGAGGTATCACAGTTCCTTAAACTGTGAGACTCATATGGGACAGCGACTGTGCCCAACCTGATTATCTTGTACCTACACTTGTACTTAGAACAGTGCTTGGCACAAAGTAGGCATTAAATTCCTCATTTATTATTAACAGGTAACTTTATTATATTTATGGTATTTACTGATATTTTATGATTTTTTTTAGAAATTAATATGGAACCTGGTAGGCAAAAATAAGTGTTATTTCATCTTTGATAAGGGAGGATTAGGTGGTGGGAGGAGAAGAGTCTGAGAAGCAGCATGGCCTAGTGGAAGGAGCATGGGCCTAGGAGTCAGAGAGCCTGGGTTCTAATCCCAGCTCCACCAGTTCCTTGCTGTGTGAACTTGGGCAAATCGGTTAACTTCTCTGTGTCTCATTGTCCTCAACTGCAAAATGGGCATTAAATACGTGTTTTCTCTCCTACTTAGACTGTGAGACCATGTGGGACAGGGACTATGCCTGACCTAATTAACTTGTATCTACCCCAGAGTTTAACAAGTACCAAGAGAAATAAAAAGAATCTGCCTTCTCTTTAGTCGTCTCAGTCATGCTGTAAAGTTCTTTTTGAGCTTGAGGACTGTGAGACTGCACACAGTAAGGAGACCTGACTGGTTCTAACTCCCCTGAAAGAAATTTCCCCTCTGGGCAGCCTCCTACTCCCTTTGAGTTAAAAGTCATCTTTGGAAGTCCTAAGAGCTTCTTATTTTGTAGGAAAGAATGGGACTGGAGAAATCATACCCTGCACAGAAAATGGCACTTGGCAAAGAGTTGTTTTGGCAACAAAATACCCTTCTAGACATAGTTAGTGCTGTCTGACTGAAAACAAGTGAGAGTTAGAAAATGCACAATCAGAAAGAATGAAGACAGGGAGAACCATTCTGCTAAAAGAAAGGGTTGTGACCATCATTTCCTTTCTAATCTTCACTCTAAGCTTGTTGTGGGCAGGTAATGTGTCTACATTGTACTCTCCCAAGTGCTTAATACAGTGCTCTGTATACAGCAAGTGCTCAATAAATGCAATTGATTGATAATCTGGGTTGTACATTGATCAAGATAAAATAATTGGGCCAAAAAGAAGTCATCTTAGAATCTAGCCCAGTGCATTTAGGGGAGGATTTCCTGTCCTGGGAATATTGCTAAATACTGGGATGGATGACCCAGGAGAAGGACGGTGGAATATTTTTTTCCCCTAGTTTCTTAGAGCAGCTTAGTTACCTCTCTGTTTGACTCAGCACATAATCATTATCAGTAACACTTAGTTTATCATGCCATAGTGGATAGAGCATGGGCCTGGGAGTCAGATGGTCATGGGTTCTAATCCCAGCTCTGCCACTTGTCTGCTATTTGGCCTTGGGCAAGTCATTCCACTTTTCTGTGTGCCTCAGTTACTGCATCTGTAAAATGTGGATTGGGAATGTGAGCCCTACACATCTTGTTGGAGTGAACATTAGTGAGAGCTGAATTATTTCCAGAGGGCTCCCAATCCTAAGAAACCCACAAATATCAATCAGTCAATGAGCAGAATTTATTCAGGTTTACTGTATGCAAAGCACTTACAAATTATCTTGGGATTTGAATGAGTTCTCCCCCACAGGGAGCAAAGTAGAGAGGTTGGCTTTCTTGCTATGTACTCATTGGGGAAAACTACAAAGAAAATGAAGACAATCTTAATTCCTTGGGAGGAAGGTATTCATTCATTCAATCATATTTATTGAGTGATTACTGAGTACAGAGCACTGTAATAAGCAATTGGAAAGCACAATTCAGCAATAGAGACAATTCCTGCCCAACAATGGACTCACAGTCTAGAAGGGGGGAGACAGACATCACACCAAGTAAACAGGCATCAATATAAGCAGAATTATAAATATATAGACATTACTAATAAAATGAATAGAATGATAAATATGTACATATATACATAAGTGCTGTGGGGCGGGGAGGGAGGTAGAGCAGAGGGAGAGTGTTGGGGTGATGGGGAGGGGAGGAGCAGAGGAAAAGGGGGGCTAAATCTGGCAACTTAACCAAACTAATTTTAGAGATGAACAAAAAAACCACATTTTTGAGTTCTGACTCAGTCTAAGACTTGTTGCAAGAGTTAGATGAGTAACTGCATTTCTACACTGAGAACCAGAGACAGGGCTCTGTTGAGAGAAAAATCAGACAGCATATTGGCAGAAAAGGGCAGCACCTGTTCACACTAACAACAATAATGATAGTATTTGTTAAGCTCATACTATGTACCAGGCTCTGTACTAAGCACAGGGGTGGATACAAGCAAATCATTCATTCATTCAATTGTATTGAGCGCTTACTGTGTGCAGAGCACTGTACTAAGCACTTAAATCAAGTTGGATACAGTCCCTGTCCCATGTGGGGCTCACAGTCTAAATCCCCATTTTTCAGATGAGGTAACTGAGGCCCAGAGAAGTAAAGTGACTCATCCAAAGTCATACAGTAGACAAGTGGCAGAGATAGGATTCAAACCCATGACCTTATGAATCCTAGGCCCATGCTCTGTCCACTCTGCCACACTGCTTTTCATAATAATAAGGGATTTTTGTTGGATTTAATTTGGATTGCTCTATCTGGATCTCATCCAATTCTGACATATAATAATCAGCTGGTTGTATAGGACACTTTTTGTTTTCTCTCCCCACTGAAGGGCCCCTTATGAATGGGGGAAAACTACAGTTTTAGGGTATTTTCTGGATTGAATGGAGTACACTTTCCAGCATCTAAACATTTGACCCTGGGGTCAAATACCCTCAAAATGGTATTTAATGGAACTTATAGGAGTTGGGTTCTACAGGAAGCAACATGACCTAGTGGATAGAGCATGGCCTGTGAGTCAGAAGGACCTTGGGTTCTAAGCCCGGCTCTGCTACTTGTCTGCTGCATGACCTTGGATGAGTCCCTTAACTTCTCTGTGCCTCAGTGATCTCATCTGTAAAACAGAGCTTAAGACTGAGCCCCATGTAGGACATGGACTGTGTCCAGCCTGATTATTGGCTTGTATGTACCCCTGTGCTTAGTACAGTCCCTGGCGCATAGTAAGCACTTTACAACCATTAAAAAAAGAGAACCAGTTGTCTTATGTTTGAAATGGAAATGGTCAGAACTCTTCCCATGCTAGGCCATCTGGATTTCACTAAGTGAAATTGTTAGTTATTGGTCTTCCAAATAAGGTATCCTTAGTGGAGCTATCTTATTGTCACCTATTTCCCCGGCTGCAGCATCACCTTTCTCTCTCCACGCAACCTTGCTTTCCACATGAACAAAAGCACCCTCAAAGGAACTTATTGACCTAGGCTGTAACAACAGTGGGTGGTAATGATTATTCAGGAAAAAAACCCTTTTTTGACCTCAAATTACCAAGGGTCTAACTTTGGACCCCACAATGACAAGAAAAGGATAGCTTCTGCCGACATTGCTGTTTTTCCAACTTTGTCCAACTATTTTTTCTCAGAACCTTTCCAGGAACTCCACAATCAGCGTTTCTGCATAATTGACAAATGACATCTGAGGCTCTTCCACCCCCTCCACCTTTGGCTCTGTCTCTCTGACCACTGTCACCTCGGGACCCTCAGTGTGGTTTCTGGAGATGAAGCAGTTTGGAAGAAACATACTGATTCAGGCAAGATTTCCTTCTGGCTGCCCAAGCTAGGGAAGCATCAGCACAATCAAAAGAGGCATCATGCTCATACAAAAGTGAGATGAAAGCCTGCTATTTTGTTATAAACCATGAGATGTCCCCCAGTATTTCTCCTGCTCTCATATGGGAGGTCTTATAGAGACCATAAATCACAATTGTGAATCCTTCCCAATAGATGATACAGAAGAGCAACAACAAAAATCTGCTCTTCAGACCAGCAAGCTCCCAGACAAATCAGTAGCCTAAAATGCAATCTCAAGAAGAAAAGAAAAAAATCACTCCATTGATGATTCCCAAGCAAATGCAATTTTATTGTTCTAAGATACCATTGCAACCAAGCAGGGGTAGTTTCAAATGTCCTCCTGGTTGACTTGAAATAATGGCTGCTTCTGTTTGCATCTTAAGGAAAAGGCGATTTTGCAGAGATGCTTGTTTAGGTTTTTGTTTTTTTCCAACCAAGCTTTGGCTTGTCCAATGCAGATTTGATCCCTATGCATAAGTGCCAGCCCTGGAGTTTGAGGCCACTTTCTTTTATAGAATATTCATTTATGTAATGTGAGATTACAAATGTCATCATGACAAGGAAAGTAAATGTATTATTTTCCTCCTCACATTATTCATTCTGTGAGAAGCTGGTTTTATTATTTTGCTCCTTATAAATAAAGAAAAAGAAAAAGAATAATGAGAGCATAGATAATATCCTCATTTGCAGACCAATAGAAAAGGACAGTTTGGAGAAATATTGCAGTTGTGATAAATACTCTGTCTAGTCTAGGACATGTAAGAAAGAGAGAGGAGCCCAGAGGGGGCCCAGTGTAGGTGGGGGAGGGAGGCAGGGAGTTAGGGGGATTTGGAGTAGGAAGGGAGAGAGTCTAGGATACCTGAAACTCAAAACCATGCTATAAGTTGGATAAAGGAGACCAGCAATCAAGATATCATGGGTGCAGAGAAGCAGCATGGCCTAGTGGGTCAGATTGACCTGGGTTCTAATCCCAGCGCTGCCAGTTCTCAGCTGTGTGACCTTGGGTAAGTTACTTCACTTTTCTGTCAGTTAGCTTTAAAATGGAGATTAAGACTGTGAGCCCCATGTGGGACAGGGACTCTGTCTAACCTGCTTTGCATGTAACCACCTCAGTGCTTATACAGTACTTGACACATAGTAAGTTCTTAACAAAAATGACAGTTATTATCATCATTATTGATTATTATAATAATGATAATAATGATGTGAAGCATAAGGTTCATGCAGTCAGACTATCACTACTATTCCATCGCAGAGAGCTCCCTCCTGACCTAGGGGGAATCTTTGACCGCCTCAGCCATCCAAAGTGGCAGGGAGGCCCTATAACCCTATCTCCAGCTGTTCAGTACATTTAACTCCCTTTTCAGGCCCCCTGTTCCTCCCCCTCCTCCATCCCTAACCCCCAACGATCTGGCCTCCTACTTCATTAGTAAAATTAACTCCATCAGGTCTGAGCTCTCCAGTCACCCCTCCCCCTTCTCCATCCCCCCTGCTCTCAACCCTCTCCGCTACTCTCCCTTCCTTCCCAGCAGTATCTTCAGATGAGATCTCCTCCCTCCTCTCTAGTGCTACTCCATCCATCTGTGCTTCAGACCCCATTCCCTCTCATCTTACGAAATCTCTCACCCCTACCCTTCTCCCCCTTAACTTTCATCTTCAACCGCTCACTCTCCACTGGTTCCTTCCCCTCTGCCTTCAAACACGCCCATGTCTCCCCCATCCTAAGAAAATGCTCTATTGATCCCACCTCCCCTTCTAGTTATCACCCTATCTCCTTCCTACCATTCCTTTCCAAACTCCTAGAATGAGCTGTATACACTAGCAGCCTTGAATTCCTCAACGCCAACTCTCTCCTTGACCCCCTCCATCTGGCTTCTGTCCCCTACACTCCACCAAAACTGCCCTCTCAAAGGTCACCAATGATCTCCTTCTTGCCAAATCCAATGGCTCCTACTCTGTCTTAATCCTCCTCGACCTCTCAGCTGCCTTCGACACCATGGATCACCCCCTTCTCCTCAACATGCTATCCAACCTTGGCTTCACAGACTCCGTCCTCTCCTGGTTCTCCTCTTATCTCTCTGGCCGTTCATTCTCAGTCTCCTGTGCGGGCTCCTCCTCCCCCTCCCATTCCCTTGCTATAGGGGTTCCTCAAGGGCAAGTTCTTGGTCCCCTTCTGTTCTCTACCAACACTCACTCCCTGGGTGAACTCATTCACTCCCACGGCTTCAACTATCATCTCTATGCTGAAGACACCCAAATCTACATCTCTGCCCCTGCTCTCTCCTCCTCCATCCAGGCTCGTATCTCCTCCTGCGTTCAGGACATCTCCATCTGGATGCCTGCCCGCCATCTAAAACTCAATATGTCCAAGACTGAACTCCTTATCTTTCCCCCCAAACCCTGCCCTCTCCCTGACTTTCCCATCACTGTAGACAGCACTACAATCCTTTCCGTCTCACAAACCCGCAACCTTGCTGTCATCCTCGACTCCACTCTCTCGTTCACCCCACACATCCAATCTGTCACCAAAACCTGCTGGTCTCACCTCCACAACATGGCCAAGATCCACCCTTTCTTCTCCATCCAAACAGCTACCTTGCTGGTTCAATCTCTCATCCTATCCCGACTGGATTACTGCATCAGCCTCCTCTCTGATCTCCCACCCTTCTGTCTCTCCCCACTTCAGTCTATACTTCACTCTGCTGCCCGGATTATCTTTGTACAGAAACACTCTGGGCATGTTACTCCCCTCCTCAAAAATCTCCAGTGGCTTTTTGTCAACCTATGAATCAAGCAAAAACTCCTCACTCTTGGTTTCAAGGCTCTCCATACCTTGCCCCCTCGTACCTCATCTCCCTTCTCTCCTTCTATGGCCCAGCCCACACCCTCCACTCCTCTGCCGCAACCTCCTCACTGTACCTCGTTCTCGCCTGTCTCACCATCAACCCCTGGCCCACATCCTTCCCCTGGCCTGGAATATCTCCCTCTACACATCCACCAAGCTATCTCTCTTCCTCCCTTCAAAGCTCTACTGAGAGCTCACCTCCTCCAGGAGGCCTTTCCAGATTGAGCCCCCTTTTTCCTCTCCTCCTCCCCATTCCCCCTGTCCTACCTCCTTCCCCACCCCACAGCACTTGCATATATTTGTACAAATTTATTACTCTATTTTACTTGTACATATTTACTATTCTATTGATTTTGTTAATGATGCACATATAGCTTTAATTCTATTTGTTCTGACAATTTTGACACCTGTCTACATGTTTTGTTTTGTTGTCTGTCTCCCCCTTCTAGACTGTTAGCCCATTGTTGGGTAGTGACTGTCTCTATATGTTGATGACTTGTACTTCCCAAGCACTTAGTACAGTGCTCTGCACACAGTAAGTGCTCAATAAATACAATTGAATGAAAGAATGAATGAATGTTCTGCTGTATTTATGAATGTCATTGAGCGCTCCCTTGAGCCATTCCCTACTCCTTGCTCTCATCCCCCTTCTTACTCTAATATGGGGGATGACATTGAATTCCCCCTTATCTCAAGTCTTCTCTTCCAAAGTCAAGCTCAGGGAACTACTAGGTCTCCAGTCATATGTGCAGAGATGTGTGGCTCCAGAGAGTGGCCTAGTGGAAAGAGTACAGGACTGGAAGTCAGAGGACTTGGGTTTTAATCGTGGCTCCACCACATATCTGTTGTGTGACTTTGGGCAAGTCACTTAACTTCTCTGGGCCTTATTTACCTCACTGGTAAAATGGTGATTAAGACTCTGAGCCCATGTGGGACAGGGACTATGTCCAATCTGTATCTACCCCAGAGCTTAGAACAGTGATTGGCACATAATAAGTGGTTAACATTATCATCATCAAGTGCTGATTCAGAGACTCCATGGACATGCTTTCTCTATAATGTCCTATCTTTGCCATATGTAGTTGTTCTGATATGTGATTCCATAGAGTTTTCTTGGTATAAAATATGGAAGTGATTTACCATTGCTTTCTTCAGTGTAGTAAAAACTCTTTGATCAACTTTTGATCACTTGATCATCCACCTTTTACCCTTTACCATGTAACTGCTGCCCAGCACCGGTGAACCAACTTTGTTATAACCATACTGTCCTCAGAACCCAAAGACTTTTGTTTACTGGAAGGCTGCCTGGGGGGGTCATGGGAATAACGTGGCCAGATTGTGAGTCGTCATCATTTGTGGTGAGAACTACAACATTATCAGGTCGTCTTTGGACGTTTGACTTTCATTCATAATTAATGAAAACATTCTTAGCAAATGCTAAGAATTTGGTCCATCTTGAGCTGATCCAAGAATTTCACATCTAGCAGCACAATATGAATGCTCCCAGCCTTCCCTCTTAACCATGGTCCCAGTTGTGAAAACCAACAAAATAGGAACCGGGATTCTATTCCATCATTCCTTGCTGGAGTTTTCAGGTGACCAGGCCTGCTTTGAAAACTCTCATTAATTCAAAGTAAACACTTTGGGCCCCACAGGGAACTCAGCTAAGAACATCGAGGGGAAGCTGAGGGGGCAGGGGTGGGGACAGGCTGTAGCTCACCTCATGATGGACCACCAGCCTGATCCCAAGATGTAACTATGAGCTTTTTAATTGCAGCAACTTTAAGATATGCTATTGGAGCTGCGATTAGCATGGCTGCTGGCATCAGACTTGCTCTCCAATGAATCCTTGTGAAAAGGATTTAAAGTTTGCTCATTCCAATTTCAGGGCCTCTAAAGAGTCATGTATTGTTATTTTTCGTTACTACTTTCCCAGGTAAGGGGTAGGTAATTGGCACTCCTGCTCCCTTCCTTGGATGTGGTAGTCATTTCTCAGGCTCTAGCTAGCTCCAGAATGCCCAAGCACCCTCCATCCTTCCCTCTTCCAGCCCTCTACTCTACTCCCACATCCTGCCTCTTGCCTAGAGTGCCCTGCCTCTTCATATCTGACAGACACTCACTCTCCCCCCCTTCAAAGCCTTATTGGAGGCACATCTCCTTCAAGAGGCCTTCCCTGAATAGGCCCTCATTTCTTCTTCTTCTTCTTCCACTCCCTTCTGTCACCCTTGCACTTGAAATTGCACCCTTTATTCACTCTGCCCTCAGCCCCATGACACTTGTGTACATGTCTGTAACTTATATTAATGTCTGTCTCCCACTCTAGATTGTAAGCTCATTGTGGCCAGGGATCATGTCTACCAACTCTGTTGTATTGTAATAATAATAATAATGGTATTTATTAAGCACTTACTATGTGCCAAGCACTATTCTATACACTGTGGTAGGTATGAGGTAATAAGGCTGTCCCATGTGGAGCTCACCATCCTAATCCCCATTTTACAGATAAGGTAACCAAAGTCTGGTTGCAAGAGATTCTTGGTATAATGTGTGCAACCAGAATGGCCTGTCTCCTAGCTAGGAGACATAGCCATCATTTGTTTGCTGGGATCATGATTTCTAAGCACAGAGGAACCCTCCCTGAATGTCTCAGAGCTACAGGGGGCTTACAAGGGAGGAATTCACATCTATATAAAAGGACTAGTTTCAGTCTTTCCCACTAGCTTTTACCCACTGTGGAAAATATTGTTCATTCAACTAAGGAGTTGCTTTCCTACGGTGTCATCAGGCCCTTCTTTAGAACTGGAAAACTTTTTTGGAAAGAAAGTCATTTCAAAACCAACCATTGAATGCAGTGCATTTAATTGTCTTTAGTGAGTTATGAAAGACAATTTCAAAGGTAGAAAGCAAAACAAAGTGGGGAAAATAAATTTTTAAGGCATGCTCCTGGCCAGGAAGTTGCATTAATTGTCTATTAGAAGGTTCCGGGAGTATGTATTTAGCCTTGAGGTAGATGAACTCATATTGCAAAAATAGTATACAAAACCAAGTTAGGTAAAGCTGAAAAGTTTCCTTAATCACCCACAGGATTGTTTACAGCAGATGTTTTGAACTTTGTTTCACCTACACTACCCACACTCTTCTGCCACTTACGTATTTGCATATGCACACACATTTATAGTCTTACCCTCTTGCCCTCTTTCTAACTCTTGCATGTTCATGCCCTCTTTCTCACTCTCTGCCTCTTGCTCTCTCAACAGGATCAAAAAGGAGAGAGGAGGAATTTTTCCAAGCACTACCTCTATCTTCCAGGAGTTTGGATGTCTGGGGATTTAAGACAGCTTCTGGCTCCATCTTGGCAGGGACACACACTCACTTGAACATTGGGGTAGGTACAGAAGGAGCAGTTCTTGCTCTCTGTGTGTCTCTCTATTTCCACCCCTCTGCCCCCTTTCCTATTCCTCCCCCCCTCTCACTTTACTCACTCTTTGCTGGGTTTTTTTTTTTATATTTGTTAAGCATTTTATGGGTCAAGCACTGTTCTTAGTGCTGGGGTAAATGGAAGTTAATCAGGTTGTTAATCAGTCCCTTTTCCATATGGGGTTCATAGTCTAAATAGGAGGGAGTACAGGTATTGAATCCCCATTTTACAGTTGAAGAAACTGAGGCCCAGTGAAGTAACTTGCTCCAGGTCACATAGCAGGCAAGTGGAAAAGCCAGGATTAAAACTCAGGTCCTCTGTCTCCCAAGCCTTCACTCTTTCTAGTAGGTCATGCTGTTTCCAAAAAGCTCTTGTCAGCATCTCCACAGGGGCATAATACCCATGCCCCCATTGGCACTTTAAAGTACCACCCTGGGTACTTGTAGCCCAGGTTAAAAAGTTCATATTTAGGAAAGGGGGGAAAATGCAAGAAAGAAACAATTTTAAGGTTTTATCCAGATATAGTTGTCAGCTAATAAATATTCCCAGGGTGAGCCCACTGTTGGGTAGGGACTGTCTCTATATGTTGCCAATTTGTACTTCCCAAGCACTTAGTGCAGTGCTCTGCACATAGTAAGCGCTCAATAAATATGATTGATTATGATGATGATTCATCCCTTCTCAAACTAACTTTAGCTCAAGTAAAAATCTTGATCCAATTTTTAAAGATTGTATGAATTTTATAAGGACTAGCCAGACCAGTGTGTTGGTAGGATACAGATGAGGAAAAAATTCACTTTTTTGGCAGAGATGCTTTCATATTAAAACAATGTCATAAATGAATGGTATTTATAGGACATCTACTGAGTACAAAGCACTGTACTAAGCCTTAGAAACAAAACACATGTTCCTTGCCCACAAAGAGATTACAATCCAAAGGGGACAAACAAAAATTTTGTTCAAAGAATGGGAACAAAGATAAAATAAAGGTGTAATGGATAGAAATATGAATATGCCAGGATGAAGTAGCTAAATAAATACAATGGTAAGAATATATCTATGATATACAACAATAATTGTGGTAATAGGATATATTTTATAGGTATTAGAGAGCACAACAAGTGCTTGATTGAAATATGATTGATATATATGATAGATAAGTAAAACAGGTATAAATTGAATATGTAATAGGAAAGACTATGTACACAAGCAGAAACAGAGTGGAAAGAGAACAGGCCTGGGAGTTGGAGAACCTGGGTTCTAATTCTGACTCTGCCACTTGGCTTCTATGTGACCCTGGGAAAGTCATTTAATTTTTCTATTCCTCAGTTTCCTCATCTGCAAAATGGGGAAGAAATACCTATTCTCCCTTCTATTTAGACTGTGAGCCCTGTATGGGGCAGGGACTATGTTGACTTAACTTGTATCTATTCCAGCACTTAGAACAGTGTTTTACACATAGTAAGCATTTAAAAAATACCATTAAAAATGCCTATACAAATACCGAGGATGGGCAGCCTATGTCCTCAGGGTATCTGACTGTTAGGTTGATGACCTGGAGTGCTGTGAATTAACTGGGGGGGGAGGGGGTATACTGGAGGAAGTGGGATTTTGAGAGGAATTTAAAGATATAGGGGACTGTGGTCTTCCAACTTTGTTATAGTGTACTCTCCTGAGAACTTATTACAGTACTCTGAACTGTAAATGGGATTGATTGATTGGTCTGAAAGTTTTGAGTGGAGAAGGGATTCTATGCTGGGAATACGGTCACCAAGGAGGTGGAAATGGGAAAGTCAACAGTGGGTAGGGATGAAGAGTATGAAATGGGGATTAGTGGATGAGGAGAGGTGATATGTAACAAGGGCAGAGGTGGTGGAGAGCCCTGAAGCTAATGGTCCAGGAATGGTTAATAGCTCCTTGTGGACAGGGAACATGTCTACCAACTCTGTTATATTGTAGTCTTCCAAGCGCTGAGTACAATGCACTGCACATGGTTAGCGTTCCATAAGTATGATTGACAGATTGATGTGTAGAACAATGTTTAGCCAATGGGGATTTGTGAGGAGTAGAGATGTGTGAGAAGTCTATTGCAGAATTTTGATGTGGGCAGCAAGATGTAGTTAGTGGGCAAGATGGGCAAGTGGCAAGATGGACAAGTGGGCAAGATGCTGACAGGGCCAGTTGTAGAAATTTGACCACCTTGATGCTGAGAACTTTGCCACATCATTCTGTTCCAAATGATGCCATTACATTATGCTTTCTTCACATACAGCAAAACAGGGTGAAGTCATATGGAATGTCTCTCATGTGGTCAGGGAACATGTTGGCTAACTCTTGTATTGAACTCTCTCAAGTGCTTAGAGAGTAAGCACTGCCCCAGAAACCCTGACCCCCAGGATTTATTATTTTTGTTGTTTTTTAAATGAAAAGAAAGAAAACATGAGGTTTTTCATTTTATGTCCTCTACCCTTCCTTTAGCCAAAGGGTCTGAGGTCTGGCGAGATGTGGCAGGAAGTTTCCTGTGCTAGGAGAGGGAAAAGAAGAGCTTCCTTGCTCCAGAATATGTCTGTTTATTGTCATATTGTACTCTCCCAAACTCTTAGTACAATGTTCGGCCCACAGTAAGCAGTCTATAAATATGACTTACTAAATACAGTTGACTGACTGAGTGGAGAGTGGGGAGATGGACTTCCACCTCCACCAGTGGTGGTGGTTGTTGGGGGTTGAGGAGGATACAATCCCTCCTGAGGATCCAGGACAGAACTGCCTTGGTTTGTGCCTGCTCTTCAGTTCAGCAAAGGAAAACACGCATACACACATCCCTCTTCATCGAAACAGCCTCTCCACCTCTTCTCTGTGTCCTGGAGGGGCAGCAGACCCACAGGACAAGGGTGGGTACGATCCTTCCTGAGGAACCAGGCCAGTCTTTGGTTTGCTCCCACCTCTTGGTCCAGTGGAAGAAACCATGCATGTCCAAATTCATTCATTCATTCATTCAATCGTATTTATTGAGCGCTTACTGTGTGCAGAGCACTGTACTAAGCGCTTGGGAAGTACAAGTTGGCAATATATAGAGACAGTCCCTACCCAACAGCAGGCTCACAGTCTTGAAGGGGGAGACGGACAACAAAACAAAACATATTAACAAAATAAAATAAATAGAATAGTAAATATGTACAAATAAAATAGAGTAATAAATTTGTACAAACATATATACAGGTGCTGTGGGGAGGGGAAGGAGGTAAGGTGGGGGGATGGGGAGGGGGAGGAGGAGGAGAGAAAGGAGGGGGCTCAGTCTGGGAAGGCCTCCTGGAGGAGGAGAGCTCTCAGTAGGGCTTTGAAGGGAGGAAGAGAGCTAGCTTGGCGGATGTGCGGAGGAAGGGCATTCCGGGCCAGGGGGAGGAAGTGGGCCAGGGCTCGATGGCGGGACAGGCGAGAACGAGGCACAGTGAGGAGGTTAGTGGAAGAGGAGTGGAGGGTGTGGGCTGGGCTGTAGAACGAAAGAAGGGAGGTGTGGTAGGAGGGGGCGAGGTGATGGAGAGCCTTGAAGCCGAGAGTGAGGAGTTTGGTAGCCACTTGATCCTTGTGCCCTCAATCAGCCTGGGTCCCTTCCTCCCGAGTTTCACAGAAATTCCTGCGTCCCTGACTCCCTTGTCCCCAGTGCCACCCATGGTCGACCTCGTAACTTAAACTCTGAAGACAACTAACCAGAAGCTGCTTATTAACTGCTCGTTGATCACATCATCTTGTAGGATTTCACCTAATCAACATGCCTCAGAACAAAATGTGCCAATCCATCATGGAAACTTGATAAGTAATATTGATTGAGTGATGGAAGTCTGTTTGAGTCTGTGTTTCTCTGGAACGTTTCTACCAAGTGGAACCCTCAAGAAGCAGTGTGGCCTAGTAGTGGATAGAGCATGGGCCTGAGTCAGAAGGACCTGGGTCTAATCCCAGCTTCACCACCTGTCTGCTGTGTGACCTCAAGCAAGTCATTTCACTTCTCTGGGCCTCAGGTGCCTCATCTGTAAAATGAGGATTGAAATTTTGAGCCCCACGTTCAACCTGATTACCTCATATGTGTCTCAGAGCTTAGTACAGTTCCTGGCACATAATAAGCATTTAACAAATACCACAAAAAAATCCCTAACCTGTCCAGCTTGTTCAGAGCCATTACACTTCACCTCCTGTTTCCCCTGTTCTGGCTGGAACCACTTATGATGGTTGGAGGCTTCTAAATTTTTAACCAACAGGGCTCTGCCACCACTCCACAGCTGCCCCCTTTGTGGTTAGCTCTGAGGCAACTGCTTCACTTACTTAGGCTCTGAAGCTGACCTTGACCATTGATACAGCATGCTAACTGCAATGAAAGAAGACCTGGGACCAGTGTGGTTGCACTCTGGGTGGAGAGGATGGGGCAGAGCTAGGAATTTTCTGGTAGGGAGTTAACTGGAATGGGGTAGTTTTATCATTCTACCTGGTTTATACATCATTTTTACTTTGAGATATTTTCATGATTTTTGGGTAGATATACACATGCAAAAATGGTGTGAAGTACTGAAACAAGATTTGTTTTTGCCTAGAAAAAGGTCCCCTGCAGTTCTGTTCCGATTTATCAGAAAAGCAGTGTGGCCTAAATGGGAAACATACTGTCCTGGGAGGCAGGAGACCTGGGATCCAATCCTATCTGCTGGGTGCCCTTAATTTCTTAATTTCTCTGTGCCTCAGTTTCCTCCACTGAAAATGGAGATGAGATACCTGTTCTTTCTTCCCTTAGATCCTCATGAAGGAAAGGGACTGTACTTGGCACAAAGTAGACGCTTAAGAAGTACCATGGTATTTTTCTCTATCTGGATAAAATGCTAGTCAACAATCTGTTCCAAGTGAGAGATGGTCATTTCAAACCAGGAAAAGCATGTGAACAGTTGATGCTTTCCCAGAGTTCTGCAAAAAGTTGCCATTCTTATGTTTTTATACCCAACAGTCCAGTTTTCAGCTGGTCTATCTCCTCCTTCCTGTGATGTGGCACCGGGTACTTTTTGTTCAGTATTTTTAATTTTAAGGTCCTGGCCTCTCTCCATTTCAGCTCATGCCCCAGAGGTCCACACTTCAGAAGCTTGAGCTAGCACTCAGATTATGTCCATATCTGTAATTTATTTATGTTAATTTATTTCTCCTCTAATAATAATAATGATATTTAAGTGCTTTCTATGTACCAGGCACTGTACTAAGTGCTGGGGTGGTTGCAGGCAAATTGGGTTGGACACAGTCCCTTGTCCCACATGGGGCTCATAGTCTCAATCCTGATTTTACAGATGAGGTAACTGAGGCACAGAGAAGTTAAGTGAATTGTCCAAGGTTATACAGCAGACAAGTGACAGAGCAGGGATTAGAACCCAGGACCTTCTGACTCCCAGGCCCGGTAAGTTCATTGTGGGCAGGCAATGTGTCTGATTATTGTTATACTGTACTCTCCCAAGAGCTTAGTACAGTGCTTTGCACATAACAAGCGCTCAAATATGATTGAACGAAGTTTTATAGGGGAGAGTCAGGTAGCCCCTGAAGAATTGTTTTGTCTGGTAGATTCTTGCAAAATGTTCCATGTGACATCACTTGGTTACACAGAGTGCCTGGAGTAACATATGTGATGTCACATGTGTCTGGGTATCTGGTATTCATTCATTCATTCAATCGTATTTATTGAGCACTTACTATATGCAGAGCACTGTAAAGCGCTTGGGAAGTACAAGTCAGCAACATATAGAGATGGTCCCTACCCAACAATGGGCTCACAGTCTATAAGGGGGAGACATACAACAAAACAAAACATGTAGACAGGTGTCAAAATTGTCAGAACAAATACAATTAAAGCTATATGCACATCATTAACAAAATAGAATAGTAAATATGTACAAGTAAAATAAATAGAGTAATAAATCTGTACAAATATATACAAGTGCTTTGGGGAGGGGAAGGAGGTAGGACAGGAGGGATGGGGAGGAGGAGAGGAAAAAGGGGGCTCAGTCTGGAAAGGCCTCCTGGAGGAGGTGAGCTCTCAGTAGGGCTTTGAAGGGAGGAAGGGAACTAGCTTGGCAGATATGTGGACGGAGGGCATTTCAGGCCAGGGGAAGGACGTGGGCCAGGGGTCGACAGTGGGACAGGCAAGAACGAGGCACAGTGAGGAGGTTAGCGGCAGAGGATCGGAGGGTGCAGGCTGGGTTGTAGAAGGAGAGAAGGGAGGTGAAGTAGGAGGGGGCGAGGTGATGGAGAGCTTTGAAGCCGAGAGTGAGGAGTTTTTGCTTGATTCGTAGGTTGACAAGCAGCCACTGGACATTTTTGAGGAGGGGAGTAACATGCCCAGATCGTTTCTGTGCAAAGATAATCCGGGCAGCAGAGTGAAGCATAGATTGAAGTGTGGAGAGACAGGAGGATGGGAGATCAGAGAGGAGGCTGATGCAGTAATCTAGTTGGGATAGGATGAGAGATTGAACCAAGCCACTTTACATGCCAACTAGAGGACCTGGGGTTTAGCTGCCAGCTACCTCATTGAGTTGGGAAAGACTCCATCTTTTCTGCCTCATTCTTCCAGGCACTTGTAAAGCCTTCGGAAGAGAAGCACTGGGTAACATCACGGATGAGTCATTAAGTACAAAATCACTCAGAGTCAGTTAGTATTCAGGTAAATGCCCCAACCCATCTACTTCTGGAAATTGTCTTTTCCAGAAACGTTCAGGCCTTGAGTCTTTTCAGCCAATCTCTTCCTGTGAAGGCTCTGTTTTTACTCCAAAGTAACATGACTCACTTTTTGGCAGCCTCGTAGGGCATCACAGTACATTTCACCTGGCGTTGAGCCATGATTTTTTGTCAGCTAGGTTATTGATTAGATGCCCTTATGGCAAATGCAAATGCTGGCCTTTCAATAAAGACTCACAGGCTCTGTATCCTTGGAACCCTTTCCAGAAAGCTGCATGTCTTAACTGTTCGTTACTCTATTTTCCAGTCATTTTTACAACACTGCATGGAGGTCCTGTTGACTGCATTACTCACACCAGAAAATATCTTTTTATGCTTTATCTTTATTGGGATCACTAATTTTTCTCCCAAAGTGTACCATTGTCCTACTGGGCTCTGGGCTCAATTCTGGGCTCAGCTCTCTTGCTTACTTTTTATTTCTCTCCCAAGAAATTTTATCATTTGTTAAGCACCAAGTTTGAGCAAAGCCCCATACTAAGCGCTGGGAGAGAAAGGCATGGTCTGTGTCCCCCACAAAGGCATTCAATTCAAGAATAAAGAGGTGAGAGGAACTGATGGCAGGCACATAAGGAGAGGTGAAACAATAAAAATGGAAAAAAATCACATAAAAGAAATGGAAACAAACAAAAAATATAAAAACCAGAAAGAGTAATAGGGTGAGTGGAAGAGTTTCGGGTTCCTTGTGGCTCAGAGTCTGATGGTCCCAGTCACAGTGAAAGCTACAGCCTCAGCCTTCCCACTATACTAAATTGTGTGGATGTTTCATGCCCCTGTCTCTACCATCAGTCTGATGCAAGGCAGGTCAGGAGCAAAGGTCCAAGATGTTGATGTGGAGAATAGTCCTAGTTACTGGCAAAGCAGTATTATGATTTCATGCTTCTTTTCCATGAAACTAATGAAAAATGGTTTCTTTTCTCTTTTGCCCTCCAAAAATTGGGCTTGGGTATTAAAGTGGGGGAAGAATGTAGGTGAAACTCAGGAGAACATGGATGAGCCTTTTTTATGCAATTTAAGAAGGCCTCAAAGTACATGGCTAATTGCATACTCTTTGAGGACAGAGATTGTGTTTTTTATTTCTTCTGTGTGTTCTCTAAGGATTTAGCACAGTGCTCCACATACAAAAGGAACTTCATAAGTGATTGATAAAGGATGATTATACTGAAGGATTTACAGGTCTAAATAATTTAATTATTGGGATTTAAGAATAATTTTATTATGCAGAAGGTACGAATCATCCAATATTACATCTAATACTGTGCTGTGCATTTTGAGAGCACTCAATAAACACTTGGTAATAGAAATAATGATGTTTGAGGAAGAGTAAAGTAGGAGTAAAAGTGGAATGAAATTTTAAAAACAGGAACAACAATGGATAGAATTAGTAAAAGAATGGAAACTAGTTAAAAAAGAAAATTAATTTCAAGAAACCAAATTCAACAGGTTTAGGGAAATAGCAGAAAAGGTCTCCTGAGAAGAAAATTGAAGTCGCAAAGTAGTTCATTAGACCTTGATGTCCCTCAAAGGTGTTACACTGAGACACCAAGAAGAACTCTTCCAAAGCTTTAGTAAAGGGATAAGGAAGGCCATGAAGAAAACAGGTTGGCTAAATAAAAAACAAACTAGAGATTTGAAATCCATATAGGAACACCTCCAAAGGTGAAAACCAGTCTAATTTATCCAGGGAGAGAGGCAGTGACTCCAGGGATAGGGGAGGAAGTAGATCTTGGGTCTAATCCTGATTCTGCCTCTTACCTGCTGTGTGACCTTGGGCAACTCACTTACCTTCTCTGTGACTCAGTTTCTTCATCTGTGAAATGATGATAAAATTCCTGTTCCCCCTGCTCTGGCAGAATCCCATGTTGGAGAGGGATTATGCCAAATCTGCTTATCTTTTATCTACCCCAGCATTTAGTACTATGCTGGGCACATAGAAAACACTTAACAATACCACAATTTATTATTACTATTATTATTATTTAAATGTTAATAATAAGAACCCAGACTGCTCCAGAAGCCTGGCCTAGTGGATAGATCAAGGGTCTGGAAATCAGAAGGACCTGGTTTCTAATCCCAGCTCAGCAATTTGTCTGCTGTGTGACCTTAGGCAAGTCCCTTAATTTTTCTGGGCCTCAGTTACCTCATCTACAAAATGGGGATTAAGACTATGAGCCTCATATGGGACAGGGACTGTGTCCAACCTAATTAACTTTTTTCTACAGGTTTGTTGTGAGCAGGGAATGTGTCTGTTTTATTGTACTTTCCCAAACAGTACAGTGCTCTGCAAACAGTAAGTGCTACATAAATAAAAATTGATTGACTGACTACCCTAGTGCATAGAACAGTGTTTGACACATAGTAAGCACTTAACAAATACCATCATTATGATTAAGGTGGATTTGTTCAAGTTAGATATAGAAATGCCTTTAATTGAGAAATTAAACTGTGCGTGTGTGGGAGGGTGTTCTTTGCATCCCAACTTCCAATCTGAAATTCTTACACTACTCTTTTCTGTTGGGGTCCCTGAACCCTATTCTACCTACATAAGGAATATCATCAAAAGCAAGCTCTCTTCTACTTTAATATTTGAGCCCTAGCAGCACACTTACAGAATGATTCTGCATCGTTTTTCTGAAATTGTTAGCTACAGAGGAGGCAGAACAACAGATTACATCCCAGCCCCCCCACAGTGGTACCAATCCTAGTGCAATGGAAAGGGGCAAAATACACCATTTGATCTTATGCAGAAGAAGAATCATTACTAGGCATTCAATCAGTAGTATTTATTGAGAGCTTACTGGGTCTGGGCATTGTACTAAGAACTTGGGGTTCAGTGAAATTAGTAGGCATGACTCGGCCTCAGAGAGCTCAGATTCTAACTGGGAAGGCAGACATTAAAATAAATTACAGATAAGTAATAGTGTATGAAGATATGTACTTCTGTGGTAGGGAGATGATTGTGACTACTTAAATATTTTAGAGTGAAGCACTGAAATGGCAGTTGGGGGATTTAGGATGTGGCAATTAGAAATCAATTTGAATAGTCCTCCAGGAGGAGATTTTAATCATGGTATTAAGTGCTCACTCTGTGTCAAATATTATGCTATATTCTGGAGAAGATAATCACATTCAACAGTCTCTGACCCACATGGGGCTCTCACTCTAAGAGGAAGGGAGAACAGGTATCTTATCCCCATTTTATAAATGAGAAAACTAAGAAATACTGAAATTAAGAGATTTACCCCAGTTTACACAGCAGGTCCCCTCTCAGGGTTGCGCCTGGAGAGTTTCCAGTACTCTACCAGTCTCAGCTTTAGGAGAGTCAAGCAGAGGCATACCTATTCCATTCCTAGTTTGGCCAATGGCTGAGTGGAAGGCAATCTGCTACAAGTCAAAACTCCCCTTTGCTGGGCAGCAGTGGCATGGGAGAGAGTTGAGGGTGGAGACTCAAGTTTACTGTGTGGAAGGAGGCAATGGTAAACCACTCACGTATTTTAACCAAGAAAACTCTATGGATACACTACAAGAATGATTGCAGATGGAGGTGGGGTGTTCTTGGAGAGACATGTCTATGGTGTCACTATGAGTCAGAGACAACTCGACAGCATGAGACAAGACACAGCAGGTAAATGACAGAACTAGGATTAGAACCCTGGTGTCCTTACTCCCAGTCCTGATTCTTTACATCAGACTATGCTGCCTACTCATGATGTGATTCCTAAAAAGCTTTGGAAATATGGAGAACAGTGGCCCATCAAATGTTAATAATAATAGTATAATAATATTAATAATGGCATTTGTTAAGTGCTTACTATGTGCAAAGCACTGTTTTAAGCACAGGGGGGATACAAGGTGATCAGGCTGTCCCACGTGGGGCTCACAGTCTTAATCCCCATTTTACAGATGAAGGAACTGAGACTCAGAGAAGTTAAGTGATTTGCCCAAGGTCACACAGCTGACAATTGGCGGAGCTGGGATTTGAACTCATGACCTCTGACTCCAAAGCCTGTGCTCTTTCCACTGAGCCATGCTGCTTCTCAACTCTGCTTCTCAACTCTCAACCCAGAAAGACCTGGGTTCTAATTCAGCTCTGCCACTTGCCCTCTGCGTGACCTTGGGCAAATCATTTTATTTTTCTGTGCTTCTGTTATCTGTAGAATGGGGGTTAAAACTGTGAGCCACTTGTAGGCTATGGACTGTGTCCAACTTGATTAATTTATCTCTACCCCAGTGGTTAGTACAGTGCCTGGCACATAGTAAGCAATTAAATTCCACTTGGGCAAAAAAAAAAAACACCCAAAAAGCAAAAAGCAAGGCACAGTGAGTATGTTATGTTGAGAAGGACCAAAAAAATCCAAGCTGGGTTGTAGTAAGAGAGGAAAGTGGAATAGCAACTGTTCCATCAAAACATAATTGTGCCGGGAGAAGAAGGGGGTTTAGCTGGTTGATAAATTTCTGATGAGGGACAGGAATTTTACATTTGCAAGTATGTTCTTTTCAAGTAAATGATGTTTGGAAGAGTAATTTAGCTCTGGAATAATCCCCATGTGATCTGTGTGCATCAATTAGAGTTACCCACCTTAGTCTTGATTTAGCTAATTAAAAGTTTTTTTTTCAGTTATTAAAAAACGAATTCAGAAAGCAGAATTTTTCTGCACTGTTGGTTTGCACCTACCACATATGGGGCAGAAGTACTCTGCAGCTGCTCTTTCAGGGCACAGGGATAGCAAATGTTTTTGATACGTTGAATGCTTGTGTGCTTATACGTTCCTTTCCTCCATTCAGAATAATTTCCCCAGAGCCAAGTTTCTGCCAAGTGCAGTGTTTACATATTGAATGGGGCGTAAATGCTTGCTTGAGGCTTTCTCTGAAGTTGTAAAAGGTTGACTAGTACCTTATTGGTTTGCTAAAGAATGACATTGTAAAGGATTTCTATAAGAACAGCTGCTTATAAAGCTTTCAGAACATCACCTCCTTTTTTGCATGCACACCACTAACACACAATCACAAAGGAGTTGTGCATTCTTTCATGCTTTGCTTAATCACTTCATCGTGGGACCGACATATGTTTCATTTCTATTCTGAGATACTATTTTATTCATGCGAGAAAAAATTCCTCCTTTCATATGAGACCTTTTATTATACATACAACAGAACCAGACTACAGGCAGAGAATACGAAAATACAAAACTTCTATGGATATGATAAAAAGATATGTAAGAATTCTAGAGTAGTGAGCAATAGGACTAAATAGTAAATTTCTCCCATAATATCAGCATCAATGTTCATTTACTGATTACAAGACTCATCTGACAAAAAACACCAAACAAGTCAAGTTGAAGAATCAGGATTGTTTTGCCTCTGTGCATAATATGACAGATATACCAGAGCTGTACCAGATATGATAATCAAAGTCTCAGAGGTCTCAGAGCAGTGTGGTCTAGTGGAAAAAGCACAGGCATTAGTCAGAGGACCTGGCTCTAATCTTGGCTTTGCCACTTGTCTCCTACGTGAACTTGGGCAAGTCACATAATTTCTCTGTACATCAGTTCCCTCATCTGCAAAATGGGGATTCAATATCTGTTTTTCCTCCTACTTAGACTGAGAGCCCTTAATGATATTGTATCGACTCCAGTGCTTAGGACAGTGCTTTTCATTCATTCATTCAGTCATATTTATTGAGCGCTTACTGTGTGCAGAGCACTGTACTAAGCACTTGGGAAGTACAAGTTGGCAACATATAGAGACGGTCCCTACCCTACAGCAGGCTCACAGTCTAGAAGGGGTAGACAGACAACAAAACATATTAACAAAATAAAATAAATAGAATAAATATGTACAAATAAAATAGAGTAATAAATGCGTACAAACATATATACATATATACAGGTGCTGTGGGGAGGGGAAGGAGGTAAGGCGGGGGGATGGGGAGGGGGAGGAGGGGGAGAGGAAGGAGCGGGCTCAGTCTGGGGAGGCCTTCTGGAGGAGGTGAGCTCTCAGTAGGGCTTTGACTGGAGGAAGAGAGCTAGCTTGGCGGATGTACGGAGGGAGGGCATTCCAGCCCAGGGGGATGACGTGGGCTGGGGGTCGACGGCAGGACAGGCGAGAAGGAGGCACAGTGAGGAGATTAGCAGCAGAGGAGCGGAAGGTGCAGGCTGGGCTGTAGAAGGAGAGAAGGGAGGTGAGGTAAGGGGGGAGAGGTGATGGAGAGCCTTGAAGCCGAGGGTGAGGAGTTTTTGCCTGATGACTGTGCTTGACACTTAGTAAGCTCTTAACAAATTCCAATATTACCTTTTCCTTCATCTAGATCTCTCATTGCCCAGTTGACTTGACCCATGCAACCTGGAACTGAAACTAGTTTACAGAATTGATTCTTCCATTCAACTACTAAAGTTAGTGGTCACACCTGTCTCACCAACTGTGTGCTTGGAACCAATATGGCCTAGTGGAAAGAGCACAGGCTTGGAAGCCAGAGGACCTGCGTTCTAATTCTGGCTCCACCATTGACCTGCTGTGTGACCTTAGACAAGTCACTTCTCTGTGCCTCTGTTTCCTCAACTGCAAAACAGAGACTCAATATTTGTTCCCCCACTACCTAGACTACAAGCCCTATGTGGTATTGGAACTGTGCCCAACCTGATTAACTTGTATCTACCCCAGAGCTTAGAACAGGGCTTGACACACATAAATATCATAAAAAAATGAATAAAAACTGCTCAATGTCCCCATCTTCATTGCCTGTGCTCTGAATGTGGCATGGAAAGCAGTGTGGCCTAGTGGGAAGAACATGGACCTGAGAGTCAGAGGACCTGACTCTTAATCCCAGCTCCACCATTTTTCTGCCGAGTGAGCTCGGGCAAATCACTTTAATTCTTTGGACCTCAGTTACCTCATCTGGAAAATGGGGATTAAGACTGTGAGCCCCATGTGAGACAGGGACTGTGTCCAACCCATTTTACTTGTATCTACCCCATCACTCCATACAGTGCCTGGCACACAGTAAAACAAATACACATAACAAATACCACAAAAAAGTCCAATAGTTTGTTTCAGAACAAGCTATGTGAACACGGGATGAGGTATTGTGACCACCACTTCCTGCAGCAGTTCATTCTAACTGGCAATCAATCAATCGTATTTATTGAGCGCTTACTGTGTGCAGAGCACTGTACTAAGCGCTTGGGAAGTACAAGTTGGCAACATATAGAGGCAGTCCCTACCCAACAGTGGGCTCACAGTCTAGAAGGGGGAGACAGAGAACAAAATCAAACATATTAACAAAATAAAATAAATAGAATAGATATGTACAAGTGAAATAAATAGAGTAATAAATATGTACAAACATGTATACATATATACAGGTGCTGTGGGGAAGGGAAGGAGGTAAGACAGGGGGATGGAGAGGGGGACGAGGGGGAGAGGAAGGAAAGGGCTCAGTCTGGGAAGGCCTCCTGGGGGAGGTGAGCTTTCAGTAGGGCCTTGAAGGGAGGAAGAGAGCTAGCTTGGTGGATGGGAAGAGGGAGGGCATTCCAGGCCTGGGGGATGACGTGGGCCGGGGGTCGATGGCGGGACAGGCGAGAACGAGGCACAGTGAGGAGATTAGCGGCAGAGGGGCGGAGGGTGCGGGCTGGGCTGTAGAAGGAGAGAAGGGAGGTGATGTAGGAGGGGGCGAGGTGATGGAGAGCCTTGAAGCCGAGGGTGAGGAGTTTCTGCCTGAGGCGCAGATTGATTGGTAGCCACTGGAGATTTTTGAGGAGGGGAGTAACATGCCCAGAGCGTTTCTGGACAAAGACAATCCGGGCAGCAGCATGAAGTATTGATTGAAGTGGGGAGAGACACGAGGATGGGAGATCAGAGAGAAGGCTGATGCAGTAGTCCAGGTGGGATAGGATGAGAGCTTGAACGAGCAGGGTAGTGGTTTGGATGGAGAGGAAGGGGCGGATCTTGGCAATGTTGCGGAGCTGAGACTGGCAGATTTTGGTGACGGCTTGGATGTGAGTGGTGAATGAGAGAGCGGAGTCGAGGATGACACCAAGGTTGTGGGCTTGTGAGACGGGAAGGATGGTAGTGCCATCAACAGTGATGGGAGAGGACAGGGTTTGGGAGGGAAGACAAGGAGTTCCGTCTTGGACATGTTGAGTTTTAGGTGGTGGGCAGACATCCAGATGGAGATGTCCTGAAGGCAGGAGGAGATGTGAGCCTGGAGGGAGGGGGAGAGAGCAGGGGCAGAGATGTAGATCTGGGTGTCATCAGTGTAGAGATGATAGTTGAAGCTGTGGGAGCGAATGAGGTCACCAAGGGAGTGAGTGTAGATCGAGAACAGAGGGGGACCAAGAACTGAACCTTGGGGAACCCCCACAGTAAGGGGATGGGAGGGGGAGGAGGAGCCTGCAAAAGAGACTGAGAATGAACGACTAGAGAGATAAGAGGAGAACCAGGAGAGGACTGAGTCTGTGAAGCCAAGGTCGGATAGCGTGTTGAGGAGAAGGGGGTGGTCCACAGTGTCAAAGGCAGCTGAGGGGTCGAGGAGGATTAGGATAGAGTATGAGCCGTTGGATTTGGCAAGCAGGAGGTCATTGGTGACCTTTGAGAGGGCAGTTTCCGTGGAATGTAGGGGACGGAAGCCAGACTGGAGGGGGTCGAGGAGAGAGTTGGTGTTGAGGAATTTGAGGCAGCGCGTGTAGACAACTCGTTCAAGGAGTTTGGAAGGAATGGTAGGAAGGAGATGGGGTGATAACTAGAAGGTGAGGTGGGGTCAAGAGAGGGTTTTTTTAGGATGGGAGAGACATGGGCATGTTTGAAGGCAGAGGGGAAGGAACCAGTGGACAGTGAGTGGTTGAAGATGAAAGTTAAGGAAGGGAGAAGGGATGGAGCGAGAGATTTCATGAGATGAGAGGGAATGGGGTCAGAAGCACAGGTGGCCGGAGTAGCACTTGAGAGGAGGGAGGAGAGCTCCTCTGAGGATACTGCTGGGAAGGATGGGAGAGTAGCAGAGAGTGTTGAGAGCCGGGGGGTTGGACAAGGTGGGGGAAGTGACTTTGGGGAGGTCAGACCTGATGGATTTAATTTTGTTAATGAAGCAGGAGGCCAGATCGTTGGGGGTGAGGGAAGGAGGAGGGGGAGGAACCAGGGGCCTGAGAAGGGAGTTGAATGTATGGAAGAGGTGACGGGGATGTTGGGCATCGGTGTCAATAAAGGAGGAGAAATAGTTTTGTCTGGAAGAGGAGAGGGCTGAGTTAAGGCAGGAAAGGATAAACTTGAAGTGAACGAGGTTGGCATGGTGTTTAGACTTTCGTCAGCAGCGTTTGGCAGCTCGAGCATAACAGCGAAGGAGGCGGACAATGGCAGTGATCCAAGGCTGTGGGTTAGTGGTACGAGAGCGGCGAAGGGAAAAGGGAGCGAGTGAGTCTAGCTGAGTAGAAAGGGTAGAGTTGAGAGCAGTAATCTGATCAAGACTGGGTAGAGCGGAGAGGGAGGCGAGGTGGGGTGTGAGGTGCTCAGAAAGATGGATGGGGTCAAGAGAGCGGAGATCTCTGTGAGGGAGTAATATGGATTTACAGGGGAAAGGAGTGTGAGTGAGGAGGCAGGTGAGAAGATTATGATCAGAGAGAGGGATTTCAGAGTTGGTGAGGGTGGACACAGTGCAGCAGTAGGAGATGACGATGATGGCAGAAAAGGGTGAGGGGTATGTGGGTAGAAAAGGATACTTGTTCTCCCACCTTTAGGATGGACCAGTAAGGACCTTGAAAACAGGAGAAAGCACATAGGATATTCCTTCTTTCTAATGCCAAAATATAAATTTTCAGCCAGCCTATCTCTCAGGGCCTTAACCCAGACTTGAACGCTTGTTGATTTCTCTCCTCAGGTCATGAGGTGAAAAGGACTGGGTAGCCTAAAAACAGGACCCATTTAAAAAAGCTAATTGCACTGAATGGAAGTTTATTTAAATCATTTTATTTGATGCGTATATCCAGAATTAGTTTTAAAAATTTAACCCTGTTTGTGTATCTTCCTTAAAATGAATAATGATGCCAGCCTTGTCTAATTTTCAATGAAAATTGAACAGATTAGCACACTATACCTCAAAGACCTAAAACGGGCAGGGAACTTGTCTACCAATTCTGTCATATTGTACTCTCCCAAGAGCACAATGCTCTGCACACAGTAACTGCTCAATAAAGCGCTCAATAAATACGATTGATTGATTGATTGATTGATTGAACTGCTCTCCTCTTAAAGGTAATGATGGTGTTCAATGAACAGATGAGGAATAGGTGGACCATAATATTAACAACATTTTGATGGGGTCTGTTTCTTGTTCCTCAGGACACTGTGTTGAGTTCACAAAATGGGTTAGAACAGCTCACTAGGCCACAGCACAGTGTTTGGGAGATCAATTTTTCATCTTTAGACCACTTTTACCTCTAGTCAGGGAATGTAGGAAGTGGGGTGCAAGCTGTCGTGAGTGTGGGAGGAATGTCTGAGGAATCCCAAAATTCATTCCAGCCACTTGGTGGAATAGCTCAAGGATTAGATTTGGAGGGAACCCTGTCTGGAATAATAATAATTGTTGCATTTCTTAAGTGTCGCAAGCACTGAACAAAATGCTGGGGTAGATACAAGGTAATCAGGTTGGATCCAATCACTGTCCTGTATGGGGTTCACATTCTAAGTAGGAATAGAATAAAGAATAAAAAAATCTATTAAGCACTTACCATGTGCAAAGCACTGTTCTAAGCGCTGGGTAGGTTACAAGGTAATCAGGTTGTCCCATGTCAGGCTCACAGTCTTAATCCCCATTTTACAGATGAGGGAACTGAGGCACAGGGAAGTGAAGTGACTTGCCCAAAATCACACAGCTGACAATTGGCAGAGCTGGGATTTGAACCCATGACCTCTGACTCCAAAGCCCAGGCTGTTTCCACTGAGCCACGTTGCTTCTCCAGTGTGGAGAAGCAAAAAGGAGATCAGGTATTGGATCCCCATTTTACAGATGAGGAAACTGAGGCCCAGAGAAGTTATATGATTGCCCAAAGTAGTACAGCAGAAAAGTAGTGGAGCCAGGATTAAAACCCAGGACCTCTGACTCAAAGACCCAGAATAATTTCCTAGAACCAGAAAGTGAATCCTGAAATCATGATCAGAAACAGTCATCTGAAATAGGCTCAATCTAAGCAAACCCAGCTCCAGTTCCAAAGGTTCCAAGGACTTCAGATTACTTTACAATTCAATCTGATTCTGCATTAATTAGAGCATCATTTTTTACAGACAGAAGTAACTGAGGCAGAGAAATTAAGTAATTTTTCAGTAATCTTTATTCCTGATTCATATCTTTGCCACTTGATTAAACTGGCAGATTTTCATCATTAACAAGAACAGCAACAATTAAAAGATTTAGCACTTATTATGTGTCAGGCAGTGTTCTAAATGTGGGGTAGATAAAAAAATAACCAGATCAAAATCATTCCCTGTTCTACTTGGAGTTACCAGCCTAAAGAAGGAAGAACAGGAATTTTATACCCATTTTACAGATGAGGAAACTGAAGCAAAGAACAATCAAAGAATCAGTAAGTTAAATGAATTGCTCGAGGCTTCAGAGTAGACAAGTGGAAGAGCCAGGGACTAGAAACCAGCTTTACTGACTCCCAGCATTTTTCACTAGGCTACACTGAGTATTTCCTTGCAATTGCTCATTTTTAAAATTAGGTAGATTGTGATATTTTTGCTTCAAAAATGATTAGTGGCTGCACATAAATCTGTCTGCCATTATAATCTGGAGAAACAACTGGATTTTCAATATTAGAAAGTCATTAATCTGTACACTTGCTGAATTCACTGGAGTTTTGCAACCTTTCGATTAGCATGTCAGAATCCTGACTGTGACCAGATGGAGTGAAATCTCAGAGAGGCTCAGAAAAGGGAACTGTACAACTGCTGCCCTTGGCAAAGTCTCTATCCAGAATTGAGGCAGCGTGTTTGTTCAGCTCTATTGCTTTTGCTTTGCTTGGAGGGGTTCTGAGGTTTGGCAGCTCAGGCCAAGAGTTTGTGGTGGGAAAGCCTGAAGTCTCAGTTGGCAGGTGAGGTTTTGTGGTTTGGTCTGAAATGAAAGCTGGAGATGGGTTCTGGTCAGGTGGCCAGCCATTACAAAAGTTTTGTTTAAACATTAATATCAAGTTATGAAACTTGGGCTTGCAAACTGGTGCCCATCCAGGGAAAACAAGAAAGATGGTTTCCCCTGAATTCCAAATGTGAAGTTCAGCAAGTCCTAAAATATCCAGAAGACACTCTTGTTGAAGGCATGAATGCTCCAATCACTTTTTGTTGCCCTCAGCACTGATGTAGATCTTGTCTTAAAATGCTATTCGAGTTCCTGTGAATGTTTCAGCACTCATTTTGTATGCTTAGCATTTTTCTATGGGAATCTTTTCAGTGGCATTTATTAAGCACTTACTTTCTGTCAGGCACTGTATTAAGTGCTAGGGTAGATATATAATATCGGGTTGGACATGGTTCCTGTCCCACATAGGGCTACCGGTCTTAATCTCCATTTTACAGAAGAGGCAGGTGTGAACACTAGCTTCTTCAGCTGAGTGAAAGTGGCAACTCTAAACCAGCTTTGGTTCCAGGTTGTATGGGTCCAGTTGCCTGGGCAATAGGCGAACTAGATGATGGACAAGGTAATTCTTGTCAAGCTTACTATGTCCCAAGTACAGTACTAAGTGCTGGAGTAGTACCATCAGGCCATGATGACCATCATGACATGACCATCAGGCCTAACAAAGCACTCACAGTCTAAGTAGGAGGGAGAACAGGTATTGAATCCCCATTTTGCAGATGAGGGAACTGAGGTACAGAGAATTAAGTGACTTGCCTGGTCATACGGCAGACAAGTGGCAGAGCAGGAATTAGAACCCAGGTCCTCTTACTTCCAGGTCTGTGCCCTTTTCACTAGGCCACACAACTTGTTTTACTCCACTAGGTGTAAACTCCTTCAACCTTTTACTTCAGCTACTTCTCACAATCCAAAGTAGACTCATAGGCTCCCACCGGACCCTGCCCACTGAAGACTGCCTTGGGAAGTGGTGGAAGGAATTTAAAAAATTAGATAAATCTGTGAATTTAAATAAAATACCCTGTGATTTTAGTACCTTTCAGCAGAAGCTCAAAGGGCTATCTGAGCATTATTAAATCAATCCCCCAAATACTGTGAAAGACAAATAGGGATAATATATCATTAACAAAGGATACCCACCTACACACTCATCACACACACACACAAATCATACACACACACAAATCTATAACTGCCTTTCTTACTTGAAGAGGATGCAACCCATGGTCTAATTAACCAATGGGCACATGCAGGACTGGAAAGGCAGTTCAAGTGCTGCAGCTGATTAAAGGATGGAGTAATGGGAAGGGAATTACTCCTAAGTGGGAAACAGCATGGCCTAGTGGATAGAGCAGAAGCCTGGGACTTGGAAGGACCTGAGTTCTAATTCCAGCTTTGCCACTTGTCTGCTCTGTGACCTTGGGCAAGTCACTTCACTTCTCTGTGCCTCAATTGCCTCATCTGTAAAACTGGGATTAAGATTATGAGCCCCATGTGGGATATGGACTGTGTCCAACCTGAATATCATCTATCTCAGGGTTTAGCACACTCCTTGGCATGTTATAAACACTTAACAAATACCATAAAAAAGCTGGTTTAATGCAACCCTATTCTCATTTACTACTTTTACCCTCCATAGGCAAAACCAATAGCAAAAAGTACACTTTAGATTGGAAAAACAAATATCCAAATTCTAGATTAGGTAAAATTGACAAAGAACCAATGCAGCAGGGAAAGATTTAGTGATCATAATTAAACAGAAATTGATCATGAGCTAGCAATGCAGGGGCATTACTAAAAATAAAAAGTGTACTAGAATATAACAAGAAGGGCATATCATGCAAGAGGCAGAAAGGGACCTTTTTACTATATTCCTCACTGATCAGCTGTTTGTTAGAGCAGTAGGTCCATTTTAGATCCCTGAAAAAGAGGAAAAAAAACTAGGGAGACTAGGGAAATGATATTAGTTGTTTAGGTTCTAAGAAGGCAAACTAAAAAAAATAGGATAGTTTAGCTTAAGTAGAAGAGTAATCAATAGTAGTTATTGAGCACTTACTCTGTGCCAAAGCATTGTACCAAGCACTTTAGAGTACAACAGAGTTAGTAGACATGATACCTACCCCCAAGGAACTTGTAATCTAGTGCAGAGGACAGACACTGTAAGAAATTACAGGTAGAAGTTAGCAAGGAAACAAATATTAAGATATTGTTCATGGGTGCTGCATAGATAGGCGCTGAGGCCTCAAGTGCATAATTCACACAGTAGGCGAAGAAGAGAGGGTGGGGAGAGATTAGCCAGGGAAGGCTTCCTAGAGGAGATAGGATTTCAGTAGGGAGGATAAGGAAGCTCATGGAGATCTCTCTTCTTTCTCTTTCTTTTTGCTCTTTAGTAGTTTTTGTTATTATTATTATTAATAATAATAGTGGTATTTAAGTGCTTATTGTGTGCCAGGCACTGTACACTGTACTCTGGAGTGGATACAACCAAATCACATTGGACACAGTTCCTATTCCAAGTGGGGCTCACTGTCTCAATCCCCATTTTGCAGATGGGGTAACTGAGTCACAGAGAAGTGAAGTGACTTGCTCAAGGTCACATAGCAGACAAGTGGCAGAGCTGGGATTAGAACCTATGACCTTCTGACTCCCAGGCCTTGCTCTATCCACTACACCATGCTTCATTAGGCCTTTACTGTTTGCCAACCACTGTTTTAAGAGCTAGGGCAGCACTATCCTGTCCCTAAAAGGGGCTCACAGTCTAAGGGGAAGTGAGAAGGAGTATTTAATCCCCATTTTACAGATGTGGAAACTGAGATTCAAGATCACACAGAAGGCAAGTGAAGGAGCCAAAATTCGATCTCCTGACTTCAGACCTTGGCTATTTCCACTACAGCACATAGTTTAGAAATCTTTAAGGAAAAGCTAGGTATCCATCTATTCCAGGTGGTTGCCTGGAGGAAGGGGAATTGAAACTGTCTGCTTTTGAGATTGTTCATTCACCCAACTTCCTCCAAGGGTCATGGGTCCCCTGTTCCCTGCTTCACATTGATCTGCCATCCTGTTTTAGCTGCTTCTTGGTTTGTTCATGCTTCATATTAGCGAGACATCTGACAGTATCTGCCCAGTCATTCTCTTCAGTTTCCTGCTAACGGCTCTGAAATTGTAGCTCACTGATGCTCTTGGGCTGTTAACCCTGCAATCAGAGGTCCCTGACTAGCTCATGTCACTCTCTGATAGTACATGGTCCTGCCACAGCTGGTTTAGGGACTTGTCAGATATCTTGCTGGGAATTTGGTGGTGAGTTCCACTCAACCTCTTTTAACAGAAAGGGGCAAAAGAGTACCAGGAGGGTATATAACTAGCTCTAGCAATGGAGCAAATGAGAAAGAGAACTGGGAACGGAGTCCTGTGCAATGAGTGGGGGGGGGTCATTCGGGAGTTGACAACTATCAGTCCTGTCTGGGTGATAGTTATTTGATAATGAACACAAGTCCTTTAGAAATCCACTAGTTTATTGAACTCATTGTTCATTTTCCTAGGTTCCTATTCTGAATCCTGATGATCTTAACACTTTAAATAGTGAGCTCTTCTCCTTCCTTTTCTTGGCTTCCTTTCAGGCCTTCTCCCCAGAGCCCACTCGGCTACACCTGACATGGCCCTCAGTTCATCTTACTCCGTTAGGATTCTTCTTTGAATGACTGCTTACAGGTCCCCTCTCCGAGAGACCTTTTCTCAATGGCTTAATTAATGTGCATGATGCTCGGTGTGACGCCACTAAAGTTGATTCACTCAGATAAATCTCACCATTTGTCCCCTGACCCTTCTGTCCACTCACACCTGAATTGAGATGCCGAGTATGTTGAACACTTATTTTAGCATTTAGAGTGTTTTTCATCTTCAAAACTCTTGACAAGCATTCAGAAATCCTCCCTCTTTGAGGTGAGTAAATGATAGTGTTTAAAAAGCTTGTTTAGGCATAATTAAGATCATGATGTCTTTTTTAAAAAGGCAATTTTAAATGTGCTAAAGATGGGTTAGATTTTACTTAATAATGAACAATAACAATAATAATGCCTTAGATTTATGTGCCTTCTCCCTGGTGAAAAGGCCAAAGCCTGCTTGCCCTCACTGTCACCTCAATCACCTTTAATGATTTTTTTAAAATTTTAATTTAAAAATAGCTTTGAAATAAAAAGATGAAATATGAGATTACAAACCCAAATACTAGAATTTTCAGAAATCTGGGCCATTGGCATTATTTCCTATGAGCATGCAAGTCTACCTGCAAGTTACCCATCATGCTTCCTGTTGATGTTTACCTTGGAAATACACAGGGCTGCTTAGATGGCAATCTAAGCAGCCTTCTCAGGGTAGCACAAAGTAGGGGTAACAGGTTCTCCCGACCCTCCCAAGATGGCCACTACTTGGGAGATTCAAAATGGTGACTACACAAGGACCATATCAAGATGGCCAACATATATGTGCAGTCACACATGCCCCTCTCCCACAGGCATGGCAGCCATCTATGATTTTTGCATTTCAGCTTCCCTGCCCTCAGAAATAAAGGATTCTCCTACAAAGGTTTGATGTTCTATTACTTTAAGCACCAGAGAATATTTCCTTCTCTTATTTCCACTCCTCTCATACTTGCCCTAGGGTAGGCAGAGAGCCTCTTGATTTGAGGAAAAGGGAGCCTAGAGCTACCCTTCATTTGGGACTGGCCTATCAGGTGGCCCAGACAGTATCCTGGGGTAGACTCTCCCTACTCCAAGTAAAGTGGGTGTCCTGGATTGATTCTCCCAGCCAGGGGAAGGAGAAGATTTGGGGTTGACACTTCCCAGAATTGACTTACCCTGCTTGGGAGTGTGGAGAGGGAGGGTGTCTAGGGTTGGGTCTCCCCACCCCAGGGAAGGTGGGGGGACAAGATATTAGGGTCCCCTCCACCTCCCAAACACAGGTTCCCCCCCTCCTGCCAGCACAGAGGAAGCTAAGCAGGCAGGTGAGGAGAAAGGAAGGCTGAGAAGCCATTCCGAACTGGGGTGTGAGAAAGAGGCATGTAGCTGGGAGTAACAGAGCCTCACACAGGTCTGGTCAGGTAGGGTAGACTGCTGGCAGGATGGAGGGAATTGTGGATCCACTGATCTCAGTTCTGTGCATGGATTCCTGTTGTGAGGAGGGAGGAGAAAGTCAGGACTTGCAGCCTCAGGGAGCCAGACTCAGAGCCCACTATCCTTGGGACCAGATTCCATCTTCAGGTCCCAACAGGAGGGACCAAGGAGCAGAGGGAAGCAACAGAGAGCAGCCAGCTACAGCTCAGTGGGCTGAGATGTGAATCACCACTCACCCAATGGCCAGCTCTGTGGCCCAGGGTGGGAGAAGTAATAATGTTATGTCTATGACATCCAACTGAGACTGAAAATTGCTGTTGGACCACATGGTGAAACAGTACATTTTGATGATGTCATATGGCACATCCTGCATATGTCATTGCATGATACCTAAGTCCAGTGACCCCTGAAGGGCAGCATTTTGAACTCCCACCTCAGTGTGGATGCCTGGCTGAAACCGGACCTGTTAAAACCCACAGAAATCATTTTAACAATCCAGGTTGCTTCATGGTTTTGTTAAAAAAAAAAAAAAATCACATTCTTAATCCAGGTACCTCTTTAAAAAACATCTCCCATCTGGAACAGCTAAGTGACTGCTGTCATGATGCTCCCCTTTCCATCAGCTGATTCATTTCCTTTTTCTGTTGTGCCCAGCTTTCATTTTAAGGTGTGAGAGAAAGATGAGCCTCAGCAGCAGAATGCCAGTACAGCAAGACAGAAGGGGGGACACAGCTGAGAAAATGTTAATCATCAGAAGTCAATGGGCAGCAGCTGTTTGAGTGAGTCTTAAGTGATAAGTGAATTCTTCAACTTCAAGTGTCGATGATGATGAGATGATGGAGTCTCCCAGGGGGAATAAAATATGCAGCCAGAGGAGCCTGCTTGGCTAATGCCACAAGCACTGTCTGTCCCTGCCAGTCATGTTCTTATTCTGGTCAGGGCACAATGGCAAGTAAATGGTGATGCAGCACATTGCAAGGATATATGCAGCCTTCACCAATAATGAGTAATAAAAATTATGGTATTTGTTAAGTGCTTACTATTTGCCAGGCACTAAGCACTGGGGTGGCTACAACCAAATCGGGTTGGACACAGTACCTGCCCCCCATAGTGCTCAGAGTCTCAATCCCCATTTTAAAGATGAGATAACTGAGGCACAGAGAAGTGAAGTGACTTGCCCAAGGTCACAAAGCAGACAGGTGGCTGAATCAGGATTAGAACCCATGACTTTCTGACTCCCAGGTCCATGCTCTTTGCATTATGCCATGCTGCTTCTTGATGTTAGCAAGATATAATAAATAAATCAGTGGTATTCACTGAGTTCTTATTGTCTACAGAGCACTATACTAAGCTTGTGGGAGAATACAATAGAGAAGCAGCGTGGTTCAGTGGAAAGAGCACAGGCTTGGAAGTCGTTGTGGGTTCTAATCCCAGCTCCACCACTTGTCAGCTGTGTGACTTTGGGAAGTCACTTAACTTCTCTGAGCCTCAGTTACCTCATCTGTAAAATGGGGATTAAGACTGTGAGCCCCACATGGGACAACCTGATCACCTTGTAACCCCCCCAGCACTTAGAACAGTACTTCACACATAGTAAGCACTTAACAAATGGCATCATTATAATTACAACAGAGCTGATAGGTACGTTCCCTTCCCATAACAAGGTTATAGTCTATAGGCAGAACTGGAACTAGTCTCAGACTGAATGATTACCAGAGCGCTGTCTCTTTTTTTTAAATAGTATTTGTTACTCTATCCCAGGCACTCTAAGAAGTGCTGGGGTAGAGCTAATCTAGTCAGGTTAGGCATAGTTCCTGCCCGACATGGGGCAGGGGGGTCACAGTCTTAGTCCCCATTTTATAGATGAGGTAAATGAGGCACAGAGATGTTAAGTGACTTCCCCAATATCACACAGCAGACAAGTGGTGGAGCTGGGATTAGAACCCAGGTCCTCCTGATTCCCCAGCCTCTGCTCCATCCACTAGGCTATGCTGCTTCTTTGTTCACAGGGTTAACAGCAGGGCTAACTTCAAATTATAAGAGCACAGTGAAAACTGAAAAACAACTGAAGGAAAATAAAATACGTTTAAGAGGAAATGGGGCAAGCAAAGGGCAGTGTAAAGTTTACCAAAGGAAGAGCACAGTCTAAGAGTTAGAGTGATAGCTAAAGTAATGAGGAATGTCACTAGGGAAAAGCAGAAAGCTATGGTAAGATGTTTCTCAGTTTGTACATCACTGTTTTAGCAACATTTCCCAGTTCCTTGAATGTTGTGATGGCTGGGTTCTGTCTACCACATTCAAATGCAGTAGACAGAGGCAACACTGGTCTATTGTTTTCCATTACAAAGCAGTATATCCACCAATAAAAATTCTAATTTCTGGAAATAACCATATTCTACATTTTCTGGTACCTTTTTCATATTAATAACATTCACATATGTTTAATTTAATCTATCATTTATTATTCATCATTTAAACTGCTTTGTCAGCTGCAATAAAACATAAAATTGCCATATTGTCCATTTTTGCTCTCAATTGGATTTTATTAATTACACCAGCATCTTAATGGGTGAAATGAGTCTGTTATGAGGATAAGACAAAATACAGGTGAAATGCTTTGAGTTTTCAAGAAAAAAGAAACAGCAATTTAGACTGTTATAACCATTCATATTCTAAAACAGTTGTGAACGTAAATACTTCTATCTTACTCGAGTCCTCATTTTCTTTGTAATCCAGTTTTCTAACCACTTTCTTTAATGCTTTTATTTTAATTTTGCTTGGTGAGCTGAGGTTCCTGAGTTGGACCACTTTTGCAGTATTTTTCATATTTTGTTTCCAAAACATTCATTTTAGAAATGTACTAGTATTATGAGCATTATATTATGAGTGATAATAATAATAATAATAATGGCATTTATTAAGGACTTACTCTGCGCAAAGCACTGTTCTAAGCTCTGGAGAGGTTAGAAGGTGATCAGGTTGTCCCATGGGGGTCTCACAGTTTAAATCCCCATTTTACAGATGAGGTCACTGAGGCCCAGAGAAGTTAAATGACTTGCCCAAAGTCACACAGCTGACAATTGGCAGAGCTGGGATTTGAACCCATGACCTCTGACTCCAAAGCCCGTGTTCTTTCCACTGACCCACACTGCTTCTCATAGTATTATCCATATCCATATCCATTATCCATAGTAGATCCAGTGTGAGGCATTTTTATTTGATTTTGAGAGATATGGGAAGGCAGTGGAAGGAGGACTTTAAAGAGGGAGAGATGTGTCAATCAATGGGACAACCTGATTGCCTTGTAACTACCCCAGCACTTAGAACAGTGGTTGGCACATAGCGCTTAACAAATTCCATTATTATTATTATTATTATTATTATTATTATTATTATTATTATGAGCATGATGATGTATAAGAAGAGAAAGGAAAAGGAGACAGAGTTGAAGGGAAAAAAAGGAAGGTTAAAGTACAAGAAAGTAGGGGAAGAAAAATATAAAATGAGAGAAATAGAAAGAAGGGAGACAGGTGGAAAGATTAGAAGGGATGGGGTAAACAAGGGCAGGAGAAGGGATGGAAGGGGAAAGGGATATTTTAGTAAGTTTATAAAATAAGTAACAATTTTGAAGAAAGCTGTATCTAAAATGGTGAGCATTAAATATAACTGCCCTTGATTATGCAGTTTTAATTTTAAAGTCATTTTTCTTCAACCTTTGCGTAACAACAAAAGTCAGTTTATTATCTAATTTCTTATTACCCATACAATAAGAGCTGAATCTAAGAAGCAAGGACTCATTGGTCATGGGTTAGTAATGAAAAATGAACATAGCAGAAATCTCTTTTTCATTTTACGTTACAATGTTTTAAGAAATGTTCCACAGAGGAGAAAGCTCACTGACTTGTGTGCATATTTTGTGCAAGGGGTGAAAGCAGAAATCTAAGTATTTCAAGTTTAATTCCAACTAATTAAGAGAAAATAAATTTTAAAGTAAACAGTTAATTGTTTCCTGCAATTTCAGGACCAACAGTGCACCTAATCGTATGCTTATAATAACATGGTAAATGCAGCCTAGCCTATCAGACTCACTATAATCAACTTTGCTTTCAGTGTTTTGCATCTGCATTTCCATTAGGCATCTCCAGTTTCCAGATAAACTGATTTACTGATGTGACATTCCCCAAAATATGCAAGTCCCGGCATATTATTGCATTTTGATAGATACAACTGTGAGACTTCCTGACTGTTCACCACAGGATTTGATTTACCAGAATGCATTTTTGCCTCTTCCCTTGAATTATAATTACTGACATCAGGAATGAATTGCACCTTGTTTCCTTTATAAATTATTTCACTTTTGTCCTTTGTTGCCTGTAAGCCCCTGTGTCATTCCACATACCTGAGCTGGTCAAGATACAGTGAGATTGCTTGTTGCCTCTTCTCAGAATTAATCAATATTGTACTATAGTGGTTGGGACTTATGGAACACGGTGTCCTGGACAAGAGAGCAAGTCAAGGCGAATCAGAAAGGAGTGGGAGAAGAGGAAAAGAGGGCTTAGTAGGGAAGGCCTCTTGGAGAAGATTTGCTTTCAATAAGGCTTTGAAGGTGAGGAAAGTAATTTTCCGTTAGATATGAGAAGGGAGGGCATTCCAGGTTAGAGGCAGGGTGTGGGCAAGAAGTAAGCAATAAGGTAGACGAGACTGCGGGACAGTGAGAGGGTTAGCTTTAAAGGAGCAGGGAGCAGGGAACGTGCATAAAACTCTCCTAAGTGCTTAGTGTGTATTGTACTCTCCCAAGCGCTTAGTACAACACTCAGTAAGTCCAATCGATTGATTTAGTCGATTCTGAGGCATGCTGGAACAGAGCAGCACAGGCAGTGTGTTTGCAACTGAGGAATAATTTCAGCTAAATTGAAACTCTAGGGACAGGCCAGTGAAAACCTCTAATAGCTCCCTTTCCCTGGTTGCCACAATGCTGAGAATGCAGTCAAAGCAAAAGAGGAGGGAGTCACTCACATTTCCCATCTCTACTGATGATAGCTGAAGCTCATCCCAGTCATGTCCAGCATAATGGGAAGATAGTTCTTCCCATTGTTCTTGTTGCTTTTTGGATTCCTTCTTTGCTACTTGACTGTTTTTCTAACTGGAAAAAAAGCCAGAGGCCTCAGTTCACAGCCCCCCAGCAATCAGTTTTGCCTGCAAGTATCGAGTCCATCCCAGCCTGTGACACTGATTGTGCGATTATGGATTAATGGGATTGAGCTCTGGGCCAGCTTGGACAAGAACAGTGCTTGGCACATAGTAAGCGCTTAATAAATACCATCATCATCATCATCATTAACTAAGCATCATGAAGCAACATGAACCAGTTGAAGCGGCATGGCCTAGTGGACAGACCACGAACCTGGGAGTCAAAAGGAACTAAATTCAAATCCCAGCTCTGCCACTTGCCTGCTGTGGGACCTTGGGCAAGTCACATCTGTGCCTCAGTTACCTCATTGGTTAAATGGGGATTAAGACTGTGGGCCCCATATGGGACATTGATTGTGTCCAACCTGATGAGCTTGTATCTACCTCAGTGCTTAAAAATGTGCCTGGCACGTAGTAAGCACTTAACAAATGCCACAGAAAAAAAAAAAAATCTGTTTTAGACTTCTCCCAGGCCAAGGCAGGCAGCAGCTTTCTCTTGCCCTGACAATCAACAATGAAGTTCCTCATGCGTCCTCTGAAACTACAAGGCTCAGCAGCCTATACGGAGGCACTTTGTATATTATTCAGCACTGCATATGTGAAGTTTATTTGACCTGGAAATGGAGCCAGGCTCCTCTGAAGCCAGATGGGGAGTCACACTCCTGACACTCGACTTGGGCTGGCCTGACTCCCTGGATTTCAGTTCATGAACACTGATATGCATAACAGCAGTGTATTTCCGATGTGGCATTTTTTCCAGAAAGCCTCACAGAAAGGAAGACAACATACAAGGATCACATTATTATCCCAGACATGCCTGTCTTCCATGGTGCTCAGAGCATCCCACTGCTTACTGGTATTAGACTGCTTTAGAACCCAGCAAGTAGAAACATAACAAAAACTCATTCGGCTATATTAGCAGCTACATTCCAATCTCATCCAAAGCCTCACAAATAAAATACAATATTGAAAAAAAATCCACTTTAGAAGTCCTAGTAAAAGCTCCTTATCCTCTGTAACTGTGACAGAATCTGTCAGTCATTCTGTGCCTTTTTTAGAGAGAAAGAAGATGCTAATGGATTTTTTTTGTGAAACAGTTTACAAACTACTGAACCACAAAATATGCATGTGATTGGTTATATCTTTTTGTCGTGTAATTTCTCATCTCTCCAACTCCCCTCTATTTCAGTTATATAGGACATGCAGGAAGTGAATGTTGCAGAAGGTTTGGAAGAGTTTTATGTTCTAAATCCCTCTTTTGATTCCCCCATAATTTTTACAAAACTTCTCATCCTGGGCTGTCTGGTTTCAGCCCTATGGTGGATTTCTTAGAAAAATTTTAGGAAGATCCTGTCAACCATTCTTGAATTATTGAAAAGAAAAGAAAACACTTTTTTCATTGAAAATAATCCTTCTGCCCTTTTCTTAAGTAAAACATAACTTAAAATTGAACAGAACAATAAAACTCTTCTTCCAAATTTGGCCCATGTGCAAATTTACTATTAATGCCAACAACATGATAGACCTTGCAAAGTTTACAGAGTTATATGGGTAACTTAATGGGTTTAGAAAACTCAGGGGAATAAGGTTGCAAACAACTTTTTGGGGAAAGACATTAAATTTTATTAAATCATTACGATTCCTAAATATTTATCCTGAACACTTCACCTGATGGTTAATATCAGAAAGTCTGCATTTGAGGAGTAGCAAACATTTGGTCCCAGCAAGTTCATAGGTGAACGGCTCTCTCCCAAAGCACAACCTGATTTGCTTGTATCCACTCCAGTACTTGGTACAGTGTTTGGCACATAGTAAGTGCTTAAGAAATATCATAATTACAGAAGAGTAGCATGGCCTAGTGGATATGACATGGGCCTAGGAGTCAGAAGATCATGGGTTCTAATCCAGGTTCCACCACTTGTCTGCTGTGTGACCTTGGGCAAGTCAATTAACTTCTCAGTGCCTCAGTTCCCTCATCTGTAAAATGGGGATTAAGACTGTGAGCCCTGTGTGGGACAGGGACTGTGTCTAACCCGAATATCTTATATCTACCCCAGAGCTTAGAATGGTGCCTGGCACATAGTAAGTGCTTAACAAATACCATAATTATTATTAATTATCATTATTAACAGAAGTTTATTAGCAAATGTCAAGTGTCTCAGAGAATCATACCATCTCAGGATGTACATTTTTGGATGTATTTGAGGTGAAGGGAAATACACTGTCAATTACTGATGAAGATGGTCCTCACTGGCTATTTTTTTAAACTATCAAACTTGTGGAGATTAAGAAAAATTATTAAAGGGGCACAGCACAAGAGCAAAGAGCAGGACAACTTCCTCCCTTTCTCCACCTCCCCTGCGATCAATCAGTTGTTCAATAAATAATATTTATGGAGGACTTATTGTGTGTAGAGCACTGTACAAAGCACTTAGGAGAATACAAAGGAGTTGGTAGACATGATCCCTGCCCGCAAGGAGCTTACAATCTATTGGACTCTCTTTTCCCTATTGAAATGTGTGAAATCAGCGACTCTCACAAAAGTGGGCTAGGACAAGACACAAGTTTGCATTTAGTGTTTATACCCATGAGGTCAGCAGCTTATATTCACTGTTCATTTCCTATGCATTTGCCCCTGTGATAGAGAAGGGTCACTATTCACAGTTCTCTTCCTCCACTTACAGAACACTTTTTCACATTCACTGGTTGATGCTATCTCTCACCTGGCTCTCTTCTCTCATTTTCCCTACATAACCTCAAGCTATTTCCTTCTGACCTTTCCACTCTCACCCCAAGATGGTTAAAATGACCACCTTTATCTCAACTAAAAATAAAACTCTGCAGGTCCTGTGTATCAGTAAAGAATCCACGGTATTTATTGAGTGCCCCCTGTGGACACAGAACTCTAATAGGGAAATGAAATGACACAATTCCCAGCCTTAGGCAATTTACAATCTAATGGTACTGAGGGGTAGAGATAAAGGAACAATTATACCATAGTTGAGTGATACAGATATAAATAACAGATAATACATGAATAACAGGTCAATGACCAAGTGCTGAAATTCATGATATGATGGCATAATTGAGAGAAGCAGCCTGGCCTAGTGGAAAGAGCGTGGGCCTGGGTTCTAATCCTGACTCTGCCAATTGCTTACTGTGTGACCCTGGGTAAGTCACTTAACTTCTCTATGCTTCAGTTTCCTCAAAGGTAAAATGGGAAGTCAATACCTGTTCTCCCTCCTACTTAAGACTGTGAGCCCCCATGCAGGATAGAGACTGTTTCTGAACTAAATAACTTGTACCTATCCCAGTGC